>NW_020944469.1:5025075-5200305 GCF_900497805.2 Vombatus ursinus | reverse complement strand
GTGTGTGTGTGTGTGTGTGTGTGTGTGTGTGTGTGTGTGTGTGTGTGTGGCGAGCGCTAGTAAAGGGCAACACTCTGGAAAGCACACAGGCACACAGGATGGGACTCTTCACCGAGGAAGAGAAATGAGCCAGGGCTGAATGGGGGAAGGGAGGTCCCCTCATGCCTTTAGGCACATGGCTGATGGAGATAATAGACGTTCAAGTCCGTACCCTTTCATGCGTCTGGCACAAAGTCAGGGGGTGGGTGTTAGTGAGTTAGACGGTAAGTTGCTTTTGTGGGTCCTGAAAACGGAAATATTCCAGAGCCCTCTCACTGTCCCGCCCAGGGCCTCTCTCCCCCTCCTCCACTGACAGGCTACTCCTGGTACCCTTTCGGGAATCCTTCCTCCGGCTACTCTACTCTGAAGCCCCGAGAGGGCCTGCTGAGCATGTGTGAACAGTGCCGCGCATGCTCAGTGCGTAGAACAGGTTTACTGAAGCGGTTAGCCGCGACTCCTAGTACAAGTGGCTTCCTCCGCCTCCTCTGCCCGTCCCCAGCCCCCTCCCCTTTCCCTCCCCTCCCCTCCCCTTTCCCACCCTACCCCCCCCCCCCCCCCCCCACACTTGCAGCCCTTCCTCCCCCACTCCTCCTCACTTCTCCCCACTTCTCCTCACTTCTCCCCACTTCTCCCCTCTTCTGTTCTCTTCTCCCCTCCCCTCTCCTCCCCTCCCCTTTCACTCTCCTCCCCTCCCCATTCCTCCCTTAGCATCCTCCTCCTCCTCCCATAGCTTCACCCCAGGCTGGGGAATCTCCGTTGACGTCCGGGTGACGCCGCTGTGCTGCCGCCGTAGGGGGTTCCAGGCGCCGGCCGCACAGGTAACGCCGCCGCCGCCGCCGCCGCCGCCGCCGCCGCCGCCGCCGCCATATTGGCTGAGCCGCGAGCGGGGGAGGGCGCGAGGGAGGGGGGGGGGCCCCGGGCGGGGGGGGGGGGGGGGGGGGGGGGGGGGGTAGGTTGTGAGTCGAGGCTGAGCAGCAGTCGCAGTAGCGGCGGGAGCGGGCACCGCGCGGCAGTAGCCTCAGCCTCAGCCCCACTTAGCGGCGGCAGCAGCAGTGGCAGCAGCACTTCCACCCCCGTGCGCCCCCTCTATGGGAAGCGGCAGCGGGCGGTAGAGGGCACCCCTTGCTCCGCGCGCCCGCGGAGCGGAGCGGAGCGCGGGGAGGAGGGAGCGCGGGAGGAGGGAGCGCGAGCGAGCCGGGTGCTGGGCTCGCGGCAGCGGCGGCGGCAGCGACAGCAGCGACGACGGGATGTGTGGCCGCGACGGCGGCCGCCGGCTCCTCCTCGGCGGCTGGTGAAGGGGCGATGCTGCCGTTCGCTCCGCTGGAGGATCCCTGGCACCACAAAATGGAGGTGTGCGGCGGCGGCGGAGCAGGAGGAGGCGGCGGCGGAGCAGGAGGAGGAGGAGGAGGAGGCGGAGGAGGAGGAGGAGGCGGCGGCGGCGGCGGCGGCGGCGGCGGCGGCGGCGGGAGCAGCGGCGAGGTGAGTGGAGGGACCGGGGCTGGCGCGAGCCGCCCCTTCGCTTTCCCCTGTCCGGTCGGGAGCGAGACCCCCTAGGCTAGCCCCCTCGTGGCCCCCTGGCCCTGCGCGCATCCCGGCCCCTTCCCCCTCCCCAGGAGGCGCCCCGGGGGTGGAGGTAGGGTAGCCGGGACGCGGGACGGTTGGAGGTTGGAGCTAGCAGCTAGCAAGCGCGCGGGTAGCGCGCGGTTCTGCTGCTCCTGCTGCGGCTGCTCACGCTGCTAACTTTGCCCCCCCCCAGCCCACCTAGAGTGGGCTTGGGGGTGGGGGGGGGACCCCGGCACCGAACTCAGGCCAGGGCTCGCCCGCGTGCACTTTGGGGGAGCAGCTGCCGCGGAGCCGCAGCAGCCGCTGACAGCCGCGAAGAAAACCGAAAAGCAAGCCAGGTAGCAGAGTAGCTCTGGGCGCTTAGGGACGCGCGCTCCTCTCCAACTTCCTTCCCTTTGCCCATTCCCGGGCTGCTAATACCTTGAGGCGGTAGAGACCCGGGGTCGCTCGGCTCCGCCTGGCCGGGCTCGGCTCCTTTCCCTTTCTCCACGCTCCCTAGAATGCTGGTAATCCCGGGGATTCTCCTCTTCCCTCTCTCCTCCATACAGAATCTCAAAAAGTCAGGCTCGGATTTTTCAAAAGTACTTTTAAGAAAATATGGGCGGCTTTTCAGCTAGACCTTTTAAGTCGATGTCCCTTCCCAACGTGACTTCCCCGAGACGGAAAACTGTGGCGTGCTCCCGCTGTGCCTAGGCTCATTGTCAAAACCCTAAAGGACAATGATGGGCAACGAGCGAATGATGTGGTGTGCAAATGTGTGTGCCCTGGGAAGTGTGAGATGCCTCTGCTTGTCATCGTTTTATTACACATCTTACTTTTCTAATTGCTAGTTTTTTCGTGTGAACGAACCAGCAGAGGCCACCACATTCCTCCTTAAAAAGTCAGTTCCCACCGAGCTACTTTACAATAGGGGATTTTGAGGTTCCACGTAGCTCTGGTGCCCAGCAGTCACCTTTACTTTAAAGAACTAGTTCCGTTTTCCAAAAACAAACAAACAAACAAAAAACGTTTGCTTGACTAAAGCATGTTCGTTCCTTTTTTCTTTTATTCCGGTTGAACTCGAGGTCTTACGTTGTGTGACACATTAATTTTTAATGAACATATATATATTAGAAATGTACACAGAGGTAGAGTAAAGTTGGCGCTTCACTATTCCTGGGAAATATTTTGCTAGATGGCTTTTCCTAGTAGTGTAGGCAGTTCAGAAATACCATTTTATGTTTTACATCTGAAAACGTGGTAGAGGTTAATTTTTTCCTTGGTTGTTGCTCAGCTTTCTACTCGATAAAGTTTTTGTCACACAGTGATGACTAAAGGGTTTATAGTAGCAGCTTTTTTATATTAAAGACGTTTATACAAATAATTTAATATTTAAAAATATTTTGAAAATGTGGCAAAGTGAGAGAGCCTTTAGCATCCCAAGTGGGTTTTTTCCCTCTTCCTTTTTTGCTATTCATATAGTTTAATTCTGACCATTTTAATGACTATATAAGCCTTTTGAGATTAATGCACTGTGATTTTTAAGTATTGTTTTGATTTAGCACTTAATCAAGGTCTTGATACCTCAGTGTTTTGAACAAACATTCAAGTAGAAATTGTTGAACCACCATAAGATTAAAGAGCCAATAATGAGAAGATGAATTTTGTTTAAAATAATATATTGTTGGCCAAATTTGACATGGAAGTCAATCTAAATCAGTCCTCTAAGTGAAAGGCAAATGTGTAGTTTTGTGTTTTGATGTGATTGTTTCTTAGAGATTTTTTTATAACAAAAAGGTGAATTTTTTGCTTCTTTATTTTGTTCTACTTATTTATAATTCATGTTCTATTGTGCTGTTGTTGATGTAGAAACTTCATGTTTCTCAATCACTGCTTTCAAATAATTCTCTATAGAATGAATGTTTTGGGGGTTTTTTTTTGCAGTTTTTGTTTTTGTTTTTTACTGTGTATCATGTATTTTTAAAATTTTTTACTGAATTTAGAGAAAATAGAAGAATCTCTTTACTTTTTAAGCCCCAGGAAATAGAATTGAAATATATGTGGTGAATCCTGGCAAGAATACAGTGGGACTAGATTCATATTTTTCATAGCCTTTATCAGTTCTTTCTATTTCTCTTGTTTGAATATGGGCAGTTCCCAAAATACTAACAGGTTGCTTTTCAGAAGCTTGGTTGCAAGTTTACTGAAATTTGAAAAGGATTTTTATCATAGTAACTGTTACGATAGGAAGTTGTTTCCATATTATTTCCCACTTAGACTATTATAGTTCAGTGAGATAATCTTTGTAAATCAAATGAGCTATTTTAAAGTGTTTAGTACAGAGCCTATCACACAGTAGGAACTTAATAAATGCCTGTTTCCTTCCTTCCATTCAGTGAGCTTCTTTTTTTTTTGCTTGCAAAATTCTAGAAACCTTATCAAAAGAGAAACAGTGATCATTAAATGCTAGCATGTTTTCGTCAATAACAAGTCATGTCAGACTAACTTAATTTCCCTTTATGATAGAGTCACTACCAGAGTAACTGATAGATTAAGGGAATGTTGTAGAGAGATTAGGTATATTTACATATCAGGAAATCAGTTGATAGTCATTGCAATTCTGGAAGACAAGTTGGAGATGGGGTGAGATACTATTAGGTAGATTCACAATTGTTTGACCATCCTCCAAAAGCAGTCTTTAAGAAGTTAATGTCTACTTAGGAGTAAGTCTCTAGTGGAATGCCCCAGGGATCTACCCGTGGCCTTGTGCTGTTTTACAGTTTTTTTTTCAATGTGTCTGATGAATGAATGAATTCAGCAAATTCATTTCAGCATTCGTTAATGTTGTCTACTATGTACCAGACTTCACCACTGCTACATGTTGAACCTGTAGGCAGTGTGAGAGGATCTGCCTTGCTCCAGGGAGCCATTTTGTCTTAATGCCTGCTATCACAACACTGCTCTATTCCTTAGTCATTTCAGCAATAATGGAAGCAGTGCAAAGGTGGGAGAAAAACGAAATGAGTTTTCATGGAAAATCTCCAAAGAAGACAGCGGTTACACTAACTCTGGGTTTGGTGTCAAGTCCTGATAATATGCTGTTCTGACAATAGACACTTCTTAATTGGAGGCTGGCTGAAGGAAATTCTGAATCAATAGCTTGAAGAAAACAAAAACCGAAAAAAGCAGCATCCTCTTTAATGAAGAACCGTGAAACAACAAAGCAGTCTTAGCAAGACAGATAAAAGTAGCATCGAGCAAGTCTAGAAAGTGAACTCAGGAGCATAGAACAAAGAATCAAAGAGAGAACTATGCAAATTAAATGCCATTCTCTGAATAATTGCGTTGTGCAAATATACGAATCTTCTTAGGGTGCTGTGATGGTTAAATTTTAGATTTATAGTATGATAGAAATAATATGTATTGAGGGGAGAATTCAGGGTTTTTTTTTTCCTTGTAGCTTATCTAGAGCTTTTCCTTAATTTGAATAGCCCCAATTCCTTCAAGCAGTCCTTAAATAGCATGGACTCCAGTCCCTTCACCATCTTGTTCATTCATTTTGGACCCATTTACAATTGATGCTCCAGCTTGACAGTAGCCTTTTTAAATCATGCTGTTCAGAACTTACATATCTTGGCTTCCCAGATAAAGTTTCCCCCCGATACATATTTCAATAGATAACCACTACTTTCTAATCTCCCCAAGATAACATTTGATGAAATGTGAAAGCCATTTATCAAATAGATTAATACAATAAGAGCATTTGTGAAGAATAGATATCCATAGGCATATATGTATATCCTTCACCAGTGATAGGTATATTTTAAGATGCAAGTTTCAGCATACCTTTTTTTGAGAATCTCTTTGGAGCACTTGAGAACCATTAAAGTCATTAGTACTAACTTGAGCTAAGCAGAATAAACCAACCCCTGCCTAGTAGGAAATAGTTTAGCTGCCTTTCTCAAGTCATTAAATTAAACTTCTGAAAGTCTAAAGGTTCCACAAGAACTTTCTAATGGTATATTATTTTGATCTACTTAAATCAGCTTAGTAACTTGGCATTTGTATTATTAAGATCTCTCTTTTAAAGTTTGCCGACATTTGGTTGATTTTCAATGACTTTAAGTCATAGAGATTTAGAGCTAGAAGGGACCCTAGAGGCCTTCTAATAAAACACACTCATTTACAATCTCTTTTTATTAATTCATCAAGTAATTTTGAGGCCTTACTATGTTAAGAAAAAAAAAAGGCACTGTGGTAACTAGTAATAGGGTCCATATGACTTTTGCATGGGAACCTTCCTAACAAATACACAATTAACATAACTAAAATGCCCCAGAAGCAATTATATTTTCATCTATCATCAACCTATCTCTCCCACAGCCATAAAACAAATGTCTGATGAACAGAAGAATTTTGTGTCATTATGCTATGTAGACCAACAAATTTAAACTGTAAAGAAAATTCCTCCTTTTGTTTTCTTTTCCCTGTGGTAGTAAGGCAATATGGTGTAGTAAATAGTGGGTTGGCATTGAAGTTGGCATTCGAGGAAGACCTGAGTTCAAGCCATGCCTCTGCTGAACACTAGCTTATGACCTAGGCAAATTACTTAACACCTCGTGGCCCAGGCAAACACTCTAAGATTAGTTGTTGATGTGCATCTGTGGAGGTGGTTTCCACATCGGGAGTTCCCCATACTGAACACCCCTCTCCTACCCTCCCCTTCCCCCTTAATTTTCTAATTCTGTGATATTAGGTTCACTTATTGTCCTTATTCTTTTATCTTTCCTATGAGGAGCTTCTTTTTCGCTTATTTAGAATGTTGTTCAGTAAGAAGAGCAGTAATGTGTGTGGCAATTCAATTTGACTTGGTACGAATCAAACCATAGATTGTGCATGTCAGAGCCAATTTATGATTGGGCATAAGTAGCCCTTGTATTTATCTAGTGGTGTTTTTTTTTTTTTTTAGGTGACCAAAAGCCACCTTCACAGTCATCTTTGTATTTAGGCTTGCTGGTGCTCAGGACCTAGGGTTGTTATATCCCTGATAGAACTAAGGAGCAGTCACTTTCTGGAAGTCGAATTTCTGGGTCAGCAAGTCTAACCCTCCCAGTTGCTAGTAATATTTCTCAATTCAGTAGATGTAGGCTCTACCACCTCCTGATTGCCAAAGTGTGAACAGGGAGTATACCAGAGGACATAATGTACATTCTCCAAACGGCTTTGTTGTAGCAATCGTATAGAATTTAGTGTTTAGACCTTCTTTCATCATTTTCTAGGTATATCATAATGGGAATGTTCAGTACCTAGCTAGTCAGATGAGTACCAGCTGCCTCTCCCCAGCTTATGTGACCACTTGTCTATCAGTATATACTGTGTATGTCCTGTATATCAGTGCCCCCTCAGGAGCACAGAGGAAGTTAGCCTTGAGAGGGCTGACTTCATGTGGGCATCTGGAGAGTTGCATGAGACTGCTTTGGAAGCTCCGATGTGACCATTTTCTAGAAACAGTAGCATCTCCAAAGGGGCAAAGGGATATTTGAAACAGGATGGAAATTGGTGGGAATATTTGAATCTAGTTAAGTTACTGAACTTAAGGTTTATTACTTTGGCTTACTGGAAAGAAAATGATTTTATTCTCACTGTTACAGTTTAGTGCTTTCTAAAATTAGACATTCTTTGTGGCAAAAACCTTGATTTTCTTTACTTTCCTGATACGCTTAGTATGGTCTGTGTGCTCAGAAACATTGAAGGTGATTCAGATAGACTATTCCCTTCCCAAATATCCCTGCCTCCCACCCCCACCTCTTACCAGTCACTTATTTTTAGGACTCAAACCTTCTAAGATCTCAATGTAGGTATCCTCCTACCATAGGGAGGTGTTTTTGCATATCTCTGCCAATAAGAGTGCTGGTGCCTCCTCATTGGCTTTCACAAAGTAGGAAAGATAAAGTGCTCTTCTTCCAGTGCCTTCATTCATGAAGATCTTAGAGACACTGAGATAGGAGGTAAGTAGGACAATGCTCTTCCTGTTTTGGGGTGTTTGTGAATATGTGCTGTGTATTGCAATGTCCTGTACATACTGTGTGGCTTACAACCATATATTCATAGAGTAGCTATTTTTAGTTTGCTCTTCTGTTGCTGAGGCAACTCAGTATACTTTCTTGTGCATATTTTTAATTTATACTTGTACTAATTACCAAAAAAGTGGACTCTCTCCTTACAGTAGACAATTGTTCTACAGCATAGCTTTTGAAAAGTTTGACTTGTACTTGTTTGGTGGACAGTGTTCAGAATTAGGCTTCGGACTGGGGAGAGCTTTGTGGGGCATAGAATCTTTTAAGAAGGGAAAAGAGGAAGCATAAAATTTAGAGAGGTGTGGATTTTGGTAAATTTACCCTTGTGAATAAAGGGAACTCTTGGGTATGGGGGCCTTTTGTTTGTTTTTGTTTTTTGACGTGACATGTTTAAAATAATTGAATTCATATGTGACCGGGGATTAAAACTTTTAAAAATTATTGGAAAAATCACCCTTCCATGAAATTTTACTTTATGAAAGACTTTCAAAAATTAGTTCTAAACACTCCAGATAGAAAAATTACCTGTCTAATAAAATCATACAGTAGGTATTTATTGTCTAAATTAATTCCCATAAACTTAATAGAGTTGATTCTCAAATTTTTCAGTGAGGGAGAGGTAGCAGAAGTATAGGTTACCAAAAATGTCTGTTTCTCCAAAGATCAGTGTGTTTTATAATTTGAATATGTGTTTTGTTCAGTTTAATTCACTCCCCTTCCCTGCCAAAAAACTAAATGATCATACCCTCCCTCTGCCCTAAAGATTTGAAAACACCAATCTAAAGTAAGAACTTTTTTCTCTCAGCCCTCTTTGGAGCAGGTTAGGGGTTATATGTTTGGGTTTCAAAAGGCTTCTCTGCTGGGGTCCAGGCTGCTTGTTAACTTAACTATAAACTGAAAGCCTGGGGGCCAAAAAAAAACTCTTGAACAAGTCGTTTAAAAAGGTTATTGTATGTATTGTCAAATTTAAAAGCAAGATTTATCCAATAAGTAAGCAAATTTACTGTATACCTTTCAGTTAAAATAAGGTGAAGAAAAAGTCTAATTAAGCTGATTTCCCCCCAAGAACCTTTCAAAGACAAAAAAAAAATTGCCTGCTCCGGGAATGTTGAACAAATTGATAAAACAGATACTATAATAAAAATACTTTGGAATACTTTCTCCTTTGCTTTGTAAAGATAAGTGCGTGGTGTGTGTGTGTGTGTGTGTGTGTGTGTGTGTGTGTGTGTATATACATGCACACATAGTTTAGAAAATATTCTTTTAAAATTCTTTCCTCAAATGAAGCAGGTGTCACTGTCTTAAAAGTAATTTGTTTTAGCCTTCCCAAAATAGTATGACAGATTGAAGTTAAATCAGGATTTTAGGTTGTTAATGATGTAGCAACAAGGTCTGATCCTTGAGAGAGTTTTATTAGTTATCTGCAGTAAAACCATGATTAAGCCGAGCCTTCAATTTCTTCCCTCCACCTAACATGCCAGTTGTAGGAAACATTTTCTTACATTACTTCTGGATTTCTCCTTTGCCCTTATGTTGTTTTATGCTTAACTGTGCCAATGCCATATCTCTGCCCCTCCCCCTCCTTGAAGGCAGTTACTGTCATGTTTTATATTTATATCTCCAATGCCTAGCACAGTGTCTTCAACATAATAGACACTTAATAAATTGTTAGCTTGAAAAATGACAAAATAAGCTGAAACCACTTGTAAGCTATGTATTGGGCTCAATGCAAATTCTGCCCAGTGACATATACCTTCCACAGCACTATATGGTAAGTGATGTTTTATGTTCAGAAGATGATGAAGTCATTGCAATATCCAGAATCATCCTCCAAAGTAGTCATGTCTAGTATACTCTACTCGTGAATTAGGAAAGTGTATTAATTAATTTGAGGAAGTTTAAGTTCAGTGTTACTGTACCTCGGCTTCTTCCTTAGCTGTTCATCATCAGATGGCTTTATGCCTACCCAAGCAAGCAGAGATGGTTTTATGAGAAGCTAAAATGATAAAATTAGTTTGTTTGTGGGAAATGTAAAATTATGGGAAGTTTCATCCCCATAGTATTAAATCAGGTAGATTTGTTTGAGCCTGCTCAGACCTTCTTTTTCAGTGCTTAATTAATAAGGATGCATACAAACTCCCATGTGCTAAGCTGATGTGGCATGTACTTTTTGATTTAGTTCTCAATAGTTATTTAGCCTGGAAAGAAACCTGAACTTTTCTTTCAGGAGAGAGCTATTTGGGTCTGATATATCACAATTGGGAAATTATTTAGTTAAGATCAATAGGTTTTCTTTAGAACTTTAACTTTTTACACAAGTTACTTTTTTTTTTAAACAATAGTAGCAGTGATGATAGCTAACATTCATAGCACTTATTATGTGCCAGGCGCTGTGCTAAGCACTTTACAATTATTTCATTTTATCCTCACAACAACCCTGGGAGGAAGGCGCTATTATCACTCCCATTTTACAGATGAGAAGACTGAGGCAGATAGTGGTTAAATGACTTGCCTAGGGTCATTCAGCTTTTAGGTGTTGGGGCAGGACTTGAGCCTGGCTTTCCCTGGTTCCTCCCACCTTCTTTTCTCCTATGTCATGTTCCCTCACATGAGCCATAGAAATGTAGTTTTGCTTACCTGATAAACTTCAGAGTGCATGGGGATTTTTTGGTAGTTTCTTATAAAAGGTTATTGTGAAAAATAGTTTTCTGCTGTTGCTTTGGTCTACTCACCCTGATTTCCTTTTCCTTCTTACCTATTTACCCCAGTCTTTCCTGACTAGTGCTCTCCCACATTCTCCCTTGTTATCTGTTCATCTGCTCTCTCTTCTACCCCCACCTCCCCCCATGACTCTTCCCACTAAGGGTTTTGCACATATTCTTGTTTGTATGATACTGTGAAATAGGGTATATAAATTTTGTATAATGCTGCTCTATCAGTAAACCACAGATTAAAAACTATACTTGTGTACTTTCTCCACTTAAATATTTTCTCCCACCTTTAAGTTTTGAGAAAGTAAAGACTCCTCCCCCCGATATGATTTTCCCTTGATGATTGCCATTAGCAGCAGTAACAGCAGCAAGCCAGTGGTATAATAATCTAAATATAGGTAGCAACACTAAAATGGAATCACTTTGAAAAGGAAAGAAAAAGTACATACTGAACAATAGCACTGATCATAGGCCATTGTATAAAACCATGTGTATTTTTAATATATGTGGATTTGGGTAGAAAGCTTGTGGGCTCTATTCAGAACAACATATAGGAGTAGTAGATTCAAAGTGATTCCCATGCTTTTCTGGGACTAGGCCAGTGCAGCAATTTAATTGATAGTATCCCTAGGTGAATGCTTGAAAATAACTTATTTTTCCCTTTTCTGTGGAAATGACAATTTTCAAAAATCTTACAGTAGACTGATATATGTGAGTCTGATACAGACCACTCTTTGTTCCATCACCTATTACCTCTACTTTGGAAATGCTTTTGAGTTCTTCAGGAATTTTCTTCTCTAGAAAGTTATTTCCATATCATTTCAACATCAGTTTGACAACAGTATGCCTCTTTATTTTCTACCTTGGAAATTTTGTTTTGAAATAAAGGTTATTCTCCAGTAGAATTCTTAGGAAATGACATGGCTCAAAGAATGATTTAAGTTTAAGAAATGTACTTTGGAAGTGGCTCTGAATTTATATGATTATAGTCCGAACATTGTTTTGACGTTCAAAAACTTAATCTATGAGAAATAAGAGTTGCTTATATTCTACAGTCTTTGTTGTTTGGAATGATCATTTGTGTCTACAATGTTTTGAAATTTTTTCCATGAATGGAATTTCATTTGTTCTAGTTGTTGCCTTTAGTACTCGGGTGGATTTGTGAGCTCATCAAAATGCATATTCCTTCCATTAGTATAGATCACAACTTAGCCATGCCTTCTTCTCTTGGGTTATTCTTGTCGGTTCCCTTGCATGAATCCTCCATTGAGAATCTACCCTTCTTGCTGGAGACATTTCCCTAGATCTTTTCATATTTTGTGAATACCAGTGCTACACCTGAGCTGTCCATCTGATATCCCTCATTTTTATTATGTAACTAGCCCACCTTCTTTTCTACTTATGCATATTATGATTTCTTCTGTTCTACTTCTTACAGATCATTATTGATAATGTGCTTCAGCCTGCATGTACCTATTATGGATCTTTCTATTGGTCTTGAGTCATCCACAGTTTTTGTTGCTTTGGAAATTGTAATATTCTATGATTCATAGCCATATGGCATCATCAGAAGGTTGGCCACTAGGTAATGAATTCTTCAGCTATGGTGACCCACAAAATGGTTGAACCCTGGGGAGAATAGTGAGGAAGCAACCACGAAATACTCAGGCAAGACAGTTTTGGAATAAATGGGTTCACCACTAATCACACATCTGTAATTGAGGTGACCAGTAACCTTGGCAGTGTCAGAGGGAACTTTTTTGTGCTTGTGGGATAGAACTTTGCCAGGTTTTCACAGAAAGATATTTGAGGAAAAGTCAAGTGAATAAATGTGGTGGCCGAATAGTGGGCCTGTGTATCATCTAGCTATTTCCAGGTCATTTTGAATAGTATTAAAACTCTTGTGAAGCATTTTGGAGTAGTGGAAAGAGCGCAGGTCTTGAAGTAAAAAACTCTGGGATTTTTTTTGGGGGGGTGCCTTTACTAGCTCTGTGATCCTTGGCAAATCACCTAGCCTCAGTTTCCTCATCTATAAAATAGAGATAAGCCTACTTTTACACCCTTCACCATAAAGGTTGTTTTTCAGGATCAAATGAGAAATGGATATGAATTACTTTGTGAGCCTTGTATAAATGTAGGCTATTAAGCTATTTAAGTCTTGTTGAGATGTTTAGATAACTGTTAGTAATCTTTTAATTCAGATTACAATTTCTTAGATAAATATTTCAAATTTGTATCCAGAGTAACTTTTGTTCTGATGTGATCATTGAACTCTATATGCTCAATTCAAGATAATGATGATGATAATAATAATACCTAACATTTATCTAGTGCCTACTATATGCTAGGTACTATGCTCAGCGCTTTTTACAAATATTATCTCATTTGATCTTTATAACAACCCTGGGAGGTAGGTATAATTATCCTCATTTTACATTTGAGGAAACTGAGGCTGACAGAGGTTAAGTGACTTACCCAAAGTCACACAGATACTGATTTTCAAAAGCATCCTTGGTTTGTGTTTGTCTTTTTTTTCTTAATAGTTTTTGATTAGGTCATCAATTTTTTTTCCAGAGATTCTGTTTGATTTACCTCATAGTCCTTGTATTCGAGTCTAAAATGCAAATTCTAGTTGAATAGCGTTTCAAAAGTGTGTTTTAAAGTACTACTTAAATCTAAGAAATAACACACATTGTTTTTGTCCATTTTATTTTTGGTTGAACCAGTGATCTCATCTGTGTAGGAAACGCTGGATGTAGAAACTCCCTCTACTGATAAAAATATGTAATTTATAATCTTAGAGAGTTGCTGGGAATGCTGACAGTGAAATGACCTGCCCTTGATCACATGGCTATCGTGTGCCAAAAGTGAACTTGAACAACCAAGTCTTTCTAACTTCAAGGCCTGGCTATCTGTTCTCTACGTCATGCTGCGGTTCCTTTAGCTACTAGAAGAGTTAAACTATCAGAAATATTGCTATTTAGTATACACTAAAGAATCTAGGCTAATGTGTGATAAAATTAATGTTTTGGATATACTTGTGAGAATTTCTTGATAAATAACTTCACTAGGAGTTATTGTTGATATAACTTCATTACATATGCTGATAATACTATGAGATGTGAAGACATAGCTACCGATATCAGAATATGTGCCTTATTTTTAGTAGTATTGATGGGATTTGTTCTGGTTCTTTCACAGTCTGCTTTGTGGCCAATTTTCAGGAAACTTGGGATTCCGGGTACAGTTTTCAGCTATGTAATAGTGAACCAAACTAGCCCATGTAGGAACTGGACCCACCAGCCAGGAACTATTAATATATACAATAACATATAATATAAATAATGTGAGATGTGACTATAATGCAATGAAATTGATGTTCTTGTTTGCCTTATGGAAAGTAGTCTCGTTACTTTATAATCACACTGTGTATATGACTTTGAAATGATGTTATATTGATTGCATTAAGCCCCAAGACATTGCAGAGCCTCCTAGAAGAGACCTACAATCATTCAGAGGAGGCTAGTTGGCCTATCCGTCCCCAGAGGAAAGGCAAAATGAATGAAGGCTATCAGTTGCCCGGATTTCAGCATGACTCTCTAGAGCTTTTCTAACAATGTGTATATTTAGGACAAATGATACAGATAGTCAGTGAACTAGGCCCATAGTTTAAAAGGAGGAGGGCAAATTGGATTGCCTTCAGGAAATTGCACAGTACTTGTACTGACACCAAGCTTCTCATAACAGTAAATCCTTATTTTTTTCAATGCCAACATTTTACTAGTGTTGTAACACCTTGTCTCCAAAGAACTAAAGATGAGCATCACACATAGGGCAGTGGAAAGGGACGTACGTGGTAAATAGGAAGAGGCTGCCACATAAAATTGCAAAGATGTTATAAAGAATGATATAAAGAAATTATAGGTTAGGAAGAGAAGCAGGACTGGTCACTTGGTAAGAGCAAGGGATTTATAGGTTCCCTTGTTCTGTTGAGAAAAATCAAAGGTCATCAGCACTTTGGGTGGGCCTCTTGTGGTAAACTTCTGGGAACACATGGACAGAAGTCACACAGGATAGTCAGGCATGGGTGCACTGTGATTTTCATTGTTTGAGGGAACTCTCAAATTGATCACAGATACATTTGTGCATTTGAGAGAGTTATTTTTATTAAGGTTATAGTAAATGATGTATGTAATGATTCATGATCAAGTAAAAGTTGAGTTACCTGCTGTCATCTTCAAGAAATGACTGTTAATTGGCTGTTGGCACTCAGAACTTGTTCTACCTTGGAGACCTCAGACTCTATCTTCACTCCGACCTGTATTTCAAATGCTGATTAGACATCTGCACCTAGATTTCTCTGTACTCAACGTTGTCAAAATTAACTCACTATTTGGCTTTCTCAAAACTTTTCTCTAAGTCAGTTCAACACACATTTATTTATTAAACGTCTCTACACTCATTCTGATTTTCCTATTTCTGTTAAAGCCTTCTAGTCACCCAGGCATGAGTCAAATACTTTTTTAAAGTCTAGAACAAATTTAGTGCAGATGGAATGTTATATTCTTGACATCTTTCAATCACTTGTGGGATGATAAAGTGCTCTAGTCTGTAATGCCACTTGGAAGAAGCTACCTATTTCCTTTGAATATCCTCAGCTAAGGATGCCTGGGATGCATGTGGGGATTGTTTTCTTAAAAATGTTATATAAGTGGGAAAGTAGGTCTCAGAGTCCATAGTTTGTTATATTTTTTCTTCCTTTTTTTTAAAAAAAAGTCATTATCAAGTCCAAGATTTCTTTCTCCATGTCTTGGCTTTCTTCCTCTCCTTCAGATACCTTGGATGCATGTTTCTTCTATGTCCTCACAATTGGCACCTGTAAATGAGCACCCTTTAGATAGCCTTACTGAAGGCCGACTGCTTTTCACATCTTTGCTTGCTTTAGTGCCATTTCCACTTTCTTAGTAAATATAACTGGGGCCCTGAGAGTAGATTCCACAAGGATCTCCATTGGTTTTAGAGTGAAAAGAGTTGGTTCCAGAAACTTTGCACATCTTACCTATCTTTTATGTGTCTATTCCCTTCCATCACAGTTCAAGTGTCCATCCATTCCCTTTTCCACACCCACCCCTCCACTCCCTGATAAATTTGCTAAGTTGAGGCTCTCACCCTGTTTTCTTTAACCTGGATCATACATAGATCTAGAGCGCTAAGGAACTTTAGAAGTCACCTAGTCCAAGTTCCCTAGAGCGGTGGTGTCAAATATAAATGAGACCACTAAACCGTCCACATCCTTGAGGGTAGCATCTTGACTTAGAAAACCATATGTTAAAATTATCTATATTCCATTGTATTTTTTACATATTTTGTTAAATATTTCCGATTACATTTAGATCTGGTTCTCTAGGATCCTGAGTATAACAGCTGTGGTCTGGATTACTGAGGATTTGTCCAGGGTCACAAAGCCAATTTGTGTTAGAGATTTGAACTCACATCTTCCTAACTTCAAAGCCTTTTCTCTATCCACTATACCACCTTGCCTATACCTATAATGTATATTGTACATAATGTTCTTATTACTTTGGGTATATTTAAAATAACCATTATTCTGCTTGCTTGTATTGTGTTTACATTAACTATGTCATCCATAATACATTGCTGGGAAGTTTCTTGTCACAATGTCTCACTACTTTTATCTTTACTTAATTGCAATTTTTCAGGAAACTAACAATCCGCTTGGCTAAGCTTTATTCTTCCCAGTTTGAGCCCATTTGTTGTGGGGGTGTCTCAACTTGCTTTTTCCTGGCATCTGCTTCTTGAGGAACATTTCACCTAACTCGCCTGTTTTTTCCTCTTATATAAAACATACCAGAGGATTCATGACCAATCAGTTCATTACATATAGAATCATAGGACCATGGATTTAGAGATGGAACCTCATAGGTCACAAAGAACAAACCCCCTATTTTCCAGATGAGGAAACTAACATCCAGATAACTCAAATGGGTTGTTCGAGGTCCTACATCCATAGTAGTAAGTGACTGAGATAGGATTGGAAACAAGTTCCCATCCTTCCAAATCCAGCATCTTTCCACTCTACTGTCAGAGAAGGCACAGTTTCCAGGACTGAGGAGGCAATGTTACAGTTCAGTGATAGTCCTTTTGTGCTCTGATTTGGTCAGACTATATCTAGTAATTCATGCTTAGCTCTGGATGCCACAATCTAGGAAGTGTAGCTATAGAATGTCCAAAGGAAGTTATCCAGAATGGTGAAGAACCTTGCGTCCATGTCACATCACGATTGATTTGAAGGAACCAGGGATAGTTAGTTTGAAAAAGAGGAGACCCGGAAACATAATAGTTGTATTTGAAGGATCGTCATTTGGAGGAGGCATTACATTTTGTTCTGTTTGGTCCTAGATGGCAGAATCAGGAACCACAGCTTACAAAGAGGTAAATTTATGTCTGGTGACAGGTAAAACATCCTAACATTAGTTTACTTGTTAGTGAAATGGACTGCCTTGGTAAGTAATGACTTCCTCCCTTATCGGAAGCCTTCAGGCAGAGGCTGAATGACCACTTGTTGGGTATGTTATAGTGGGGATTCCTTTTTGCACATGAGTTGTTGGTGTGTATGGCCACTGAGGTCCCTTTCCACTCTGAAATTCTGTGATCCCTTCCTCTTCTTTATTCCTGGTAAACTTGTTAATTCTGTACTATACTCTATCTCACATCTTTATTCATTCCCTTTATTTCATTCTTAGAGTTACCGCCCTAGTTTAGCCCCTCACTATTTCTCACCTCCACTACTGCGTGGCTTTCTAATTGGTCTTCTTGTCTCTAATATTTGTCCACTCCAATTTGTCCTACATATCTACTGTCAACATTAATCTCCCAATATAGAATTCTGACCATGCCATTCTCTGGCTCAAAAAAATCTTCAGTAGCTCCCCATTGTCTAAAGGATAAAGTCCTTCCTCAATTTGAACCCAACCTACTTTTCCATCCTTATTTCCCCTGATTTACCAAATACAACCTATCTTTTCCTGTGTCCATCAGTTTACTTGTCTCTCCATCATCACATTTTGAAATTTTGTCTCTGTCATCCTAGGCCTAGTTCAAATATCATACTTTCAAAGAAGCCTTCCTGATTTCTTTATTCTTTCTTGTCTTCATTCTCTTTTGGATTCCTGTTACTACTTGGTATACCACCTTTCTTATGGCAGTTATCACTTACAAATAATTATAGTGTAATATAGAATGTGTTTTCTCCTCTACTAGATTATAAATTCCCTGAAAGCAGAGGCTGTTATTCATTTATATATTTTCCTTTATACCTTACGAAGTATCTTATGCATAGTAGGAAATTAATAAATATTATGTGAGATAAAAGTATGGTTTAAGTATTGGTTCTATACACACGAAGATAGATAATTAATCATGTACCTACTATGTGCCAGTACTGTGGTAAGTACTAGAAATAAAGACAGAAGAAAAGTCCCTTCCCACAAGGAGTTTACATTCTATCAAAGATTGTTGTTGTTCATCCATTTTTCAAACATGTCTGAGTCTTCGTGACCCCATCTGGGGTTTTTTTGTCAAAGATACTGGAGAGGTTTGCCTTTTCCTTCTCCAGCACATTTGACAGATGAGGAAACTGGGACGATCAGAGTGAAGTGACTTGCCCAGGGTCACACAGCTATTAAGTGTCTGAGGCCCCATTTGAACTCGGGAAGATGAGTCTTCCTGACTGTAGGCCTGGAACTCTATCCACTGCAGCGCCACCTAGCTGCCCTCTATCTGAGATAGTATAGACTCAACATAATTATATACAGAATAACAAGGTTATTTGCAATGGGTAGAGGCAAACACCAGCATCTAGGGGGATCAAGAAAGGCCTTACGTTAAAGATGGCACTTGAGTCAATCTTTGAAAGGAATGAGGAATTCTAAGAGGGAGAAGTGGAGGTTGGGGAGAGGGGGAATCATCATGTGTGAAGAACAGTAAGAAGGCCCTTTATTCTGAACTGTAGAATATATGAAGGGGAATCATGTAGGTTGGTATTCTATTGGTAGCAATACATGTATGATGTTTACAGAAACTCATTTGGCCGGAATATTTAATAAGAATATGCCATTTAATGATAACTTTTCCTTGAAGTGAAAAAAAAAAAGCATTTTCAACTACTGACTCAGTTGTAGCCTGAAAACTATTCAATTTCTTCCTACCTTCCAGCCAAACCATTTCCTTCTTTCACCTTTATTCTAGTATCTACTCAGATGAGACAGTGGAAAGTTTTAGATAGAGCAGAGTTGGCCTCACATGTTCATGTTCTCCTCTGCTCTTTGCTCTCCTTGTCTTAGTCTTGAATTCTGTCTTCCCTTGCCTCATTTTGTCTCTTTGACATTGATAATACTATTATAATTTAGGCTGGTTCTTCTTTGCCCAATCCACATAACTTCACTTCCTACAAAATCCTGTTCAAAACTTAGCGCCTACTGGAAACTTCCCTTTATTAACCTGACCTAGCTCAGATATCTTTTAATCTGTGTCCTCTCAGGAGCTTTGTGGTCAATTGTGCTTGTTTATGTTTTGTTTCATAGGCTCTGTGTGTGTGTGTGTGTGTGTGTGTGTGTGTGTGTGTGTGTGTGTATGTGTTGGGAGGAGGTAAGGGAAGGGTCCCATCACTTAGATTTAAACTCTCTGTAAGTAGATGTTCTCCTTTCCCTTTAAAAAAATCTCCAAATCCCTCCCCTTATCCAGTATAGTGTTCTATATAGTTTTTAGTGTTGATGGGCACACATCTTTTGAGGGTAGATAAAATGAAAGTAAGTGCTTTGATTTAATAGGTTTTTCTTGGTAGTTAGTACATGATCCCAGGATCTAGGGACCTCCTTAAATCTCTGATTCATTTTTCCTCCTGTTTTTCAGGACTGTAGCTTCATGTTGAGTCAGTCAACACTGGGTTTGAAGAACAGGGCAGTTGGAGTTCCGTCAACAGAAAAGAGAGCAATATTGGCCTTCCTTGTGGGTAGTGAAAAGAGCTGATTATATAGTACAACTTCAGTTATCTGGACCTTCTATTTGTAGTTCCACACAAGTCATACTTTCAGAGTTGGCCATCTTACCAGGGGTGGGGAACCTTCAGGCTCAAGGCCACATGTGGTCCTCTAGGTCCTCAAGTGTGACCCTTTGACTGAATCCAAACTTAACAGAACAAAAAAAGAATTCCATTGTACAACAGAGCTGACAAGATTTTGATATATCTGGATCAAATTGCTGAGTGATTCCTCTTTCTGTTAATATTTGTAGATGAAGTAAGAACTTAACACCTTCCTTTGTATCCCTCATAGTCTAGTGTGTTATCTGTGTATATGCACTTTAGAAATGCTTATTGAAGTAACTATTCCAGGATCTTCCTGGTTCATGAATGATGATGGTTTTCCTTCAGTCCAATGTGTTTTGTGTCAGCTTCTGTAGAGTTGGTAACAAAGAAGTTTCGAGTAAATACAATATTAAGTTTGTATACCTTTAGGCACCCTTTTAGTAAAACTTAAAATCTTTTTCAAAAAGGCTCATTTGAAATTATGCTTTATGGGTCAAAACATTTCTTATTTTGTCTGGAAGATGGGATAAGGAAGAAATGGGATAGTATTTTATCTTTTTATTGAAAAGAGTATATAAAAATGCACAGAGGTAGCAGTGTTGTGATAATTGCTTTAAAAATTTCTCTCCAGTTACTGTAGTGGACTGAATAAATTATCTACTTTGACTTTGGTTTGCCATGGTATTCTAAAAGGAGGTATGTTAGTTAAAAACTGAAAGTGTCCCTTTGTATTGTGGGAGTTTCTATAGTACAAATCACCCTTCAAGTTGGGTTTCATTTTAAGTAACAGAGTAAAATATTTAACAGTGAGTAGTTAAACCTTTCTTGGTATATATTGGACCTTGAATCCTTTAGAACAAGTATGTTTAGTAAATATAGAAAATAATTTTTCTGGCAAATAGCCAGTTAACTCTTCTTAGGTCAGAGCCATTGTGAATTGTCTCATTTTGTAGACTTTGTGTTACTGGTATCATCTGTTTGATTCTCAGATATAAAAATCTTCGGGTCTAATAGGCCTTAGGTAAAGCTTTGTTTACCTAAACAATTTTGTTAACATGACCAGTTATTTCTATTTCCCATGCTTGCTTTGTTAGGTATATTATCATAACATTTAATTGAATATAGTGAAAAGGGAGAAATCCAGACTAGTTTAAGTGTATAAAACTCTTCCTAACCTGATTTCTTTTGAATACATTTTGGAATAGGTACCTTCTGTAGCATATTTTCCATTTTCATTTTCTCATCAGGTATTTGGGTAGTGGCACTCTTGAATAGAACTCAGTAAGTAATTAGTTGTTTGAAAAAACTCCATCTTGCTATAATTCTTACAGCATAGGTCATATATTTCTAGTTAATTATTACATATTGTTGACTTTAATAGGAAAAGTCTACACAGTATGATTTGAAATGGATTATAAGGCTATTGAAATCAGTTCTCCTGGAAAACCTCTCAGCGTCTTTGATTAGCGTTGTTTTCATCATAATTTTTTTTAGCTCCATGGCCTTTTGTTTGTGCTTTGGTAGGTATTAATCTCATCAAGTTGTAAAGTGTAATGCCTTTGAGAATTATATCTTTGTTCTAAGTGGTTTTATTTTTAAATTAATACTGTGAAACTTCAATTTTTAAAAATGTGTTTTTCAGCTGAATGGTCTTAAAATGGTTGAGCCAATGGAAGAAGGGGAACCATATTCCTACCATGTAAGTATTCTTGATGACTCAAGTTTTTTCTTATCTCAAAAGTTGTTGCACATAGATTTTTTTTAACTTGGTAGTATAGGCCTAATATTAGCCTGTTGAGGTTCTCTTATTTCAGAGTATCTTGCGGCTTTCTCCTAAGTGTAGAAACAAAACTTTCTACCATAAATACTTTGGTATTTGGATGAGATCAAGGATCTGCTGATGTGGACCTTCCTGTCAGTGGTACAACTTGCATCCCAACTTGTCCTGATGGTTCGTTTTGGGGTTTGAGGAGCTCATTTTGAGTCCTGGCTCTGCCACTTCTGGCTTTTTGACCTAGGGCAAGTTAGCTTGGCTCTCTGGGCCCCCACTTCCTCTGTAAAACAAGAGGATTAGACCAGCTGGCTCCTAAGGTCCTTTTCAGCTCTAGCATTGTCATCCTGTGATTGTGGCCATATCTTCCCAGAAATTCTCCACGGGAGACCAAGTCAACACATGTGAGGTCTTCCATGAGGTTTTAATATTTCATGAATGGAGACCTTAAAAAAGTTTTTAAAAGTCCAGTCCCAGCCTCTCAGGCTGAGTCTAGTGTTCTAGTATTGTTTCAGTGAAAGCAAACTGCTTATTCTGTGGGAGAGTTGAGCTGTAATAATACATGAATGTGTTACATGAATGTAAGACATGAAGATCTTTGAGATTCTAATTGGGTATTATTCTGAGATCTCTTTAAAAGGGCAGTAGAAATTTTTCATTTTAACCTCACATTGCTGTTGGTTAAGTTCCATAATTTTAGTCATTTCTCACATAACTTATTTTAAAAGATCAACACTAATCGAAGTAGGGAACTATATTCCTTGTTTAATATTTTGTCTGGCCACTATAAGGGTGTGTGTATGTGACTGTTTGTCTCTTTGTGTCTGTATGTGTTTACTAGAGAGAGTGATGCCTCAAACTGTAGTTGATGTTCCATTATCTGTGTTTCTGTGGAACAACTAGTCATTCCTAAAATTGAGCCGATTGAGAAATACAAATAAATACTGGTGCTTAATATTTTTTGCATAATCTCAAGTGTTAGAAGGTACCTCATAGGCTATCAAATCCAGCCTATACCCAATGAGAAATTCCGTCTTACACACTGCTTATCCAGCTTTTGCTGGAAGATCTCTTCTGAGGGAGTATACCACCATCTCTGGCACTAGAAGGCTAATGTTTTTGTGGACTCCCTGAAGCTTTTTGCTAAGAGTCTCTGTTTTTTTCTCTTGCCATTCTCTCTTTTAGACAAAAGGTGGAGAGCATTATGAAGTTACCTAGCTATGAGGTCCCTGTATTAAGCCGACACAGATTCCTATTTTCAAGAGAGTTCAAAACATTATTCTGTATTTAAGATCCATAAGGTAGCCCTAATGTGGTGAGAGTCTGCATTCAGATTGTTAGTAGCTTAAATGAGATTATATATTTAGAATACATAGCAAACTTCATAACACTGTGTAATTGTCAGTTATCATTCCTGTGAAGTTTTCATTTCTGTATATGACATATTCATAAGATCATAGATTTAGAACTAGAATGAACCTTAGAGAGAATCTAGTACAACATCCTCATTTTACAGATGAGGAAACTGGGGCCAAGGGAAGAGTGACTTGACTAGATAGTAAGTGATAGAGCCTAGGTCTTCTGACTCCAAATCTACCATTCTTTCCATTGCACCGTGCTCTTTCCCTATGTTGTCTCTATTCAGATGCTTATGGTTCAGAAGGAAGAAGTAGAGAAGTACCCATATTTTCTAGATTAGATAAGGACAGAATCACCCGTGATGCTAGAATTCTTATTTTTCTTTTTCATGAAGGCAGTTTGCAAATGTCTTTCTCTGTTGGGAACCAGTCAAGAGATTGATGTTAGGTTGTAGCCAAGGTTTCAGTATTCCATCATGGCATGAAGGTGAAATTCTTATTTTTTTTTGTTTTGACAAGGCGGTTGGGGTTAAATGACTTGCCCAGGGTCACACAGCTAGTAAGTGTTATGTGTCTGAAGCCAAATTAGAACTCAGGTCCTCCTGACTCCAGGGCCAGTGCTCTATCCACTGCACCACCTACCTGCCCCATGAAGGCGAAATGCTTGAAGAATGTTCCAGCAGAGTGTACTGTATGGGTCCTACCAAGCTTAAAAGATGAAAAGCATGTGATATAGCAGGGGTAGGAAACCTGCAGCCTCGAGGCCACATGTGGCAAGTGCGGCCTTTTGACTGAGTCCAAACTTCACAGAACAAATCCCCTTAGTTAAAGGATTTCTTCTGTAAAACTTGGACTCAGTCAAAAGGCTGCACTCAAGGACCTAGAAGGCCACATGTGGCCTCGAGGCTGCAGGTTCCCCACTCCTGGACTATCATATCTGCCATTTGAAGAGCAACCTAGCTATTTTGGGAAAAGCTTATCACTAGAAGATTGGCCACCAGGCCAATCTTTGCTTTGTCCATAACAAGTCAAGAAGACCATCTGCTAAGATGTTAAATGGTTGTGGTCTGTCAATGAAAAAAATACCCAAACTAATTCAATCATAAGTTCTTAAAATACTAAATAACCAAGACTATTCTTTGAAATACATTTGTAAAAATTTGCCAACTGGTAATCTTGTGACCAGTTCTAGTAATTAGCTCAGTTCTAGTAAAATATAAGTTAAAAACATTGACCTTTTAACCTTTTTAAGTTTATGCTTTTACGAGTAACATGTTTATTCTTATCCTTGTTTTGATTTCATTAAGTGTGAATAAACTGAAAATTAAGGTTGTCTAAGATGTATTACATAACATGAGCTAACAGGGCTATTAATTTGCTTCGTTGTTTATCCACTTCTGGGAAGCATGAAGAAATAAACAGGGCAAACTAGAAGATTATCTTAGTTATCTTGAGTAAAGTATAATGTGGTAATAAGTAAATGGAATGCTACTGATGTTTATAATATGTAAGGCTGGAGGGGTAGTTATGTATTTGGAACTCAGGTTTCAACAAAAGGATTGGGTAAACAAAAACTGGAATGAACAGCACAATAAGTAACAACTCCTACTGCTGCCACCCTAGTTCAAACCCTCATTACCTTTCCCCTGGAGTATTGTAATAGCTTCCTAGCTGGACTGACTGCTTCTTCTCTTCAGTTTATCCTTTCCATGACTGCCAAAGTGATCTTAAGTCATGTGTTGGACCACATCACTCTTCTGTCCCAAAACAGGACCACTAGCCAGTCCCTATTTTGTTCCTACCTTCCTCACTTCTGTGTCTTTGCATGTTGTGTTCTTTGATCCTTGAATGGTCTGCTCACATACCGGCCCATCTTTTTCCTTTAGGTCCTGCTTGAGTGCCACCTCCTCAATAAAACTTTCCCACATGTACATGATTGCTTCCTTCTTGAATCTGTCATCCCACTCTTGATTTCTATGCCTTTATAACATGATTTATTCTCATAGGTGTCTTGTCCCTCCTACTGGAATATAAACTCCTTCAAGGAAAACACTTTTGTCTTTTTTCAGTTACACAGTACAATGCACATAATAGGTGACTAATAAATGTTGGATTGATTTAAATTCTGATGTGTATTAGTAGATGCTATGAACCACAACAAAATCATAGAAATTAGTGTTCCAAAGCTAAAAGACATCTTAGCAGTCAACTCCCTTGACCTCTAATTCTATAGATACAGAAACTCAGGTCCAAAGAGGTGAAGGGACTTGCTCCAAGTCACACCAGGAAATCAACGATGGAAGAGCCCTAGACAGATGTCTAAGAATTTGTAATTTTCTCTTGTCCACAAGGGACATGAGAGAAGACAGTGTCTGGTCATTTAACCTTTCAATTTTAGGCCTCAGTTTAAAATATTAATTTGCTTTATCAGCATTCTAAACTGGTAGGATAGCGTAATAAACATGATTTTTCACCTTTTTATTTAATAATTTCCACTCTACATTTATTCTATTCTGTGGTGATACTGCTGATTGGTATCTCAGATGCTAATGATAATAGTCTACTGCTGTGTCACACAGGCCTTTCGACAGTATTCCATACCGTTCTGGGAATGTGAACTTCTGTGCTTCTCTAATCTAATACTGCTTTGTAGTCTTTTCAGCCTTATGATTGATTATTTCAGTTAAATTGTTCACTCAGTCTTCAGTTGTTAATTTTGTAGATTAACATGGTTGCTTAGAAAAGCTTTCCATACTGCATGAAATGTTTTAACACTTTGTTATCTTTTAAATGTAACATAAAGTAATATTGATACCCCTAGATCAGGGGTTTTGACTATTGTTTTGTGTCATGGATTCCTTTGGAAGTCTTGTAATGATTATGGATACCCCTTTTGAGAATAATGGTTTCAGATACATAAATTAAAATGCATAGCATTGAAAAAGAAACCAGTTCTATCGAAATACTGTTATAAAAATATTTTTTTAAAAAATAAGTTAAGAACCCCTATGCTAGATTTACCACTGACAAATACTCAAATATGTCTTCCCGTTTTGGTAAGTGATGAGTTAAAAGTCATTGCTAATTATCTAAAAGCTGAAGAAATGTCATATTTCACATCATCCACCTTTTGCTTCTCCCATTTAATGATTGAATAGTGGCATAAATGTTAGGGGAGAAAATGTCATATTGCTTTTCTTTCATAGTTGATGAGATAGGGAAACCATCTAATAATAAATTAGATGTTTTTGTAGTTATTTCTACTCACCTGTTATTTGAAATGCTGCTTTTGTGAGAATGGTAGCTGACATGAGTACTTTTTTTTAAAAATGTAGTTGCCAGGGTAAGCATGTTAGATGTCTTTCATTGATAATGCCTAGTGATTTGGTGATTTATATGGCTTTTATCCTATTTGTCAAAAGCTTTATGCCTTGACAGAAGACTTTTTTTAAAATGCCCCAATCATAGTAATTTCTTAAGACTGAGTTATCAATTAAATTGTTGTTTCATTAACATTAGGTGAGTGCTATATTTGTTTCTAGATCAGTTTCCCAACTGTGATCCTGTGAACCTAACTGCAAAGCTTTACCATCAAAGGTTCTTACTTTATAAAACCTACAGTTTTTTTTTTTTGTGAGGCAATTGGAGTTAAGTGACATGCCCCGATTCACATAGCCAGTAAGTGTTATGTGTCTGAGGTGGGATTTGAACTCAGGTCCTCCTGACTCCAGGGCTGGTGCTGTATCTACTGCACCACCTTGCTGCCCCAAATTTTAAATAATTTTTAACCTACAAATTTTTTAAAAATTGACCCCTCCATCCCCCCATACCAAACATATATTTCCTGCATGCTGGTCCTTGCAGGAACTCTGATTCCTTACCCCTTGAGCCAGAGAGAGCTGAACGTCGATGCTATGGAGGGCACAGCAGCCAAAGGTAGATATTCTGCAGGTCTGCAGCACAGTTTATGCTGACAAACAATATTCTAGATAAAGTTATAGCTTTAATAATTATGAACTTAGATCTCTATCCAGAAATTTGAATGCCAGATGTAATCTAGAACTGTACATTTTTTAAAGGCAAATATACCTGAATTCAAGGATGAATGGTATAGTGGAAAGAAAGACTACCTTGGGAGTCAGAAGAGATGAGTTCAGGTTTTCCCTCTGACACATGCTAGCCTTATGATTCTGGGCAAGTTGCTTCTCAGCCCAAGGCCTCAGAGAGCTCTCTCACACCCTAAGTTGTGGATGTACATCGGTAGGGACCGGGAGTTCCCCACACTAAAATTCTAGGTCCAGGAAAAAAATACTTAAAAAATATCTTTTCCACAATGGTATTTTGGATGAGGTCAGTTATTAACTGTGTCACGTACCATGTGGCCTCACCTTTTGATTGACTGATTCCTCCCTGAGCCTCAAATTTAAGGAAGAGGTCCAGGCTAAAGATGCCTGTCTCCAAGCTGCGCTGCTGACTCATCTTCCCAGGACTTTTGTATACCATGCCACAGAAAACTCTTCACCCTGGAGATACACTTTTCACCTTGAGGCCTTATCTTCTGATTGGCTGGTGCCTCCCAGAACTCCCAGTTTAAGGAGGAGGCCCAGGCTGAAGATGCCTTCCTCCTTTTCCAGATGCATTGTTGTCTCACCTCCACGGGACTTATTCTGCCATGTCCTGGGTCAGGTACCTTCTTCCCAACCCTCCCCACTCCCTACCTCATTCTTCCTGCCAACTTTTCAGCTCCTTTTTTATATGTTGTCTTCTTCCATTAGAATGTAAACACCTTAAAGGCAAGTACTGTCTTTCTCCTTCTCTTTTTATTCCCAGTACTTAGCAGAGTGCTTGGTACATAGCAAATGCTTAATAAATACTTGTTGACTGACTTACTGCTGGAGTTTTGTTTGAAATGCTCCATGGTGTGATTGAGTGTTCTTAATTTTAATTCTTTCACTGTTTTTATTTCCTTGCCCTAACTTGGATTCCTGATGGAGCACCCCCTCCTCTGTGCCTGCTCTACAACTTATGTGTATTGTTGCCTGGAGGCACTGAGAGGGTCAGTAACTTGACTATGGTCACACAGCCAACACGTGGCAGAGGCTTCTGCTGGTAAAATGTGCTTAAATCTGTTATCCCATATGTTTTATGTTTAATGTTGAAAGTACATGGGAGGGGCAGCCAAACTAGCTGAATCCCTTCTGAAGGGTCCTTTGTTGCTTACTGGTGAGAGGGCTTGCTACCTCTGAGTTTTTTGTGTTGATTTCACCCTGCTGACTGGCCTCCCATTCTGCTGAGCAGTAACAATATTGTTCTGCCTCTTTTCCTCCTCTCCTGATCTGTTCAGTCTCTCATATCTGGTTTTTCAGTCTATTTACTTTCTATTTTTCTGTTTCCTGCTTAAAATACCACTTATATTCCTTAGCTCTGGGACAAATACTATGTCAGTACCAGTTTATGTGGCTTGAGATTTGTATATTCTAACCTCAGAGATCTTTATTTTTGATTGAGTATAGAAAATTCCCCTGTTCCTGAGTAAAATTGTCCTGAAGCTTGTAAGTCCTCAAGGAGGGAAATGGGGAGAGGAGGTAATAAATTGACTATGATAGAGGACCTAAATATCACCTCACTTTCAGGTACTGCTTGACCACTTTATGTCTTTGGTACCTAATGCCATAGTACATGTTGTAGCATGAAAATTAGATGGTTGGTTTAGGATGCCTTTGGTATCTTGTTGTTTTTTTTTTTTTTTTAAATTACTGAACTGAAAAAGAACAAATAAATGTATTGCATTTTATGAGTCATTACCACACGTCATACCACAAATACTACTTTCTGATACATACTTAATATAACTTGACTAAATGAAATTTCTTGTAGTTTTAGCGTAATGTTCATTGCTTGAAGAAGTTACTATTTTCATATTTAGTAATGTATTGCTTTGACATTAAGATATATTGCATTCGGTTTTTATTTGCATGTTTACTACAAGTGCACCAAAATATTTAAAGTATATATTCTGACCATTTATATTACATTATGAAAACCAGTGACTTCTTGTGTGTATAGTAACATTAAAATAGTTATTGAAAGATTAATAACTGGAAGTTTTTGTTTCTTCCTTCTTTGGTTTTAGTCAAATTTTGTCTCTATCCTGGACTCCATGGTATCATTACTTAAGTATTTGATCAAATATGGTCTCTTGCTTATTTCATGCAAGATCCAGACAATGTTTCTCTATAGTCATGTTGGCAGAAATGAAGGAATAAATATATAGATGGACTCTCATATTTCAGTTTTTCAGAAATTTCCTTTTGAGTGATTTGGAATCAAAACTATTAGGTACATTTCACTATTAAAAATTACAGGACTATCCATTGGTATGTGAAATTGTAATATAATAGGACATTGGACTAGGAGTCAAACCTGTGTTCTTCTTCTGCCTGTGCCAGTAGCTCTGTATGTAACATTGGAAATCAGTAAATAAGCATTTACTAAGGACATGCTATGTGTCAGGTACTGTGCTTGGTGCTGCAGATACAAATACACAGAATAAAATTCCCTGCTCTCAAGGTGCTTACACTTTAAATGGGAAGACAAGAAGTACATAAACAAATGTATGCAGAATAAATGGAAAGAATATACAAGATACTTTGGGAGTGAGGGTACTAGTAGTAGGGATCAAGAAAAGCTTTATGTTGAGGGTGGTACTTGAGCTGCAACTTGAGGGAAAAGAGAGATTCTTTGAGTCAGGGGGTAAGAGTGATACATTCTAGGCCTGAGGGATAGCCAGTGCACAAGTATGAAGATGGGACATGGGGTGTCGTGTCTGAAGCATAGAAAGAGGCCAATTGGGATGTATCACATAATGGAAATAATATCCTAATTAGGCTGGCAAAATGGCTTGGGACCAGATTGTGAAGGGCTTTAAAAGGTAAACAGAAGAATTGATGTTTTATCTCAGAGGGAGCCCCTGAAGTTGATTGAATAGGGGAAGTTACATGCTCAGATCAGTACTGAAGAAAAATCACTTTGGCAGCTGGGTGGAGGATGGACTAGTGGTGAGAGACGAAAGGCAGGGAGACCACTTAGGAGGCTGTTGCAAGTCACTTGCCTGCTTTGAGTGTCTGTTTGTGTAAAATAATGGTGGAATAGCAGAAAGCAGTGCAGAGAGCCTCCCTCCCCCCAAAAAATAGACAGACTCCTCAAAACAGATCTAAAAAATGTACCAGGTCACATCCTGATGGGAAAGTCCAGAAAAAGTCACAGTGAATAATTTGTCCAGTCAAGATCTGCTTAGGGAGAAAAAGAAGTCTGTGGACACTAGGGAGGGGGTCAGGCGAAGAGAGAGCACTCCAGTAGCAAGGGGGAGAGGCTATGAACTAGGGCAAGAGGATGCCCCAGAGCACCACCAGACCTACACTGGGCACTGGGATGGGGATACATGTCAGTGAGCAGTTGTGTCACCCACTACCCAGTTTTAGGTCACAGTTCCAAGGCAGATTGAGCAGAGGACCTGCCCCCAGTGGTGGTATTCCTTGATAGGAAGGCCCTGGGTAAGGTGAGCAAGCAGCAGTGTTAGGGTTCAAATGTCAGGAGCAGAACAGGATCTCAATTCCAACATCTGGTCCAGTCTTCAGAGGATTGACTTCCCTTTGGCGAGCTTACAGTTCTGTCCCTCTGAACCAGCAGAGCTTCCCAAGTGGATGATAGAGGTTGAGTTCAGCAGTGTTCTACTGTTGCTCAGACCCAAACCAGGTCAGAAAATTATATGGCTCAGACCAGAGAGCAGGCAAGCAAGCTCTGCCTTGGATCAGACCACGTAGGAAAGCATTGAAATCTTACATGGTCTATATGGATGATGAGATCCTGAAAAGTTGATTCTAAGGTTACATTCTGTATACTGAATTATATTTTCTAGCTATTTACCATATGCATTAGTTAGATATCTTCATCCAGAAATTGATTTGGAATTCCCAGTTTTAGGCATATAGCTAACTGCTGCCCAATTTTACTGGTCAGGGCTTCTTGAGAAGTGGTGTCAGCTGGCAGTGTTGGAGAAAGCTGTCTTGTGATAGTGTTACAGACAGAGTTTTATAGCCTTTGGCCCCACCAGTCGAATTTACCTTTGAGGTGCCATAAAGTAGGGAGTATTATAGTATATGTCACTCGAAAATATTTCTAAGAACCTAAAAATTTTGTAGTGCTGCATCTTTATATAAGATCTGCCAAGTCCATTAAATGCAGGACATTTCAGCATATTATGTGGCTCTGTGCCAGCAGAGCACAAAGGCTAGTAGACTCTACCATGCTGAAATGGTTTTGTGTACAGTCCCAACAACAAACTAGTTTTAGAGGACCACCTTAGCTGAGTCCAGAGAGACTCTCACCAGTAGGCCAACCACTTGGTGATGATGTTTGATGGTGACTCATCAAAGAAAAATACAAAATGGCCCCCATTTTTCTGTGTAGCTCTCTTCTATTTCTGTAGCACCAGGTTCAGAGTGGTAGAATAGGAGCAATGTGTATTAAGAATCATATTATTTTTAAACCACCTATAAAGATTTACTTATGGGGCAGCTAGGTGGTGCAGTGGATAGAGCACTGGTCCTGGAGTCAGGAGGACCTGAATTCAAATTCAGCCTCAGACACGTAACACTCACTAGCTGTGTGACTCTAGGCAAGTCACTTAACCCCAATTGCCTCATATATTTTAAAAAAAAAAGATTTACTTAGCTGTTAGTACTCTAAATGTGAGCTACTTGTCCAGTGACTGAGTAGATATGTTAGTAGAGAAACAAAATCATATCAGTATTGCCATTTTCTCTGAAACCAGAAGACTATAGGAAGTTACAGCTAAATAGAACAGTTGTTCAGAGGGCCTCCTTAGAGAGGGAAATAAAAGTTAATGGAGTTAGTTTTATCTTGTCCAAAGGCATTAAGAAAACAGTTCATGACATACTTGGTTGTATTGCAGTACTCTTGGTTGCATTTTTGCAAATGCTGATCATGAAAGAAATTGGAACTTACGTGCCAACATCCATTGCAGAGAATAAAGGAGTTAGGGAAATTCTACACAGAACTTGAGAAGACCCTCCCAATTAAATCAATGTGTACTTTAATACTTGGTGACGTCAGTGCAAACGTGGGCATACAGAAAGATGGCCAAAATGTTTTGGAAAACATGATTTAGGAGAAAGAAATGAGAGATGCAAAAGATGTGTACAATATACAGATGCTTCCTGCCTGTGCATGAGTACTTTCTTCTAGAAGAGTCTGCAGGTATGCCACATGAGGAACACCAAATAAGATCACAGAATCAAAGTGTATACATCTAATGAAACAATTGATTACTGATGTAGAAATAAATAGGAGGAAAGTAGGTGAGAGTGCATTTAGGAAATTGTGCAGTGTTCTTAATCACTCCAAGCTTCTACCTGAAAGGAAAGTTTATCTTTTTAACATTAATAATTTTCTAGTGACGCTATGTGGCTGAAAGTCATAGAATATTATCAGTCTCCAAAGAATTAAAGCTGTGAGTTACCTCAGGGGCAGTGGAGAAGGTTGTGAGTAGGCTGTGCCATGTTAACATTGAAGAGTTGTGTAGGAGAAGAGATCATGGCATCAGATATGATTTATGATTGGAAAAGGTTGTGGGCCAGGCACATAGCAAGAGCAAAGGATCATGGAAAGGTTTCATTGGTATCCATGCACTGTTAAGAGATATAGGGAAGGTCCTCAGCTTATTGACCCTTTCTTCTCTACCTCCATCAGTACTACACATATATGTACCAAATGGCATAGCATCTAAATGCATAAAGGAAAAGTTAGCTAAATTACAGATACTTTAATGTTCTCTCAGAACTGGAATCTAGCAGAAAGATAAAAAGGAAGATATATAAAAACTAACCTACAAAAACACACCCATATTTAGAAAACATAAAATAGAGATTTTAGCCCAGTCTCAGAAAATTATATTGAATTAGCTGAAAAGGAGTTACTAAAGGAAAAAAAAATCCAGTCCAGGTGGATTTACAGGAAAATTCTTTAAAATATTTAAAGAATAATTATAATCAATACCTGTACTATAGAAATTATTCTCAAGAACTGGTAAAGAAAACACTACCAAACTCCTTTTATGAGGTAACATCCACAGAACTCTTGATGGTCTGTGGACTCTAGGCTAGTTAAGAACCCCCTATTCTAGAACCCTAACCTGATGCCCTCTAGTCACTGGTGCCTTTCTTTCAAATTATCTTGTATCTCTTTTACATACGTTGCATATATACCTATATATGTATGTGTTGTCTACCTTGGCTAGATTGTAAGCTCCTCAAGGGCAGGGAGTGTTTCATTTTAGACTTTGTATTCCTAGCACCTAACATAAGTGCCTGCTATTTGTCACTCTGCTGACTGCTGAGGATACAATTAAAAAAAAAAAAAACAATCCCTACTCTCAGGAAAGTTGCATTCTGGTGGAGAAACAATTACATATGTAAATAATAATAATAAATGTTGCCTTATATATAGTACTTTAAGATCTGCAAAGCACTGTGTGTACACACACACACACACACACACACACATATATGTAATATATATTATGTATATACTATACGTATATATCATTCATATATATGTACGTATATATGTGTATATGCACACACACTCACACACACACATATATAATTTGATCCTCACAACAGCCCTATGAAGTAGATGACTTTATCCCCATTTTGTGGATGACAAACTGAAGCTGAGGGAGGTTAAATGACTTGTCCAAGGTCACACGGCTAATGCATCTGAGGTGAGATTTTAATTCAGGTCACCCTGACTCCAAGTCCAGCACTCTGTCTGAGTTGTATATACAGAATACATATAAAGAAAACAAAAAGAAGTTAGAAAGGTAGGGCAATAGTAATTGAAGGGATCAGGAAGTTTTATATAGAAGGTGACTCTTGATCTATGTCTTGAAGAAGAGAGGGATTCTGTGATACGGAGGTGAGGAAAGAATATTTCTGGCATGGTGGACAGCCACTACAAAGGCACAATGATAAGAGATGAGTGCCATGTGTTAGGAACAGAGAGAGAAGGTCAGTTTGGCTGGACTGCAGAGTAGAGTGGTGAGTAATAGATGGTCAGACTAGAAAGATAGGTTGGGACCATATTGTAAAGGGTTTTAAAAGCTAAATTTTAGCTTTACATGCAATAGTGAATCACTAGAGTTTATTGAGTAGGGGAAGTAAAATGGTCAGATCTGCTCTTAAGGAAAATCACTTTGGCAACTTCATTAACGATAGACTAGAATGAAGGAAGACTTGAGGTAAGGCGATAAATTATAGAAAGGTGTTGCAGTATACTAGGTGAGAGTTCAAGAGGGCTTCAACTAAAGTGGTAGCAGAGAACTGGAAACAAAGCCTCTCAATTGAGGAATGGCTAAACAAACTGTGGTACGTGCATGTATTGGAATACTAAATACAGAGAAGCATCAGAAAATTTATATGAACTGATGCAAAGTGAAGTAAGTAGACCAAGGAAAAGAATATACCCCATGACTATAGCATTGTAAATGTAAAAAAAAAAAAGAAACTGAATGCTGTACAGTTATAATGACCAAGCTTGGCCCTGAAGATAAGATGAAAAAATGTACCACCCTGTCTCTGTTGTGGAATTGGGAGACTACAAGTGTGGAGTCTTACTTATACTATTAGTCTCAGTTGATGTGTTAGTTTTGCTGAAATACTTTTTTGCTTTACTTTTGCATTCTTTGTTAACAGAGGTGGCTCTTTGGGAAAGGGAGGAGGGAAATATATTTGGAACCTCAAAGAAAGTGAATGTAGCAAGGAAGCCAAAGGCAAAGCTGAAACAAAATACGATGAAGTGCAATAAGAAACCCTCTTTGAAAAAGGAGAGACCCAAAACTAATAAGGTACCAGAGGTGGAAGAATTTAAAGTGAAAGAAATTTAAAGTCTTAGTAATACTTAAGACTTCCCTCTATCTCTCTCCTGTATTGTTAACATGGAGGAATAGGTCAACTATTTTCTAAATGTAGATTTGTGTTTTTAAGCATGGTTAATTCTGGAACATCTCCATCTTTTTTTTTTGTTTGGTTATGATGTCAGCAACAAGAAATCACTGCCTCTTCATTTTGTGATGGTAATAGTTTGATTTATAGGAAGAATGAGTGGTGACAGCTTCTTTAGTCACTGTGTACTTTATTTGTGGAAGCTATCTTTTCAATCCTTTAGATTTTTCTTTGACCCTGGTACGTTTGATTCTATGAAGCAAGGAAGTCTCAAATGGAAAGTTCCTTTTCATTAGCCAGTCCATGGTTTCTGTGGGTTGATTTTATTAAGAAGATGAGCTATTATTATTAAATTCTAAGAGTTGGAAATACCTTAACCAATTAATATTAGGTTTTGTTAAATAAAAAAAAACCATGTTTTAAAATGAAATCAAGTATTTATTTCAGAAGGACAGACTGATTGATTATATGTGTATCCACTATTAGAAATTTTGTTGGACTTATCTCAATACAGTGAAGACTTCTCAAAAGAAAATACATAACTAAAATATAATTGAAAAGAACAAAAGCTCCACCTGAACAACTTGTCTCTAAAGAAGAGATGAGGAAATGTGCCTCCTCCTCTTTACAGGGGTGGGAAACTTTGGGACACTACATATACCATCGGACTCAGTTGATAAAGTAGTTTTGCTGAACTGTGTTTTGTTTTTTCTCATTTGTTATTGTTCCTTGCTAAAAGGGATGCCTCATTGGGTAAGGGAGAGGGGAGGAGGCATATTTGGAAACAAAAGTGATATAAAAAGAAAATGTAAATACAGGAAATTTTAAATGAAATTGAATCATTTGATAAATTTCTTCGACTTTCCTTCTCCTACACAGATGCTGAATTTAATTGTATTTTCATAACTTATGTAATTCAGTGGTGGCTGGTTGGTTGTTGTCCTTCATTCTCTAAGAGGACCAAAATGACTGCACTTTGTTGGGATCAAGCTATAGTGTGTCTGACTGTGGCTGATCAGACCAATACGAGCACAGACGGCTCTACCGTATGTCAGGCACGAATAGTCCACATGAACATTTGGAGTAGAGGTATCTCTAGATTTGTGCATCTCACGTTTCCTTTGTGCTACTGAGATTCAGCTTTGCTCATGGAGCACAGCGTCTTCTTTGATGTTGGCACACCATGTTGGGCAGTTCTGTGCCAGTGTCTCCCATGTCTCCCAATCAATTCCGAAGTTCTCACAGTGGTGGCAAATTCAAATAGAAACATATTGACAACATATGTAGGCAGCATATTGACTTAGCAAACCCCAAATTAACATTGTCTATATTGTATTGCATTTTTATTTATTTTGTTAAACATTTCCCTTTTACATTTTAGTCTGGTTTGGACTGTTCTCAGGATGTTTTGTGGCTCTAAGTTTGACACATCTGATCAGGTAGTTACCTACAAAGAAAGGAGTCCCCTCTATCCTAGAATAATATCCCCAGCCTTGTAGACTTTTTGAATATTGCTGTGAGACTTCAGCAGCCATATTGCGTTTTTGCCGGTTAGTTAACTGGTACTGTTGGCAGGCTTCAAGTTGGAAAAAAATTTTGAATATTTTTGTTACAAAGGGAGATTGGGGTACACAGCCCATTTTAAATGTATCCTTTTCTGTTATTTTCATTCTGGATTGTAAATTTCTTATGTCTCAAGCACCTAGTAGAGTGCCTTGTGCATATTAGGTGCTTAATAAATGTTTGTCGATTTGACTATAATCCCTTATTTCTAAGTGTGAAAAAGACCTTCCTTTGAATGATATTTTCATTAGTTGGTAGTGGCAGGAATTGCTACTACTACAGTTTTGGGTTCAGATGCATTATTACATCAATAGGATGAAATGGTGAAATGACATTTTTTCTGTAGATTATTTGTAAAAGCAACGAGTGTGGTGTTAGAAATGAATTCTGTGAAATTTGGAATTTAAAAAGAAATTTCATATAGTGAGAAACTTGTGTAGTAAGGCAGTGTGGTATATTGAAAAGAGGACTGGAGTTCAAACATGTTGTAGATTCTAATCTACAATTGCTATTCCTTGCATATGAGGCTGTAAGCAGTTAACTCCATTAAATTTTCTGGTTCCCAACTTCTGTAAATTGATGGGTTTTGACTAGATGGCTAGAGATCTCTCTTCATCTTTAGAGAACCTATCATTCCATTGTGAATCACAGGCTAAGAGACAACATTTTCTGGCCCCAAATGGGCATTTTTATGTTTATAAGTTACACTATCTTCATTACTATGCTTCAAGCCTTTTTGGTGCCTTATACTGTGTATGTATGTGTGTATAAATCAGGGTTACTAATTTAAGGAAAAACCTTACCTTGAACTCAAGGGCATGTTATTGATTGATTTTAGCTTTCTGAGTCTCAAATTTTGTTAGTTTGTCTAATATACTTATTCCCTTTTTTATCTACCATTAATAAATAACATTTTTTAAAATAAATTTTTATTGATTTTTTTATATCACCCAAATTTTCCCCAATACCCTCCCTTTTTCTCCTCCAGAGAGCCATCCCATATAACAAAGAATATTTATTTTGAAGAAAAAGAAGAGAAAAAATTTGCAAAACTAGTTGGTAAATTGAAAAAATATGAAAATATATGCAATGTTCCACACCAGTGGATCTCCCATCTCTACAAGGGAATGGGATGGGAATTTATTCTCATGTCTCTTTGGGGCCATGCTTTTTGTTTATAATTTTGCAACATACACTTTGGACTTGTGTGTGTGTTTTTTTCCATTTACATTGTTGTAATCGTTATGTATGTTGTTTTCTTGGCTCTGATTACTTCACTATACATCTGGTGATGTAAATCTTTCCATGCTTCTTTGTATTCATCATATTCATAATTTTTTATGGCATAGTAATATTTTATTATATTCTCATACCGCAGTTTGTGTAGCCATTCCCCAATTGATGAGCATCTGCTTTGTTTCTAATTCTTTGCTACCACAAAAGATGATGCTATAAATATTCGGGTGTATATGTCAATTTTCTTCTTATCAATGAGCTTCTTAGGGTATAAGCCTAGTAATGGAATCTCAAGTCAAAGGGTATGGAGAGCTTATTCACTTTATTTGCATAATTCCATTTTGCTTTCCAGAAATGCTGTATGGATTCATGGCCTCATCAACAGTGGACTAATGTCTCTGTCTTGCCACAACTTCACCAACATTGACTCTTCCCATCTTTTGTCAGCCTTGCCAATTTATGTATGTAAGGCAACTCCTTAGGATTTTTTTGAGTTGCATTTCTCTTATTATTAGTAATTTGGAGCATTGTTTCATATGGTTATGAATAATTTGCAGTTCTTTTGAGACCCATTTGTTTATATCCTTTAACCACTTATCTATTGAGGAATGGCTTTTGGTTATACATATATACATATATATGTATATATATGTATATATGTATATCTCTTGGCTACCAAACCCTTATCAGAATTTGATAGAAAAATTTTTTCCCCTTGCTTTTGACTGATTCCCTTCATATCTTAGGTCAATCAATTTTGTAAGAACATATTTTTAAATTTTTAATTCAACAAATGTTCATTAAATACTTCCTGTGTACCGAGTACTGTGCTAGACTTTGGAAAAAACAAAACAATTCTTACCCTCAGGGAACTTGTATTCTACTGGGGCAAAGCAACATGTGCATAAATAGGTGATACAAAATATATACAAAGTAATTTTGTTGTCAGGGAGAGGTATGCACTTAACAACTGGAGGGAACAAGGGAGGTCTACTCCTTTTGAGTAGGAGGCCTTTGAGCATAGTTCTGAAAGTAGGGATAGATTATAAGAGATAAATATTAGGAGAGTGAACATTCTAGGAATGGGAGACACCCTAGGCACGGGCAAAGAAGTGCAAGTTGGAATTCCATTTATAGGGAACAAGTAGAACAATTTGGTTGAAACATAAAGTGAATGAGAAGGAGTGATCTGAAATCAGCCTGGAAAGAGGTTTGTGTAATATTGTACAAAGCTTTGAATATCAGTCTAAATTGATATCTTATCCTAGAAGCAGTAGGAACCACTGAAGCTTCTTTAGCCAGGTCTGACCTGCGCTTTGTGATTCTCATTTTGGAAGCTCTCTGTAGGATGGATTGAAGAGGGTATAACTTAAATGCAGGGAGACCAACTAGGAGGCTACTGCCATAAACCACAGCAGAGTTGTCAAACCTGAGACTGACAGCCTACAACATTCCACAGTGCAGCAGAAATTGGGAAATATTTAACAAAATAAGTAAAAAATACAATAGAGCATAGATAATGTTAATATGCGATTTTCTAAGTCCCTGTGCTTAGCACAGAGTTCATTATGTTCGATTTAGTAGCCCTGTTTCTGTTTGAATTTGACACCATGGATCTACACCACAACAGTGATGGCTGTGTGAGTAGAGAGAAGGGAATATATTGTGAGAGATGATAAGATTTGTGTCCAGGTGAGATGAGAGAGAGAAAGAGGAGGAGTCCCAAAGACAGTGGAGACAAATTCCCCTCCAAACAACTTTAATGCCTCTAAATGAATTCTGGAGCAGCAAAACCCACAAAAGGATGAGGTAAAACAATTTTCCAGCCCAAGACAACTTAGAAGGTTGGCAGGAAAGGTCTGTCACAGTGGGGTGAGAGTGGAGCCACAATACTGTGCAGTCAATGCCCCAGCAAGACAGCAGCAGTCCTAGGAGGCACACCTCTCCCTGACATCAAAATTGCTTTGTATATGTTTTGTATATACATGTTGCTTCGCCCTAATAGAATGTAAGTTCCCTGAGGGTAAGGAGCAACCCGAAAGAAACAGTTTAAATATCATGGATCCACAGTCAGGATAATACAAGATTTAGCAGCTTCCACATTAAACGATTGGAGGGCTTGGAATATGATATTCTGGAGGGCAAAGCAGCTAAGATTACAACCAAGCAAAACTTCAGGGGAGAAAAATGGATATTCAGTGACATAAAGGATTTTCAAGCATTCTTGATGAAAAGGCCAGAATAGAAAATTTGACTTTCAGACACAAGACTCAAGAGAAGAATAAAAAGGTAAACAGGAAAGAGAAATGATAAAGGGATTCAGTAAGGTTAAACTGTTTGCATTCCTACATGGGAAAATGATACTTGTAACTCCTGAGAACTTTATCATTATTAGGACAGTTAGAAGGACTATACATAGATAGTGGGCATAGGTGTGTTTACTCTGATTTTATGGGGTCTAAAAAAATTAAGGGGTGAGAAAGAGGAATGTATTGGGAGAAAGGGGAAGGGAGAAGTAGAATGGGGTACATTATCTCACATAAAAGAGTTGTGAAAGAGCCTTTACAGTGGAGGGTAGCATTTGAATGTTACTTTCACTGGAATTGGCTCAAAGAGGGAATAACATACATGCTCAGTTGGGTATAGAGAACTGTCTCACCCTACAGGAAAGTAGGAGGGGAAGAGTATCAGAGAAAGTGGGATGATAAAAGGGAAGACAGATTTGAGGAGACAGTAGAAGCAAAACACTTTTGAAGATGGACAGAGAATGAAGGGAGAGAGTAGGATTAATGGGGGCGGTAGGATGGAAGGAAATACATAGTAATCATAAATGTGAAAAAAATTTTACAGCAAGTTTCTCTGATAAAGGCCTTCCTCATTTCTCAAATATATAGAGAATTGAGTCAAGTTTATAAGAATATAAGTCATCTTCCAATAGATAAATGGTCAAAGGATATGAACAGGCAATTTTCAGACAATAATCAAAGCTATCTACAGTCATATGAAAAAAGTGCTCCAAATCACTATTGATTAGAGAAATGCAAATGAAAACAACTCTGAGGTACCATCCCACACCTATAAGATTGGCTAATATGACAGAAAAGGAAAATGACAAATGTTGGAGGGGATGTGGGAAAATTGAGACACTAATGCACTGTTGGTGGAGTTGTAAACTGATTCAGTTGTTTTGGAGGGTAATTTGGAACTATGCCCCAAAGGCTATAAAACCATGCATACCCTTTGACCCAGAAATACCACTACTGGGTCTTTATCCCTCAAAGATAAAAAATATAAAGGAAAAAAGACCTAAATGTACAAAAATATTTATAGCAGCTCTTTTTCTGGTGGCAAAGAATTGGAAATTGAGGGGATGCCCATCAATAGTGGTATAACTGAACAAGTTGTGGGATATGATTGTGATGCAGTACTATTGTGCTGTAAGAAATGATAAGCAGGATGCTCTCAGAAAAACCTGGAAAGACTTACATGAATGGATACAAAATGAAACAAACAGAACCAGGAGAACATTGTACACAGGAACAACAATATTGTATAATAATTAGCTTGGCAATTTTCAGCAGTACAGTGATCCAAGACAATTCTGAAGGACTTATGGTGAAAAATGCTTTCCACCTCCATTGAAAGAACTGATAGAGACTGAATGCGGATCGAAGCATGCTTTTAAAAAAATTCTCTTATTTTTCTTGGAGTTTTTTTTGGTCTGTTTTCTTTTGCAACATGAATAATAGGGAAATGTGTTTTGTATCACTGTACATGTATAACCTATATCAAATTACTTGCCTTCTCAATGAGGGGGCAAGGAGGGAGAGAATTTGGAAATCAAAATTTAAAAAAAAAACTAATGTTAAAATAGCTTTTACATGTAACTGGGAAAAAATAAAATATTAAAATTTTCAAAAAAGACTGAGGTTCCCTACCTGGAAGATGGAAAGGATAGTCTATTTTCTGCATGCAGAATGTTTGTCTGAAAACTGGGTAGGTAAACTCTCTGCCTTTGTACAGTCTGCCTAATTAGAATAACATGATCATAGATTTAAGGCTGGACAGAGAGGACCTTAGAGGTCATTGAATCCAACCTTCTCATTTTACAGATGAAGAAACAGAGGCTTAGGTTAAGTGACTTGACCATAGTTGCACTGCTAGTAAATATCAGGGGCAATTAATCTAAACTTTTCTAGATATGTTTTAGTGAAGCCCTAGAAGGGTTAGTTGGGCTGCAAAGCTCAAGTTATGATACTTTACTCTGAGCTCTATCTACATAGGAAATCTCTGACCAAATTTCTAACCAAATACCTTATAATATTTTGTGAACCAAATGCCTTGCTTTAAGCAAACTCATTGTATAAGAACAGAGAATCAGTATCTCAGTGTTGGATCTGGAAGGGACAGTTAAAGTTAATGTTATTTACAGCCTTCCTACTTCTCCAATCTTCTTACATATTTCCCTCTACCATGCATTCTGTAGCTCAGTCATAGTGGCCTCCTTGCTGTTTCTCATGCACAACATTCCCTGGAGAGCCATCCATTATGCCTTAACCCAGCTAAAAGAAACTGGAGAATTTATTTACCCAGCTTCATGAGAAATAAGGCCTTAGTTTGGAACTAGCTAGGTGTATACAGATCTTTGTTCTCTATACCAGTGGTGTCAAACTGAGATAGAAATTGGGGGGGGGGGTAAAAACCATATGAGCCACATGTTTACTTAGAAAACCACATATTAACATTATCTACATTCTACTGTATTATCTATTTAGTCAATTACATCATAATCTGGGCCACATTGGGGAGTGTTGTGGCTCACAGGTAACATGTTTGATACTTCTGCTCTATACTATTGTTTTACCTTCTCTTGTCACCAATTGAGTTGATTGTTTTAATTTTTTTTAAAAAAAAAGTTTGAGGTTTAAAATATTTATCAATTCTCCTAACATGCAGTTACTTCCATTCACTAAGTATTGTTACAGGCTTACTTCTAACCTAGTCAACATCACACTTCCTAGGGACTCTACAGGAGACTCAACTGCTGCTCTTACTTATTGCTCTTTTCCGTATGCCAAATCAGTAAAAAGGCACATTGAAACATAAATATATGCTGTACCTTCATGAGACCATCAATAGGAAAAGATGTGAGGCATTGAGGAGGGGGTTTAGAGGGACGACATAAGTCAGTATCATATCTGTAGATCAGGCAATTATGTCTGGTTCCTGGATCTTGTTATATTTTGATTCCTATGATCTCATGGAAATTTGGACAAGTTAGTAATGTGACAGAAATGAACTTGGTGTGTGTGGAGGTTGGGGCTTAATCTTTCTTCTTATATAAGAAACATAATAGAATATTGTAACTGAAGTTGTGTTTAACATTTCTTTTAGCAGGATGAAGAAAGTATTAAAGAAATTCCTATTACCCACCACGTAAAAGAAGGATGTGAGAAAGCAGATCCTGCTCAATTTGAGTTACTCAAGGTTCTTGGTCAGGGATCGTTTGGAAAGGTAAGGACATCATTTTTTCATTTGTTTATGCTCTAGATATTTAGGCAAAATTTATGCAGAGAATATGGAGTAACAACTACTTCCAGGTTTCCTAAAGGACACACATATGAACAGCACCATAATTTTCCCACTTCTTTCTTTTCTTATATCTTCACTTGCTTTTTATATTTGCTTGTTTTTATCTATGTATCACCTCTTACCAATCTTCACTAATTTCTTTCTCAAATGTACAAAACATTCAGCGTGTTGCTGGTTTAGGTCATTTAATTTTTTAATGATTCTTTTTGTCTCTCCATATACTTAGTAGCATACAGTCTTTGCTCTTGGTTTCCTATCTTCTGTTCCCCTAACTGTACCCCAGACGTTAGGGAAAATGTATTTGTTGATTCACACATTCATCAAGCAAGCATCACTTTCCACTCTGTGCTGGACACTGTACTAGGGAATACAAAGACAGAAATTTAAAAGTCTTTGCCTTCAAGTATCTTGTGTTCTACTGGGATAAAACAATCTGAACACAGATAAGATAATACTATATATATATGTATATATATGTATGTGTGTGTATATATATGTATATACACACACACATAAAGTAAATTTTTTTGGGGGGGTGGTACACTGGAAATGTGGTAGAAGAGGTCTGAATAGGCCTCCTGTACATGGCAGCACTTCACTTGAGCCTTGAAGGAAGCTAGGATTTTGACAAGTCCGAGGTAAGAAGGTAGAGCATTCTAGACTTCAGAATAGCCTGTGCAAAGGCATGGAGATGGGAGATGGGATATCACATATGAAAAATAGCAGTTGGGCCAGTTTGCCTAGATTGTATGGCATATATATTGTGCATTAAGCCTGGAAAGGTAGGCTGGAGCCAGATTGTGTAAGGCAGAAATTATTTCTATATTATTTGTTAATCAGAATGTATGAAAAGCACCTTGAAAGGGGCTAGGTAATAAACTAAATGGATCCTACATTCATAGAGTTCAGACTTAAATATAGAAAAATAATTCATTCAGCTTTGTCATTTAAATGTTTGTTTAGTGCCTGATTGCTTGTGGTGCTGTATAAAGAGAACTTTGTAGACTTGATTTCTGATTTCAGGGGGTATACCTTTAAAGACCTGAAAGTATTAAATACCAGTATTAAGAAACAGCCTCTAGATGTGTCTATTAAGATGCCAAACTAGACAATTTCTTCAGTCTTTCTTCATTCTCAAAAACTCCCCCAAAAGAGGGATTGTAATCCAGAAGGAAAGCAATTAGAGCTGAATTGACAGTCAAGAAAACAAGGTAATAACCTTATGAGTTAAAACTAGAGAATGGGGGCAGCTAGGTGGCGCAGTAGATAGAGCACCGGCCCTGAAGTCAGGAGGACCTGAGTTCAAATCCGGCCTCAGACCAAACGCTTGACACTTACTAGCTGTGTGACCCTGGGCAAGTCACTTAACCCCAATTGCCTCAGCAAAAACAAAACAAAACAAAAAAAAACAACCCAAAAACTAGAGAATGCTAATCCTTCAGGTGCTCTCTTAGCACCTCTTTCTCACTGGCTTCCATGCTCTGTCAGAGAAGTACACACCATTCCGCAGGCTCGTACCTGTGGGATACAACAGGGATTCCCAGAAACTTTGGAGGCACATTTCACCTTTTACTTGTCCACTGCCCCATTGCAAGAAGCAGCAAACTTTGATTCAGCCCAGCCATATGAGCACATGAGGAGGGGTGGGAGAAATCAGGCTTCCTATTGCCTGAGGTGGTGCTTAGGTTAGGGAATCCCAATGCTGCAGAGACCCTGCTTAGAATACCCACTCTGGTCAACTCCAACTCTGAAAAAATCTGATTTAGCCCGACTAGAAAAGGAAGTAGGGCAGGAGGCAGGTGTGAGTGGTTACACTGGGCCTGAATGAAAGATGACTGAAATTTAGCTGGGGTCAATCCTGTCCCTCCCAAAAGATACTTAGGGCAAGAACCAAGACCTATGAAAAGTGAATGTCCTAACAAGGGAGGAAGCTGAAACAATTGTTCCCCAAGGATTATACTGACCATTAAAGGTGAGGGGGACTCAAAGAGTGAGTGACAGGGAAATATAAAGGAAAAAAAGACTGAAGAGTCACATTTCAAGAGGAAGAAAATTCAATTTAAAATGTAGGATGCAAGCTGATAAGGAATATGGAAATTAAGTTGTTGTTTGTCCTTCATTCTCTAAGAGGTCCAATGATATCACAGGTGATGTCTCACCTCGCATGTGAATTCGATTTAAGTGAGGCAGAGTTGAACAAAGTTGTCAGCCTCACTCTGTCTTCTTGAGTCATCAAAGTCCAGTGGTAGAACAAAAGTCAGGATGATTGGTGATGGCCTGGGAGGCAGTGGATGACCTTGGCATCTTTGATGCCTGGCCAGCTCTAAGCATTCCACAGCTCCTGCTTTAGTCACTTTGTTGCCATTGGAACAAATTGTTCTACTCCACCCATTCTGCCAGGGGAAGTTTTCACACACTTAACGTAGACACTCCCCTATCTCACCAGCAGGTTTGGGGCCCGTTGGTTACCCTCAACCTGGTTTAGCCCATCTGCTGAGATGGTTTTACTGGGGTGTGGCTGCTGCGCATGCTCCAGCTTCTTGGAGCCATAGGTGAGAGTTGAGTGAAGGTGGACACCAAGGGTGGATGAGCAGCCATGAAAAGGATTTAGCAAACCCTCACACCAGTGGTGCTCATCCTCCCTGAACAAAAGATGGGAATAGCTAATGTTGTGGAGTAGTTATGGGAAGATGGGCATCACTAGAACATTGTTGGTGAGGCTATAAATCAGTATAATTGTTTTGGAAAGCATTTTGAGATTATGCAAATAAAGTGATTAAAATGACCGCACCTTTTGACTCAGAGATTCCATTACCAGGCTCATACCTTAAGAATAAGATTGATAAGAACAAAGTTACCATATACACCAAAATATTTACAGCAGCATTCTTTGTGGTATCAAAGAATTGGAGACAAAATTGATGCCCATCAGTTGGGGAATGGCTATATAAACTGTGGTAACGAGAATGTTACGAAGTATTTTTCAGTCATGTCTGAATTTTTGTGACTTCTGTCGGGGTTTTCTTGGCAAAGATATTCGAGTGGTTTGCCATTTCTTTCTCTAGCTCATTTTACCAATGAGGAAACTGAGGCAAACAGGGTTAAGTGACTTGCCCAGGGTCACACAGCTAGGAAGTGTCTGAGATCAGATTTTAACTGAGGAGGAGGAGTCTTCCTGATTCCAGGCCTGGCACTCTATCCACTGCAGCACCACCTAGCTGCCCCAATGAAGTATTACTGTGCCGTAAAAAAGATGCGTATGATGAGTATAGAGCATGAAAAGTTTTACATGATTTGATGCCTGGTGAAATAATCAGATCCAAGAAAACAATATACATGATGACTACAGTAATGTAAATGGAAACAACAACCACAAAACAGTCTAAAGTGAATGTTGCAAAATTACAAAAAATAAGCATGGCCCCCAAAGAAGAGAAATTGAGAAGAAACTCATAGCCCACTCCTTGATAGAGGTGGGAGGTCCACAGGTCTGGAACATTTCATAAATATTCAGACTGGGGAGCCAAGATGGCAGAGTAAGAAGTAAGTCACTCATACCTTCCCTTGTTAACCTCTGAAAGGCCAGAAAAAAATTGCCCCAAGAAAAACCCTAGAACAGCTGAAGCAGCAGAAAGACAGTCTTGTAGCCCAGGAAGCTTAGGGGATTAATGGATAAGGCCCCTCTTGCCCTGAGGGAGGGGGAGCAGTACAGAACATGAGGCGTCCCAGCAAGCTAGTGGAAAGCCCCACCTCAGCATACCAGGAGGAGATCCTGAACCCCAGGCGGTGGAGCAAGCCAACACCAACACCAGGACCCCTGAGTGCCTCAGTACAGGCTGGGAAACCAGTGGAAACCAGCTCAGAAAACCAACACGTGCCATAGTGTTCTCCGGCAGCCACATCTCCCAGTACCTCAGCAAAACTCTGGGAAGCACAACTCCAAGAGGTAAAGCTCCAGGCTGAGAGACATCCTGCAGCAGTGAAACATCCCTGTGCAAGGCCTGGGTGAGCAGGTGTCCTGCAGGGGCCAGACTCCCTACCCCTACCCCTAGAGTTCCAGTGTTGCTGATTCCAGCCCATCACCAGGTAAGCTGCCAGAACCTTACAGCCTCCAACTGCCAGCATCTGAGACCCCAGCACACAAAGCCAGTGACCAGGCTGCGGGCTCCCAGCACAAGAAGCTTGAATCAGTGCCCCCTGCTCTCCAGCGGAAGAGCTCAATTTTTTTAAAAGTCAGGAAATAAGCAAACACCATGAGCAAAAAGAAACATACAATGACCATAGATTCTTATTATGGGGACAGGGAAGGTCAAGGTAGAAATTCAGAAGAGGACAACATTGTCAACAAACCCACATCTGAAATCTCAAAAGGGAATATGAACTGATCTGAAGCCCAAAAAGCCTTCTTGGAAGAGCTCAAGAGGGATTTTAAAAGTCAAATATGGGAGGCATAAATATTCAGACTTTTTCAATGTACTGTCCATTTTTTGGTGATTTTCCCCCTCTTTTTTAAAATTAAAATTGTTTTTTCTTATATGAGATAACTCTTTGGAAAGGGAGAGAAGACTATTGCAAGAAATTCGAATGATGTAAAAAAAAACTAAAAATTTATTTTAAATGAAAAAAAATAGTCTAGATGCACTGAGCATGTTGATTACCAAATAATGTAAGCCCGAAACAAAATTGATTATATTAAAAATGATATTCTAGAATGGTTCAAAAGAGAAATGAAAGCCATGAGACATTAGAAGGGAGCAAATGTCAGAGTTTATAGCTTTTGCAGCAGAAATAAATAGCAGAATAGAAAAAATAAGTTCATGGTGGTAAGTTTCTCTAAAGAAGCAAAAAAGAGAGCAACAGATTTTGAATACAGATGTACTAGCATCTCCAAATGCTTGTTGGACATCTCAGACTGGGTTTCCTGTAGACATCTTAAAGTCAATAGGTATAAAACTAAACTTGATATCTTACCCCTCAAACTCTCCCATCTTCCAACTTTCCTATTACTGTTGAGAGTATTACTATTTTCCCAGTCACCCAGGCACTCTCACTTTCAATCTGATGCCAAGTCCTGTTAATTTTACCTTTGTAACATCCTTTGCATATATCCCCTTCTCTCTTCTGACACTGTCCCCACCTTGGTGTGGATTCTTATCACCTCATGCTTGTACTATTGCAGTAGTTTGCTGGTGGGTCCATCTGCCTCAGATCTCTCTCCATACCAGTCCCTGCCACACTCATCACTCAAATTGATCTTCCTGAAGGGCACATCTGACTATGTCTTCTCCCTCCACCTGCCTCCCATTCAGTAAATACCAGTGGCTACCTCTCACCTCCAGGATCAAATACAAAATCTTCTGTTCATCCTTCAAAGCTCTTCAAACCTGGGACCTATGTACCTTTCTTTGCAGTCTTCTTACAACTTGCCTGCCTTTACCTACTCTGCAATCCAGTGACTCTGTCCTCCTGGCTATTCTTCAAATACAACACTCCATCTTCTGACTCTGGGCATTTTCTCACACTAACTCTCCCCTTCATGTGCAGTAATACTCCTCCTTCCTCATTTCCATCTGGCTTCCTTCGCTTCATTTTGAGATAAAATCCCAACTTCTATGCCAAGCCTTTCCTGCCTGGCCTCCGTTGATTATCGTTGACTTATCCTTTTTTTTTTTTTTTTTGGTGAGGCAGTTGAGGTTAAGTGACTTGCCCAGGATCACACAGCTAGTAAGTATCAAGTGTCTGAGGCCGTATTTGAACTCAGGTCCTCCTGACTCCAGAGCTGGTGCTCTATCCACTGCACCACCTAGCTGCCCCATCGCCAATTCATCTTGTATGTATCTTGTTTATAAATAATATTGTCTCCATCATAGAATGTGAACTCCTTGAGAGTAGAGACTGCCTTTTGCTTTTCTTTATATCCTCAGCATTTGTTAGAGTGTCTGACACATTGTAAAAGCCTAATAAATATTTGTTGGCTGATTTAAGGACTATCTGGAAGAAGAGAATCAAAAAGCAATAATGTTGAACAAATGATTACGATGTAAGCAAAAGCTACTGACTCCAAAAAAATCTGAAGAAAAAAAATAAGGATCATATGTCTCCTAGAAGAACATGATGTCAAAATGTGGGAAGGCATTCAAGAAAACTGCCCAGAAATTCTGAACATAGAAAACAAAGGTACCAGTCAAAAGAATCCACAGATTACCTGTAGGGAAAAAAATAAGTTATACTTTAAACTCCAAGACACATAGTGATTAAATTGAACAGTTCCAATGATAAACAACAAATTCTGCAGGTAGCCAGGAGAATGACCTTCAAATCTGAAGGAAAGAAAATCTTAATAATACAGGATTATTCTGTACCCACTAGACACTGTAGAAAGCAATAAAATAATATATTCCAAAAAGCAAAAGAGCTCAAAATGCAATCCAGAATGACATTCTGCAAACCTAAGCCTAATCAACAATCTTAAAAGATAGATATTCAACAAAAAAAAGCATTTGAAGTATTCAATCAAAAACAACCAGATTTGAGTAGACCATTCAACTTGTAAACACTCTGAAACAATAGAAACACAAGAATGGTAAATAAGTATAATGACCAATGAATATATAAAGAAATAAATTATCTCATCTCTAGAATTATTGTTTTTTAAGAGAAAGAGTATGACTAATCTATAGGGTTAAAAAAAAAGTACACAAGGGCAAAAAGAAAAAAGCAGAATTTAGAGGAATGGAAGTGAAGGTGAAGAAACAGAAAAGAAGCACTATTAACTTAACCTCACCTTCCCTGTAGGTGTATCAGTGTATTTTCTGGGACAGTGCTGAATGGGAGGGTACATAAATGGGGATTGTTGTTGTTTGTCCTTCATTCTCAAAGAGGACCATGACATCAGGAAGGTGATGCCATGACATGCAAGTGAATTGGATTCAAGGGAAGGAGGGCTGTGCAGAGTCACCAGCCTCACTTTCTCCTCCGGAGATGTGGATCAAGATGACTGGAGATCAGGGCACCATAAATAGGGAAAAGGGTAGGTGAAGGACAAAAGGGAATGTCATATGCCCTTATCAAATCCCTGGGTGGATAATCAAGGAAAGATAGCTTCTGTAGTCATTTAGCACGAAGAGAGGCTGCAGGAGAATGGTAGATGTATCAGAAGGGAGGAATTGAAACTGAGGGAACAAAGGTGAATGCTTCAGCCTAGTAAGGGGCAAGGGGCCCCACTGAAGAGTGCCCCCATAGGGTAAGAGTAATATATGTTACGACCTTATGTTAGTTTTAATGTGGGAGGAGTTGGTACACAGAGAGACCACTTGTTCTGTGAGTGCTGTGCCTCCTTGGACAGTATCTTGCCTCAGGAGAGAGAAAATTAGAGCTTCTTAGGTCAAGAAGTACCCAGAAAGGTGGGAGGCATGTACCCCAGAGATGAGATCACATGGCAGATGGGAAGGAGACTGATCATGGAGAAAGCAGGGTCAGGGGATTTGAATTAGACGGCACCTTTTGAGACATGGAAATTTTTACCACGGGCTATTGATTTTATCCTCATGAATTGATGCTTCTAAGAGTGAATCACAACAGAAAAAAGGGACAAAGGTCTACAAAGGCAGTAACGTAGAAATTGGTTAGAAGAGGAAGCTCAGGAATTAAAATAAGAGACTAGAACAAAATTTTCATTGCATCAGAGGGATCAAAAAAAGCAGAGTAGACTAGCTAAAGATCACTCAAATAATGAAATTCGGTAACCCTGCATTCAAAGTAACCAAAAGCATAACTTCTCTAGGAAAGAACTCCTTCTTTGTTAAGAACTGTTGGGACAATTGTCAGGTCTCTCCGTACTCTGATCCATTGTTCATTCAGCTCTTATTGATCTTCATAAAGGGCAAGTCTGACTATATCACCACCCCCATTCAATAAACTCCAGTGATTCGCTGTTACTTTGGTAAGTGCTGGGGTTACAAAGAAAAATGAAAACATTTCTCACCCTTAAGGAGCTCAGAATCTTATGGGGAGATGACATACAAAGAACTATGAACAAATGATAGATACAGGATAAATTGGAGATAATCTCAGGGGGAGGGCACCAGTATTAAGGCTTTTTGGAGAAGGTGGGATTTTATCTGGAGTTTGAAGCCAAGGAAGCCAGGAGAATTTTATATTTGATCCTTGAGACAGTAGAGAGCCACTTGAATTTGTTAAACGGAGTGATATGGTCAGCCCTACACTTTAGGAAGATCAGTTTGAAAGTTGAGTGTAGGATGAACTGGAGTGGGGAGTGACTTGAAGCAGGGAGACTAACCAGCAGGCTATTGCATTAGTCCAGGCCTGAGGTGATATGGTCTGCACCAAGGTGGTGGCAGTGTCAGAGGAGAAAGGGGGGCATATATGAAAGATGTTCAAAGATAAAATTAACAGGACTTTTCAATAGATTAGATATGGGAGGTGAGAGAGAATGGGGAGTCAAGGATGATACCTAGCTTATGAATCTAGGTGACTGGGAGGATGGTGATACCCTGGAAAGTAATAGGGAAGTTTGGGAAGAGGAGAAGGTTTGAGAGGAAAGAAAATGAGTCCAGTATTGTGCAAGTCAAATCTAAGATGTCTACTGGACATCCATTTAAATATGGCTAATAGGCAGTTTGGGATTCAAAACGAGAGGTAAGGAGAGTGGTTAGGGCTAGATGAATAGATCTGAGACATCTGCTGAGAGATTATAATTGAAAATCATATAGTAAAGTAAAATAGCTAGAGGGAGAAGAGATGAGGGCCCAGGGCAGGACCTTGGGAAACTCCCACAGTTAGTGGACATGATGTGGATGAAGATCCAGCAAAGAAGACAGAGGAGAGGTCAGTAATAGAGAAATCTAGAGACAGAGGGTGAGCAACACTGTCTGTCAAAGGCTACAGAGAGGTCAAGAGGAATGAAGATTGAGAAAATGTCAGAGGTAGATGTGGCAAGTAAGATCGTTAGTACCTTTGGAGAGCATCATTTCATTTAAATGAGAAAGTTGGAAACCACATTGAGACGGGACTTCTCAGGGAAGCCTTTTAAAATTTTGTTTCAAGACCAAAACATGGAATCATGGTTCTAATACAGTTTATCAGTATTCTAGGCGAAAAGGATATCTGGTTCTGTGTGTTTCAGCAGAAGTGATGTATAGAGTACACTTCTTAGCCTGAATTATAGGCATAGATATGCTACTTTTGTAAATATAAAGCTTTTAACTGGAGGATTTTAAAATGAACTTTCAAAAAGATTAAAACCTTATGCTGTATAAGCACTTTGGTTCACAAATGATTGTTATGAAAAACATTATTTAAATGTGTCCTGCAGTTGGCCCTTTGTATCCTCACCTCTCCCTTCCTTCCCCACAAGGTGATTATATTAAAAACATTGCCACCACTTCTACCCTCAAGAGTCTTACTTGGAAGTTGCGAGTTTCATAGGAACAACTGAAGATTTTATGCTTATGTTTTTAAGTATTTGAAGGTTTTTGTATCAATAGTAGACCAGTACTTCTTTCATGACACATGGAGAATCCTATTTTAATTTTTTAAAAAAGGAAATTTAATTTAGCATTCCATTATATAGAACTGAACTTGTGAATTGCTACCTTTCAAGATTTGGAATCTTCTTCAGGCAAGAATGGGTTTTCTAGCTGTCTTAGAGGCATTACTGTATGTGAGGGAGGAAGAAAGTCTACACATACAAAAGAGAGCAGATTTAACAGGATAGGCCCTAGGAATACTTGTTAGGTCCATCTGATGCCTGCTTCATTTCTGTTGCTGTCTTGGAAGTTGGACTGTTATGGAGGTGCTTTCATTTTTGCCTCCTGGATATGTCATGTGTATATGTCAGTATGAGAATATGCTTGGTTATCAGTATTTCCTCATTTGTGTAGGCATTGTGTAGGTGTGACTTGTTATATGCTGAACCTAAGCAGAAATCTGGCCAAAGCTGTGAATCAGATCAGTGTAGGAGCGATTCCAAGAAACTTTGGGTTGCTGAGTCTTGATTTAGGTTTTGCTTCAAATGCTCCATTGTGAAAATGTTACAAATGGGATTTTAGGGCATATAACAAAGGCTTGAGGTTTTAGCCCTTTCTCCAGCTGCTTTAATCAAAAGCAACAGAAGTGAGTAATAGAGGCTTTGATTCTTCCCTTGAGTGTTGGATTTGCCTTTAGTGGACTGTACTAAATACAACTTTAATATTGTTGATAGGACTTATTGGCTTGGTATGGGTTGTAATCCAACAACCCAAGTCACCTATACCCATTGTTAAAAATGCCCTTTAATCTTTCTGCCTTGGTTATTTTTCAAACATTATATCCTGTATTTACCCAAAACACTAATTCTCTTTAAATCATAGCCAATGTCTTTCATTCTATTTAAACTGTATTCCTTTTTTAGTGAAAATTTTGGTATATTTTTCTAATTCCTTGTAACAATAATTTTTAACATTAATTTTTAAAAATTTTGATTTCCAAATTTTCTCCCTCTCTCCCCTCCTCTCTCCTTGAGAAGGCAAGCAATTGTATATAGGTTCCACATGTTCAGTCATGCAAAACATGTTTCCATATTACCCATGTTATGAAAAAAAAAACAGACCCAAAAACCCAAGAAAAATAAAGAAATTTTTAAAAAGTATGCTTCGATCTACGTTCAGACTCCATCAGTTCTTTCTGTGGAGGTGGATAGTATTTTTTTATCATGAGTCCTTTGGAATTGTCTTGGATCATTGTGTCGCTCAGAATAACCAAGTCATTCACAGTTGATCATCGTACAAGTGTTGCTGTTACTGTGTACAGTGTTCTCCTGGTTCTGCTCACTTCACTTTGCATCAGTTCATGTAAGTCTTTCCAGGTTTTTCTGAAACCACCACCTCATCATTTCTTAATGGCACAATAGTATTCTATCACAATCATATACCACAACTTGCTCAGCCATTCCCCAGTTGATGGGCATCCCCTCAATTTCCAATCCTTTGCCACCACAAAAAGAGCTGCTATAAATATTTTTGTATATGTGGGACCTTTTCATTTTTCTTTTATTTCTTTGGGATATAGACCTAGTAGTGGTATTGCTGGATCAAAAGGTATGTACAGTCTCATAGTCCTTTGGACAAAGTTCCACATTGTTTTCCAAGATGGTTGTATTAGTTCACAACTACACCAACAGTATATTAATGTCCCAATTTTTCTGCATCCCCTTCATTTTTTGTCATTTTCCTTTTCTGTCATATTAGCCAATCTGATAGGTGCAGGGTAGTACCTCAGAGTTGTTTTAATTTGCATTTGTCTAATCAGTAGTGATTTAGAACATTTTTATGTGACTATAAATAGCTTTGATTTCTTCTATATCTTTTGAGCATTTATCAATTGGGAAATGACTTGTATTCTTATAAATTTGACTCAGTTCTCTGTATACTTGAGAAACGAGGTCTTTATCAGAAAATGTGTTGTAAAAGTTTTTTCCCAATTTTCTGCTTTCCTTCTAATCTTGGTTGCTAAACTGGGTTCCTAATGGACAAATGCAAGAGCTTATATGAAACGTAGGACTCATCTTTAAGGATGAGAACTTGAAACCATACAGTTTCTTCTTCCACTTGTAGCTGATCTTGGGGAACAGGATAATAATATTCATAGGATCATAGATATAAGGTTGGAAGGGATCTCAAAGGACATTTTTTTTCCCAATTCCCTCATTTTACAACTGTGGAAGCTGAGGCCCAGGGAGGTTCAGTGATTTGTCCAAGATCACATAGATAACATTTGTCGATTTATCAAGTGCCTGGTCTGTGGTTGTCATCTGAACTCCAAAGCCAGTGTTCTTTGCGGTGAATCGTCTTGCTCACATAAGCCCATATGTAAGACCTGAATTAATAATGCCAGGCCTTAAGAATAACAAACAAATAATTCTGTTAGTCCATCAATGAGCTCTATTAATAGTTACACTTCACATGTAATAATAAGAAAATAAGAAGTAACAGCATGCTTTAAGGTTTCCCTCCTTTATGTGAGCATTTGAGTCTCCTAACAACCCTTTGAGGTGGGCTCTTCTGGATTTAGCCTCCTCCTCTTTTTTTTTTCTTTTTCCCTGAGGCAATCAGGGTTAAGTGACTTGCCCAGGGTCACACAGCTAGTGAGTGTTATGTGTCTGAGGCCGGATTTGAACTCAGGTCCTCCTGACTCCAGGACCAGTACTCCATCCACTACGCCACCTAGCTGCCCCTTCCTCCTCTTTTTAAAGGTGAGCAAACCTGAGGCTCAGAGGTGTCACCCTTGACTCCCCCCTCTCTCTCTTTCATCCCTCATCCAATCCTCACCAGTGGAATAAGTGCCATCAGTTTTCTCTTACCTCCAGGAACAAATACCAAATCCTCTGTTTGGCATCCTAAGCTCTTCACAACCTGGCCCCCTCCTGCCTTTCCAGTCTTCTTATGCCTTCGTCCCTCTAGGTGTTCTGTGATCCAGTGACACTGGCCTCCTGGCTGTTCTTTGCACAAGACATTCCATCCATTTTCCAGGCCTTTTCAGAGGTTGTCCCTGATGCCTGGAAGGCCTTCCCTCCTCATCTCTCCCTCCTGTCTTCCCTGGCTTCCTTCAAGTCCCAGCTCAAATTCTCCCTTCTGCAATCCCAGCTTTCCTGATCCCCCTTTAATGTGAGTGCCTTCCCTCTGCTGATTATTGCCACTTTATCCTGCCTAGAGCTTGTTTGTACATGGATGTTTGCATATTGTCTCCCCTGTTAGACTGTGAGTTCCTTGACAGCAGGGCCTAGTCTGTCTTTTGCCTTTCTTTGGATTTTCAGCTGCTAGCACAGTAAAGGACAGTGCTTGGCACATAGTCGGCCCTTAATAAATGCTTGCTGACTGACTGCCACAGTACTCTGCATGTTGGCAAGGTTTAGTAACTCCTTGGGGAATTAATGAAGAATATGAAATATTTATGTAGCTGAAGAACTTAATGTAACTTAGGAGAGGAGCACATATCTTTAAAATTGGAAATCTGTAAATGTGTGTGTGTTTATAGTAATATTAACTTGAATAAAATGTTCTTTTTCTCCTCTCCCTTCCCTCCCCCCAGGTTTTTCTCGTAAGAAAGATCATTGGTCCGGATGCTGGGCAGCTTTATGCAATGAAAGTATTGAAAAAAGCATCTTTAAAAGGTAGAACATTTATCAAAGTATGACTTGAAAAAGATCCTTTTCAAACTTGTTTTCTAGTGCTTATATTGCATATAGTTGTATCTTTTAACAACTGTATCATGCTTTCCCAGCAAATCATATAAAATGCATATTTGCCAATATTTATCTGAAGCGTTCCTTTAGTGTGTATGTTTCTCTTGTTGGGAATTTTCAGCCGGCAAAATATCATGTCCTTACCATTTTATTATTTGGAATTTGAGGAGCAATGCAGTGTGAGGGAGCATTGGATGAGTAGATAGACAACTGGGGTTCAAGTGTGGACTCTTGTAAATAAATAGCTGTGTGTGTTTTTTTCGACTTTAATTGAACTGTACATTGGTAAGTGTAGATTTCAGCTGTATGTAGATGAGAAAAATTTATAGGGATGAGAACTGGCCCCGTGGCTTCATCTGTACAGGGAACTCCTTTGCGAGAGGATTCCCTCTTCCAGTATTGGCAGGTCAGCACGTTCACTGCATCTCGTACACCTAGAGAGTTGCGAGGGCACTTCAGAGTTCACTGACTTGCCCAAGGTCACAAAGTCAACATGTGTAGGAGATAGAAATTGAACCCACGTTGTCCTATCTTTGAGGCCAACTCTATATATGAGGCCACCCTGCTTCTCTGTACAAATGTATCCTGAATGTTTAAGCAAAGGAAATTATTTTCTTTTAAAATTTATTAGTATTTGATGTCTTTTTTTGTTAAACTCATGTCAAGTAATACTGTTACTATCTTTTCTTTTCAGTTCGAGATAGAGTTCGTACAAAGATGGAGAGGGATATATTAGTAGAAGTAAATCATCCATTTATTGTCAAATTGCACTACGGTAGGTATTGCCTATTTTTCACCCTTTTCTGATCTGCACTGTTCTTCTCATCTCCTCTAATTAGTGAAGGTCGAATATAATTCTAACTCATTGAAATACTCTAATTGCCAACTATGATTAGATAGTGTGTCACCATTTTCTTGAGAATAAAGAAAAATATTATGTTTATAGCATTGCCATTTTGTGAGATGAATTACTGCTTTAGTAGACAGGAATTCTAAAATAGAGTACAAATATGTTAAGTGCTGACTACGTGCAAGGCATTGTACTGGGTGCTTGAAACACAAAGCTGAAAAATGGCTGTCCCTGCCCTCAAGGAGCTTGCATTCTATTTGCCATGTACACAGCTAAATATAATACAGGGGAATGTGTGATGAGAGCAAAATAGAAACGGAGAGCCTGGCAAGATTTCTCCATTAGTCTCAAAGCAGCCTAAAAATATTTATTCTTGCTTCAGATGCCATGGTACTTAAAAAGGTTGTTCCAGTTTTATATGTCAGTAGTACATCAAGTCAGTGATAGCCCAGTGACGGACATAAGCAGTGCTTAATGAGTTGTTAAGTTGAATTTATAATGAAAGATGTGAGTAATGTTAATACCTTGACATAACCCCATCCCCTTCCACTTCATCTCCAACCTGATTTTATTCTCTTCAGTGTTCCTTTGAGAAATTATATATTTGTGTTAACATTCATTTACAAATTTAGTCAAATGATATGAAGTCAGCCTTAAGAAGAGTCACTAAATTCTTGATCTCTCACTGTATGATTCCCTGGTGGAAATGTGTGTACAAGCGGAGTTAGTGTTTCCAAGCTCCCTGCCTCTTAGTCTCAGGGCTGAGGTTGGGCAGTAAAGCATGCATCTTTATAAAGGAAGAGAGTCCTATTCATGAACGCCTCACTTTCTGAGAAAAGGAAGGTAGTTCTTGTCAAAGTTGGACCTAACTCCATGTTTGAAATGTTAGCTGATGGTATTCCTTTAATGTGGACCATGTCATTGAACATGAGTACTTTCTCTTATAAACAAATTTGTAAACAGTAGTAAGATATTTAATCTTTTAAGATTTTCATCTTTACTAAGTTTCTAATTTTTGATTAGCCTTTCAGACTGAAGGGAAGCTGTATTTAATATTGGATTTTCTCAGGGGAGGAGATGTTTTTACAAGATTATCCAAAGAGGTAAGCATCTACTTATGACTTTATGCTGTAGGTCCTTTAAGTTGAAAATGGAAAGACATCTAGTTCTCCTGCGAACAACATTCTTATTCTAGGAAATTTTAGTCTAAATGATTTTGCAAGTCTCAGTGTATTTTACTTATGGCACATGTGTGTTAATGGTGCCTTGCATCTGACTTTCTTAGAGAACATTTTTATGATTTATGTGAGATGTATTTCAGTTCTAGGCTGTCAAGCAACGTAAATATCTGAACAAAGTCGGTTGGGATGAGGTTAGGACTACGGATGTGCAAGCTACTCAAGGGCCCTTGGAATTAACATTTATGAACAAGTAGGAGTAGTCTCAGGTCTTGCCTCCACATTTCTGAGTAGGTGAATGTGGATGCACCATTGTTGTTTCTTTTGATTTAGGAACTTCTGAGACAAGAGGAAGCAAATAGAGAGCGAGGATTAAGGGCATTCTTTAGCTGGCCAGGGTCTCACCTGTATACCTTCCTACCTCAGGAAAATTCAGTGGACTCTTAGCATATTCAGTCAAATCCATTGTATAGCAAATTCTGTCAAGGATCCCATATTTATAAACCATATTGTACTATGTAAATATTAGCTATTAAAATAAACAATAATTAGTAGTAGTATTTGGCACTTCTTTACTTACCTACCAAAAAGACCTTGGTAGAATGTGGTCTTTAAGAAATTCTTTCTGGTAGTCCTTCTCAGTTTTCTTCTAAACCAGAGGTTCTTAATTTGGGGTCCATGTATTGATTTTTAAAATAGTTTGGTAAGTGTTATTTCATTAGAATGTTCCAAAAATCTTACTGTGGTTTTAAGCGTTAAAGCCTGAAACTGCAGTAAGACTTTGGGGGCATCTTGTATGATGGTTTTCTTTGTGAGGCTCTGTATTTTGTTTTATGCATTTAAACATATGACTCTGAGAAAGGGTCCCTAGCCTTCATCAGCCTGATTGCCCAGGGTGGATAAGCAACACACACAAAAGGTAAAGAAGCCCTGTTCTAAACTCTCTAGGTATAGATTCTCCAAAGTATAAAGTATCTAAATCTCTGCTTCTTATAGGATCTAACATGATAAAGTCAGTAAAATTTGAATAATGCTCACCTTAGAGTATTAGATAATTAATAGCTAGCACTTTTAATACTGTTCTCATAAAAATCAGTAACCAAGCCATTCATCTATTTGGCAGGAGGAAAATGGGATCTGTAGCCTCTGGGTTTGTTTAGTTTCTAAATTATAGGGATCTTAGCTCTATGGTATAAACAGAATCTGTTTGTGGTTAGTTCTTTTATAGCAATGCCACACTTTTGTATAAAAAGCATAATTTTTTTAAAGGCAGTAAAGATGGCTAATTGTTTCTATCTTGTAGAAAAGGTAAGTTTCATAATATTCTTGGTGACTGTTGTCTTATAGATGATATTGTTATATAATATTATGATATGTATTTCTTGGTCTGTCATTTTTTTAAATAAAGCAGCCACTGGCACCCTCATTCCCCCCAAAAAACAAAACAAAACAAAAAAAACCCATGAACAAACCTGATCTCTCCTTAGTCAAGAAAGTCTACCACAAAGAGAGGTGGCAAGTGGTATTGGTGAACACAGAGTAGTAGAGACAGATCTTAGAGTACAGGAGCAGAGCTGTGGTCATAGCACCTTTGTGACTAGTTTCTGAGAGATTAAAGTATTCTCTAAGTAAGGTAATAAGCACGTGAAAATAGGCAGCTTCTTTAAGCTCCAAATCATGCTTTATTGACGGCAGTGCCAAGGAGCCTAGGCCAACTTGGTGTGCAAGGGCACGGTAGGTGACAGGGACTCTGAAGTTCATGATCTACTGATCTTTAACAAACTTTTGTATTCTTGAGACTGCCACTCAAAAGAAATAAGTCATTTAAATACTCTTAATATATTCAAGCAGCATTACCTGAATAACCAAGAAGTAAGTGACAATAATGTACTTAGGTTTTCACAGAGAGGTAATGTGGTACAGATGACCCTGGGCAAGTCAGTTCACTTGAGCTTCCACAGGCAACTTTGTAAGTTGCAGAGCAGTTACTCATCTGCATTGGTAGGAGTTTCTTCAGGAGGAGTTCTCAGCTCCAGTGAAATTGTAAGCCCAGTAAAAACAATGGTTTTCTCTACAGATTATTAAAATTCAAAGAGAAAGACAGCACAGCAACATCAGCTGTGCAGCAAAGCCCCTAGTCTTAACAACTCCTGAGGGCACCTCATGATTATGTCATCTTATAGTCATTCAGCTTCGTGATACCAGCTAAGACAGGGAGAGAAGGTTCAGTTCAGAAAATGCAGAGCCGGTTTTTAAACATTTTCTTAAAACAAGCTCATAGAAAATAAGATTTAGTTGTGTAAAGGAGTGGACTTCAGTTTTCCAGAAAATTTCTCTCTGAGCTAACTCCTTCCCTAATGTTACAGCTGTTTGATTTTGAAGAATAAACTTTTAAAATGTGATTTTAGCCACCAAAGCAGAGATCAGAAGGTAAATCTCTCCAGTTCTTATTAGGTTATGTTTACAGAGGAAGATGTGAAATTCTACCTCGCAGAACTTGCCCTTGCTTTGGATCATCTGCACAGCCTGGGGATTGTGTACCGGGACCTGAAGCCAGAAAAGTAAAGTAACCTGTGGGCCCTGGGAAAAGTCACTGTTCTCTAAAAGTTCAAATTCAGCGTCCTTCTGCATTCTCTATTATGTATTTTACTTAATTTTATGAAAAACAGTAAAAAAATATAAAGTGGAAATTTTATTTCTTCAGTAATCCATTGATTCTAATTGTGCTAGTCACTTTTGTACATTGCCAATTTATCAACTTGACTATTGGAGATTGACTTTTCTTAAGTTTGTGATAATTTTAATAAAAGTTTTATGCATACATATTTTACTATTATATACATTGGTGAATGTGACTTTTAATTTTCAGCATTTTGCTTGATGAAGCAGGACATATCAAGTTAACAGGTGCGTAAATTCTCAGTACAGTTAATCTTCCTATGCTATATATTTTACTTATTTCAATAACTAATTTATCTAGGTTTATTTCCCTTTCCCTATTTCTTGATTTTGATTTATATGTTACCTGTTTAATTAACTCATTTAAATGTTAGGTAAGCTAACTCTCTATTTGTCCTAACTGTAGTAGGTATTGGTAGGGTTAGGGGGAAGGATGAAATGTACAGAGTAGATACTGTCCTATTGAGACATATCTGTATAATTCGTCACCTGGGAAGGATTGCTAGTGTTTTAAAATCTATTGGACCCTAAATCATGTTTTGAGTAAGATATACATAATTTTACTTATCAAAATTATTTTTTTAAAAAATTAAGTCTTTGATGGTCTTTGCAGAAATTTTTGAAATCTATGCAGTTTAAAGGTAAGTTTCCACAGAATCACCAGTATTATAATACACTACTCTGAGATAGCAGTCTGGGCTAATACCATCCATACTGAGGTTCAAAGTCACTTTAGTGAGACCTTTTGATTCATAACCTCAGTCTCTTTTTGGTGAGTGTCTCTAGAGAGAGCATATAGGGAATGGCATGATCTGAGGGAGGATAAAAAGGAAACAGTACAAGGTGAGGCTGTGTAGTGTTATAGGTATAGGATACAATCTGTATTTGAAAGTAACTTAACACTGTGCAAAGTTAATGCTTTTCCTTTTGGGTTGGAGGATAGGGGACAGGTTTCATTAAAGTTTCTCTATACTGCCTTAGGGTTATTTGAGTAAATAAATGGTGCCAAGTAGCATCTTCCTATAGTCTTATGATATATTAATTGATCTCCCTACCTGAATGAAGTTTCTACCTTTTCCAACCCATCCATCAACTGCCAGAGGGATTTTATTAACCACATCATCACTACCACCACCACCCCTCAGACACATTCAGTTAACTCTAATGGCTCCTTGTTACCTCCAGGATCAAATGGAAACTCCTCTGTTTGGCTCTTCCAGTTCTTCATGATCTGGTCCCTCCTACATTTCCAGCCTTACTGCCCATACTTTCCCCTATGAGGTCCAACCAAACCAGCCTCGATAGTCATCCTCACACATGATGCTCTGTCTCCTGTCTCTGTATATGTTCCTGGTGCCTGGAACACTCTCCTTTTTTACCTGTGTCTCCTGGAGTCCCAGATTTTCTTTAAGGATTTAGGGTAAAAATACATACACATAAGAAAATAGTTGTATCTTTAAACCTTTCTCTAAGGTTCTTGGCAGATTAACCAGTGTTAAATCATGATTTTCATTAAAAAGCATAAAATTAATTATATCCCGAATATGTATATGAAAAGAAAAGCATTTTAAAAGGAACTAGTGAAAATGTCATAGTCAACTATAGTTTTAAAGAAATAGTACAGGAAAAAATGATGGTTCATTTATAGAACTTTTTATCATAGAAAATATTTTCCTCTACCATGAGCAATTTAGAAAAGACATATACTTAATAATTCATTTGCTCCTATAGCTAACTCTTGATATTGTCTTTGTTGTTTTTGTGTTTATTTTTTTTTAATTTATTGCTTAAAAAAATTAGTGTCAAAAACATCGATTTTATCAGGATTAGGTAGTATGAGCAGAAGACCTTCTCCGGCATGAGAATATAAGAGTGAGGCTTTTAGGACAAACCTTCAGAAAGTTTGTAAAGGAAGTAACAGCATTCTTTTCTCTTTACTTCCACACCTCTTTCCCTCTTGCTCTGCCCCTTCCCCTCCCTTAAGAAAAAAATAATAGCCAATGTTCTTTACAAGACTTTGGAGGTATATTTTTAGACCAAATGAAGGTAATGGGAAAATTAAAGCTATGTTTACAGTTTGTAAATAGGTAGTATGATAATTAAAGCTTCTTAGAACAACAAAACATAAGTAGTTCACTATAAAGATGAATACACAAATGATATTGAGGATATAATTAATAATTATTTAATGAAAGTGAAGTCGGTAAATCCTTATAAAATATTCTAAGATATCAAGTCCTTCTCTAGAGTGAAGCATGCTAAAGCAAATTTTGCTTATTCCCTTCCTCCCTCTCAATGCCACCCTCCCCCACCCCCAAAGGAAACATTGAAATGGCTACCTCCATTTTGGTCGGAGGTAGCAAAACTTAGATCAATATGATAGGCTTCCAAATATGTAGTTTGTGGTGTTCTTATTTTTTAAAAAGTTATAGTTGTGAGTGGAAAACTAAGAAGCATATATTTTGAGCACTTTGGGGTTTAAATGTATACTTTTCAAAACTGTTTTAAAGGTATGTAGTTTATGTATAAATTGATAAGATTGAATTTCATAATGTTAGTGTAACTAAATCTAGACTTTTCCTGTAATGCCCTCACAGTACCTTGCTTTTAAGAGCAGTTCTGTGTATGACCATACACAGCTTTAACTCCATACCATGTTGTCCATATACAGGAGATTTCTACATTCTAGAGGTCTTCAAGTGTATTTTTTATAACACTATTATTTTAGATTTTGGACTCAGCAAAGAATCTGTAGACCAAGAAAAGAAGGCCTACTCATTTTGTGGTACAGTAGAATACATGGCTCCTGAAGTAGTGAACAGGCGAGGCCATACCCAGAGTGCTGATTGGTGGTCGTTTGGCGTGTTAATGGTAAGTTCTGTGTTCAGTCCCTCAAAAAACATTTATTTTGTGGCATTACGTTTCTGAGTCAAGATCATAGAAAATGAAAAACTGTTTTTTTTTCACATTTTCTATTTAAATACTTTGTTACCTTGTGGAGAGTGGGAATGAAGGAAAGTTTTGACAATTTAGAGTTATCAAAAAGCACAACTGGTACAGTGTTAAGTTTTGCCAAAAAGAAAATTACATTCCTTTTTGTTCTAACCTTGTCTTTATCTTGCTAGATAAAGTTGTAAATACTGGCAGTTATTATGTAGACTTTAAGGTCCTGCTCTAGAAAGGATCTGTCAGATTCTATATTACAAGAAACTAAAGTATTTAATGATTGTATAGTATATTGTTGTACTTCTAATTGCTACCACAGGTTTTAGCAGACATATATTTAGTGTATACACACACACACACACACACACACACACACACACACGAATATTTCTGTGACCTGTGAATGTCTTACCTCCCCAGCATGTTTATAATTTCCTTTAGGACAGAGATTGCCTTCCTTTCACTTAGTATCCCCCATAGTCACAAGTAGTGTAATAAATACATACTGATTGATTTGATATATAATTCAGTATAAAATATGTGACAGTAAAGTTTTTTTAATGAAAACACTTTACATCAGAGGTATTTTGCCATTAAACTTCTAATTATTCATTTAACAGCACATCATCATTTCTGTGCTATTAGAAATATTTTAATTTTAATTTTTTGGGGGGGTTAGGCAATGGGGTTAAGTGACTTGCCCAGGATCACACAGCTAGCAAGTGTTATGTGTCTGAGGCCGAATTTGAACTCAGGTCCTCCTGACTCCAGGGCCAGTGCTCTATCCACTGCGCCACCTAGCTGCTCCCAATTTTAATTTTTTAATTTAATTTTAAGCACCTACTGTACACCTAGTACTGATAGGCATGTATGACATTATTACCGACCTCCCTTTACCCATAGTATACTTGGAAAGACATACATATATATGTATACATATATGCATGTAAACACATACACACATGAAACACTGAGAACAATGAAATGCAAAACTGGTTAGTGCTCATCATAAATGCAATAAGATTCAGAGAAGGCTAAGATCAGTATGACTTAGAGAAATAGGAGAAGACTTTGAGAGGAGGTGAAACTTGAGTGAACCCTTTTGAAATCTGGATAGAATTTGGAGAGGTGGAGAATATTACTATGAGGAAGAATAGCATTAGGGAAGATATTAGTGGGAGTGAGCACAGCTTGGGGGTGAGGAGCAGGAAGGAAGATCAGACTGGCTCAGAAAGTGGGTATTGGGGCCTGTGGGAAATGAGGTTGAGTTGGTAAGGTAGGATCAAGTTCTAGAGGGCTTTGAAAACCAAGCCAGAAGAATTTGACCTGGATATTATAGGTAGAGGAGCTATCAAAGGTTCTTAAGCAGGTGAGATATGCAATAAAATCTTTCTTTTTAGAAAGGTTAATCTTACAGCATTATGTAAAATGGATTAATTGATGAGAAGAGTAGAGGCAGAGAAACCATCTAGGAGGCTGTTGGAATAATCTAGGAATGAATTTATGGCAGTAGTAACCAAAGATGTGTTGTTCTGAGTAATACAGAAGAGGAGCATAAGTGAGAGAAGTGGCCATGTTTGAGATTTAGAATTAGGAATCCTCTTTATAGAAGACTAGAAACCATGAGAATGAAGGAGTTCACCAAATCTAGAGAGAGAAAACATAGGATTGAGGCCAAAGCCATTTTTAAAAATGACTTATGTTGAGAGCTAAATAGGACTAATTGAAATTTTAAAATATTTGCATATGTATTAAAAAAGAAAAACCTTTTTAATGAATTGTGGTGCTAGATAATGTTGAGTCTATTCCGTTTTGTCTCTTTATCTTCATTTTTTCTAAATATTATTTTAGAAAATTTATTTCCTTAATACCATGATGTGTGATTACCTTACATCTTTTGTCTTAATATTTTATTGTGTTGGTTCTAAATTTTGCTCAATGCATTTGTTTTTGTTTTTGTTTTTTTTTTTTTTTTTACTAAACAGGAATAAAATATTCCCCTATCTGGTATCTTTGGATGGGGGTGGGCACAAGGTCTCTTAAATCTATCTTGAATGTCTATAAATTTTGTATTTAGATAATCATTTTCCTTTAATCATTAAATTCTTTGAAGTAATTCAGTTTTGTTTTGGAAGAAAAATAATGTATCTCTGAGGATTTACAGGTTTCTTTGGACCTTCCAAAGGTAGAATTGGAATATTTAGTTGGTTTAACTTGCCACAGTTGACTTATACATTAAGAAGCTAGAAACACCAGTTATTATGTGGTTTCAAGAAAGTCAGACAAATCTACTTTCTTGATCCTAGTTTGGCCCATGATCATACTTTAAAAAAAAGTGTTGTACATCCTAAATCATACTTAATGGACTTCTGGTATTTTTTGTTTTAGTTTGAAATGCTCACTGGTACTCTGCCTTTTCAAGGTAAAGACAGAAATGAGACCATGAATATGATATTGAAGTAAGTGTAACTCTTCAGTTTATCTTTTGTATACCATTCCTCCCCCATCCTACCCCACACCAAACAACTCTAAGCCCTTGCTTTTAGAAATTTATGATAGTTAAGATGGAAGTAAAATAATATTTTTAAGTATAAACTGTTTTCTTTCTATTACTATAATAAAATACCTGCCAGTGTGAAAAGTACTCAGTAATTCTATTGTATGGTAAGTTTTAAAGTGCAGATTGTTGTTAAATTACATTTCCTAAAATTTTATTTTCCAGAGCAAAACTTGGAATGCCTCAGTTTCTTAGCCCTGAAGCACAAAGTCTTCTAAGGATGTTATTCAAAAGAAATCCTTCAAATAGATTAGGTATTCTTATGTTTCATGGTTTTTGTAGCAAAGTGTACTGCATATTTTTCTAGGTGAATGATATTTTTCAGTTTTCTGATTTATTTGAATTTAATGGCATTCACTAACACTTTGAATTCTAGATTTTACTATTGAAAAAATAATTGTTGAAATTTCTGAAATGCTAGATGGATATTCTGGCTTAATCAAATGTCTTGGCTAGTAAGAGATTACCATATATACATCAATCATCCGTTTTTAAAAGAAGTCATAGGTTCCTAGGGAAGGGACCTTATAAATCATCTAGAAGTTCGTTTTCTTCCCAATATAAGAATCTTCTCTGTAATGTCCTTGACAAATGGTGATCCAGCCATTCCTTAAACACTCTCAGTGCCAGCAAATGCTATTGTTAGAAAGCTCTGTTGGACAGCTGTTCAGTCAAAAGAACTTTTCCTTCACCCAGTAATTTCTACCCATTGGATCTCAGAGTAGCATACAACAATTATATTCTCTCTTCCACGTGACAACTCTTGGGACATTTGAAGACAGCAGTTATGTACCCCCTTTCCTTCTCTGTGCTTAACAGCTCTAGTTCCTTCAGTTATTCTTTATATAACAGTTTCCGTACTGAGTGTCCTCCTCTGTACACATTGTAATTCTTTAAGTGGGACGCCCTGAACCAAACACAGTGCTATAAATGTGTTCCAACTAACACATCCTAGAGTAAAATGGTTTCTCTTGATCTCTGGAACTAAGATGACATTCGTTTACAGATAGCTGGGATGATCTTATTGAACTTGTCTCTAACTAAAATTCTCAGTTCTCTTTTACATGTCTCCTCTGATTTCTGAACCACTGCCAGGGATACTAGAAGACAGACTATAGAACTGGAGAAGGACCAATGTTGGTCCCTAGTTTCAAAAAAGGAAAGAGTATGAAAACTTCAGTCCAATAAACTTGCTTTTGATTCCCAGGAAAACTCTATGTTATCAAAGAGCTAATGAACATCTAGAAAAGGCAATAGTAATCACAAAGAGCTGGCATGGCTTCATTAAGAGTGGGTAAAGCTAAACTTGCTTCATTTACTTTTTTGACAAGATCCTTAGACTGGTAAGTATGAAAAATGCTATAGATACCATTGATCTTTTTAGAAAAGATTTTAGATTTTAGAAAAGCAGCTAAGTCTCTCATATACACTTTGTGTTTGTGTATCTAATGCCTAGCACAGTGCTAACCACATGCCTGTTGACCGATTCAATTTTTGTGGGCAATATTAGGAGATATGAGCTAGTCGGTAGTGTAAGTAGGTGAATTTTAATTGGTTAAATGAAAGAAATCAAAGAGTAGTCATTAATAGATGGATATCTAGTTGGAAAAAAGTCTCCAGTTGAATGCCCCAGGGATCTGTCCTTGGCCCTGTGTTGGTTAACGTTTTTATCAGTGACTAAGATAGTGGAATTGATGGCGTCCTTATCAAATTTGCAAATGGCATAAATCCTAGGGGGACAGCTAACTCTTTAAATGCCTTAGTCTGAAACAATCTCAACAGGCCAAAAAATTCAACTGAATTTAAGGTTAAATTGAATAGAGATAAATGTAAAGTCTTACACAAAATTCTGTTGTAAGCCCAAAGGAAACCCGAACATTTCATAGGATGTTTGGTCATCCTGCATTATAATACTAATGAAAAGTATCTACAAAAATGTCACCATGAAAATAATTACAGCCTGTGTACCAAGATGGTTGCTAAGGATGAAATGGAAGAAAAATTCAATGAATGACTTGAAAAAAACACTCCAGAATAAATCAGCATGCACTCTAATACTTAAGGACTTCCATACTAAGGTGGGGAAAAAGGTGAGAAGGGGGCAAATAAAAAAGGAAGTATGACTCAGGAAGAAGGAATAGGGAAAGACAAAGACTGATAGATTATATTCTTCAAGAGAACAATTGGTAGGTGCTAGATAGGTTGAGAACCAAATAACACCATAAGAGATTGAAATTGATTTTGTTTTTACAGAAAGGAAAATACTTGTTATTGATTAGGCATTATCCCTGAGCCTAGATATGTGTCTTGTCCCTGAGCCAAGGATATGTGTCAGTCAGACCATTGACTTGTCAAAAGTAAGATCAAAGTCACTTAAAAAATAGCAAAGGATATAATGCACAACTGAAACAGATGAGCCCTGGTCAAGCCCTTGAAAATTAAAAATAGGAAATCAGAAACAGAAATGAAATCGATACTGACTATAATAATTTCAGCCAGTATGGTTGAATTACAGGATTATGGTAGGTCTACTTGGCAGTTGGTGATATGGGACTACAGCTCAGGAAAGAGCCTGGGTCTGGATATGTAGTTCTGGGAGTCATCAGCAGAGAGATGGTAATTCTCTCCTTGGGAACTTATGTAGACACCAAGTGAAAGATTGTCAAGAGAAAACAGAAGAGGGCTCAGGATAGTTTTATAGAACACTCACAGTCAGTGCATATAGCATGGATTATGAATTAACAGATGAGACCAAGGAGTGTTAAAATTAATAGGATGAGAAATGAAAGAGAACAGTCTCAAAAACCCAGAAAGAAGAGTATCGTGGAGGAGAGGATAGTCAAAAAATGGTAGGTGCTTCAGAGAGGTCTAGAAGAGAAGAAGCCATTTAGAAGAGGCCTTTAGACATTTGACATTTCAGAGGTCATTGGTAATTGGAGAAATTTAAGTCAAAGTATAGACCCTTGTAGCAGTCCATTTAGAGTCCTTTTAGCTTCGGATCAATCCATTAAACAGCCTTTTTTGGGTGCTCCTTTTCAAGCTGATAGAAAATCATATAATCAAATGATCCACATTTCTCTAGCCTGTCTGAAGACTGAGGTTTTTCATGTCTTGCTGAAATCATCATATACTAGTCTTTGTCATTTCCCTGATCTACCAATTTCAATCTTTCAGAAAGGAAATATGAACTAGTATTACATGTATTCTTAGCTATGTTTGGTATGACTAGTATTCTTAGCTCATACTAACTACTGATGACTTTTTTCTTTTAAAGTGCTCAGAAACACTTTCTCTGTAGCTGTTCTCTTTTATAGCTCATCTGGACAGAAGTCATCTCTTCTCTGAATTTTTATGTTACTGATTTTCAGAGACCCAGGGTATAATGCCGTGTGTACCCTTCTTTTATTATGAGCTTAAAATGGCATGATCATTTTTTCTTAAGATTCCTACCACTTCTACCTTTCCAGCTAGTTTTTCCTTGTTGGTTAGAGTTAAATCCAGAATAGCCATTAACTTTCAATCCTTTTGCATGGTGAAATTGTCAATACAACAAAACAAGTGAAAAAAAAGTCTCAGTTCTCTTTTTAGTAGAATCAGATTTCCAAGAGCTGTCTACACTATACCTTGCCTCTCTGCCAGGACTCATATTAACAAATGTTATCCATATCCTCCATCCAACCAGGCAGTCTGTAGTAGTCACCTCCATAACAAACAAGCATCATTTATTTTATCTTTCTTTCACTCAAATACTGTCTACTAATTTCTACCCTTAAGTTTGTTTATTTCCATATAGGTGTCTACCTTCTCAACTTACAATTCTGCTCTCTTTTCTCTTCTGTTGATGTTTCTTTTGAACAAGGTCTACCTTTCCATTTCTGCATTCTAGTCATTGTTCCCATATCCATTAGATCAACAAGTATTTATTCAGCGCCTGTTATGTGCTAGGCACTAGTGATAAAAACACAAAGAATAATGATCTCTACATGTAAGGAGTTCATATATATATATGAAATTATATTTAAAATTTAGGTTGATTTTTAAAGTTTCCTTACTCTGTACATTGGCTGTGAGTATTCACTTAGAACAAATAAAATATATTTAATGCCAAATCTACACTAAAGATAATTTAAGCCTTTTACTGATTTAAAAGGTACTTCAGTATCTTCAGCAGTGCCACTGGAAAATGATTGTGAATATCCATTAACATTGTACCACAGAAATGTAGAATTTCTAAGTGATAGACTGCCAGATAAAAGTATATACACCATAGCTGCCTACAAATGAGAGATTTAAGATTTACCTACAGAATAGATCCTTGAAATGGAGTAATAAGAACAAGAAAGTCATACCAATAAAAAATATTTCCATTTTTAAAGGAGCTGGTTCCGATGGAGTTGAAGAAATCAAAAGACATCTTTTCTTTTCGACTGTTGACTGGAATGTAAGTTACAGTGCAATGTAATTTGAATTAATAAGTACCTTTCTTAGCTCTTGTTAGAGGATAATTTTGTAGTATATGAACAAAATAGATTGGAAGAAAATAATTCTATGTGGGCATTGCCAAGTAATAAATTCAAACTCTGTTTAAATTCCAGTGTGACATTTTAACTTACGGGTACATGATAAAATGACTTTTGACTTGAATATTTACTAGTTCAGTTTTATTTGGCTCGGTAGGGCAGCAGATCCATTGTTAGTAGACTTTGAGCAAATCTTTTGGGCTAAATTTTGTTTTCCATCCATAGCAACATCTAGTGTAGTGTAGTGGAGAGGATTGAAGTTAAGTTTAGAATCAGGGACTTGGGCTCCAATCCCAGCCCTGCTCTTTACTAACTTTGTTGTATGACTTTGGGTAAGGTATTTAGGCTGTCTGTGCCTCCGTTCTTTTATACAAATTGTATAAAATTAATACAAAATTGTATTAAGCTGATCCCTTCCAGTTTGAGAATTTCTGCCCTGCTCTAAATCTCTTAAAGATTTTGACCCTGTTCCTGTAAATGGTCACTGGGGGAAAGAGTGAGGTGGAAAGCACTTTGTAAAGAAAAGTACTGTAATGGAATTGCATGATGCTGTTTAAATCTAGTCTATCATTTGTTACTTATTAGATTAAGTAGAAGAGGGACGACGATGAAAAAGTAATTTGAGTTTTTAATAAAATATTACATTTAGAAAAGTTAAGGGCCTCAAATGTGCAATCTTCAGTTAGAAAATCTAATTTCATTGTTTTTGTCTCTCAACTCTTTATTTTCACTTTCTGTGTATGTAGTCCTCCACTAAAGTGCTACTCCGATGCCTCATCGTGGTGTGGAGGTGACGCTGGGTTCTTGAAGGCTCTGCCAGTGGAGCATGAGCTCTGGCAGGTTCTACCAAGTTTGACAAGCTTCAATTTATAGGCCCGGCAATGGACTTTGTCTGTTGTCTGAGAACCATCATAGCTAAGTTCAGAAAGGCTTATTATCAGGGCATTGGTCACAGCAATTCAAAGACTGTCCACATAGGCATGAAGGAGTTGTGGTCTGCATATGTGGAGGGGGCTCTCCTTCCAGTGAAACCACAGACCCTTGATGAACTGAAATGTGTGTGTAATATCTAATCACTGCAGCATTTAGGCATTTTGCATAATTTTGTGCTGGAATGGCCTGTTTGTCAAACTCTGAAGAATTTTTTGGTGAGCTCTCTAGGATGGGGATACAAACGAGAAACTACCTGCCCCCTTGGTTTAATTACATCTGCCTTGCAGGGCAAGTACCAAAATGCAGTGCCTCTACTTATGCCTGTAGAGGCAAAAAAAATGTAACATAGTTTAAAAGTCTTTAGTACAATATCTTAAAGGACTGCAGGATATAAATGGTATTCCGTGAAAATTTCACTTTCAATTTTTGTTCCTGTCTGTATTTCTCTGTCTCCTTCCCTTTCCTCTTTCCCTTAACTAGTTATAATAGAGAACAGAAAGTATTATTTTTTTTTATTTAAAAGCTTTATATACTCTCTAATTTTCCAAGAAAATGAGTAAGATGTTTATTTCTCTCTAAAAGTTGCTTTATACTTAACTGATCTATGATTTTGTTCTACAGGCCAGTGGTTCTTCAGTAGAAAAAAATGTTTCCTACCCTGCCTTCAGGCTATTTTATGTCTTTCACTGAAAAATAAACTTTATCCAGTTGTACTGTTGGACAAGGTTAAATTTGAGATTTCTTTAATGTGCCTCACCTAAAAACAAAACAGCCTGTTCTCATTTATATTTGCTAGGTCACAAAAATTGCCAGAAAATATTTGAGATTTTAAGTGTGTTTCAAGTTTTCAGGCATCACATAGTATAAATGAATTTCATATTATAGAAATGCTACTTGTATGATAGCCTTTGATTTCAGAATCCTTGAATTTTGTTAGTTATTCCTGCATGACCATATGGTTATGTGTTGTCATCACTAGGGAGTTAAACCAGTTTTTAATAAAATTTGAAATTGAATATTCTCATCTCTTGCAAATGCTGCCTTTAGCATCTCCATCCTCATTGTGTTCCTTGGCCTACTCATTGAGTTCAGTACATCATTTACCAAGTTTGATGAACTTATTTTATTAGCAGATATTTGAAGTCTATTGAAATTTATCTGGTAAATCTAACCTGCAGTGTTCCATTTGTACTTCTTAATATGTTGTCATTTTGTGTGACTTGTTAAGGTTAAGCTATGACTATTAGCTTCTTTAACTTGAAAAATAGAATAATTTGTCCATGTTAATAAGTTTTTGCATTACCCTATACTGCTTCTTTTAGAAATTATATAGAAGAGAAATTCAACCCCCATTCAAACCTGCTTCTGGAAAGCCAGAAGATACTTTTTGTTTTGATCCTGAATTTACTGCAAAAACACCCAAAGGTAATACACATTTATATGGATTAAGTTAGGTCTAGTTAATAAACTAATTAATAAACCAGTCTTTCACTGCCCGGATAAAAGTTAAAAGGATACAAAGTTTGACTGTGAAATAATTATGTTTAATGGATTGTTTCGTGTTAAATCATATGTACACATGCCTGGGTTTTGTATACAGCATGTACAAGCTTCTTGGAAGAATCAGAGGATTACAGTGGTAGGAGTTAATTCCCAGTTGTTTAGAACCAGACCAGTGATTGCCTTGCTCAAACCGTTGCTCCATCATTGCTGTGGGATAGTATAGTGTTTCCCAAAAAAGGACTCAGAAGCCTATTAGCGAATCACTTTAGACCGAAGTCTTTAGGAACTAGAGTCAAGAGGAATCTTTAAATATGAGATATTTAGAAGAGAAAGGAGCAAGGGTTGGGGAGAAGGCTAAGACTGGTCATGAAATGTAAATATATATTTTTTAATCTTGTTGTAGAATTTCTTTAGTCTTTTCGTTGTTTTGGTGGGGGAGTTTGAAAGAGAGGAAATAATACCTAGAAGGTATTATTTATGACTTATATTTTTTTAATGGAATACATTTTGTTTTTATAGCAGAGTTGTATATTTTATCAAGATTTACCTTCAGCCAAAAAGAGTATAATTGTGTGCTGTGAAAATTTTTAATTTTTTGTGAAATTTTTGTGTTTGAAAACTAGATTCTCCTGGAGTTCCACCCAGTGCTAATGCGCATCAGCTTTTCAAAGGATTTAGCTTTGTTGCAACTACTGCCATAGAAGATCAGAAAATTTCTCCCCTCACAAATATATTGCCAATAGTACAGGTAAATCATATCTAATTGTTTTTCCAGTTATAGGATTAGTCATTTCCTTGGGAGAAAAAAGAGTTTAAGTTTTAAAGCATGTCAATGGCCAGCCTATATTATAGATACCATTTATAATAGTGGTTTATTTTATTTTTTCAACTTTACATTGAGGAAAATGGCAAGAAATGGTCAGACTTTAAAAATTAAAAAATATTTTAAAAAAAAAAGGCAATATGACCCATGCAGTGTGGTGATTTGTTTACTTTTGGCCTTGAAACATAGTTAGGGATTTATAAGTTTGTTGATTGGTCTTGTTTAAAGAATCTAGAGTATCTGTAATTTAAATTTGGTTCATCATTTGTTTAAGTTGTTTATATTGCGAACATATGCTTTCCTCAAACTCAGTTTTTTGCATGATTTTTAAGGTTTCTGTTAAACACTGAGTTAGGAAATAAACACAGAAAATTGTGGGAGGTCAAGTTTCCATTCTCCTTGATGGACAGATAGGTTTTTAATGCATTATCAATTTTCCCCCTTATTTTTTCAAAGCAATTACATGGAAACAGTGCACAATTTAATGATGTGTATGAACCAAAGGAGGATATTGGTGTCGGCTCCTATTCTGTTTGCAAGCGATGTATACACACAGCTACCAACATGGAATTTGCAGTGAAGGTATTGTCTCTAAATTTCTTTCTTCTGTATTTTAAGTTGGAATGATTTGCTTTAGTTATGTTCTCACTGGGGCAGGGTGGTTGGGAGGGAAGAAAAAATAAAGGAGAGGAATCTGAGTTTACATCTCATTTCTGAATAGGTTCTACCAAAAATTTCTTTTGAAGAATAGTGAATTTCATATTTTTCATTCTTGCTTTTAAAACATGTAGTACTTTCAAAAAGTAATATATTGTGATGAGAAAAGTAATCCTGGCAACTACTCAATAATTGTTTGGATCAGCATTTAAAGTAGTTTTAAGTAAATAGGAAATTATGTGTCAAAACATATCTTCTAATTTACTGTTTGTATCAAGGGTACTGTTATACCCTTATTTTTAAAAGAAATGGGATAAGATAAAAGGAAAATTTATTTTTTGTTCAAATGGAGACAAATAGTGTGATTACTCTTATTTTTGAGGTATTTCTAGGATACAAAATATGCCTACATCCCTATAATTTGAAAAGTTTTCAAGATACCTTTTGATGCTTTTATGATAAAATAAAAAATTTTTAATTTACCTGAGCTTCTCCCCATCATATTTCTCAGATCATTGACAAAAGTAAGAGAGACCCTTCAGAAGAAATTGAGATTTTGATGCGTTATGGACAGCACCCCAACATTATCACTTTAAAGGATGTAGGTATTAATTTTTTAAAAATCTGATGAATGTTAAGCAATCTGGTGAATCTGATGAATGCGTAATGAATTATTTTATGGTAGATCATATATAAATAGACCTGACTTTTGCACACAGCATGTACAAGCTTCTTGGAAAAATCTGAGGATTATAGTGAAATAAGCCAGTTCACAGTTGTTTGAATCCTGATCAGTATCTTTGCCCTGTTCAAACTGTTGCTACACATCATTGGTGTAGACTAGTATTGAGTTTCCCGAAATAGGGCTCACAAACCTTTTGGTGAATCATTTTTGTTTAGAGAGTAGTCTTTAGGAACTAGGGTCAAGGAATCTTTAAGTGGAGAATATTGGAGAATGGCTGACCAAGTTATGCTATGTGAATGTGATAGAATTCTACAGATCGAGAAGACTCGTGATGAAACATGATGAAACCTCCTGACAGAAAGGTGATGGCTTCAGGGTGCGAACTAAGACATTTTTAGTGGATGTGGCCTTTGCTGTAATTTGTTTTGCTTGACTATAAATGCAACAAAAGTTTTGTGTTTCTCAATAGAAGGGAAAGAAACAGATTGTCATTGATTGAAAAAAATTAATTTAAAGGAATTAATGATAAAAAGTATAAAAATATGTCACCTTTTTTTTGTTTTAAACAGGTGTATGATGATGGTAGATATGTTTACCTTGTTACTGAATTGATGAAGGGAGGAGAACTACTTGATCGTATTCTCAGACAAAAATATTTTTCAGAACGGGAAGCTAGTGATGTACTATATATAATAACTAAAACAGTTGACTACCTTCACTGTCAAGGAGTAAGTCAAAGTTATTTTATTCAATTCAATTTTGGCAGTTGTATTTGTATAAACTCAAGAGGATGGAAGGGACACTTTGGCAAATCAACTCAGTCATCCTCCACCATAAAACCTTCCCAGGCAGATGCCTAATGATAGCTAACATTTATATAGCGCTATGTGTGAAGCACTTGTACTGAGCACTTTACAGTTTTTATCTCATTTGATTTTCACTGGAATAAGTAGGGGCTATTATTACCCCCATTTTATAGATTAGAAAAGTGAGGCAAACAGGTGAAATGACTTGTCTGGGGTCACACAGTTAGTAAATCATCTGAGGCCTGGTTTGAACTCAGGTCTTCCTGACTTCAGGCCACAGTACTCTCTATCCACGGGGCCACCTAGCTACCCAAAAAAATCAATGTTAGAAGTTGCTTGGTAACCATTGCACTGTCAAGTGTCAATAAATTATTTATGTCCAGCTTACATCTCTTCTGTATTTAGCCCATTTCTGCTTCTAGCACATTTAGAGATAGATATTCCTTTTGCCTACCATTCCTCATTTTCTTTTGCTAGACTCTCATTCAGGTCCCACCCTTTAACCACAGGTGTCCATTAGAGCTCTGTCCTGGGCCGTCTTCTCTTCTCCCTCTACACTACTTCAGTTGGTGATCTCATCAGCTACTATGGATTTACTTATCATCTCTATGCTGATGTTTCTCAAATCTGTCTCTCTTGCCCCAGTCTCTCTCTAGTCTCACATCTCTGACTGCCTTTCACACATCTTAAACTGGATATCCAGGTTGGGGGGGGGCGGAAATCTGCCTGCCTGAATTGTCTTCCAACCTGACTTCATCTTTTATTCAGCCACCAAAGTGATTTTTCCGAAAGCTCAGGTTTACTATGTTGTCTCCCTACTCAAAAACCTCCAGTGCCTCCATATCCCCTCCAGGATCAAACACAAAATTCTCTGTTTGGTGTTCAAAACCCTTATAACCTAGCGTACACACACACACACACACACACACACACACACACACACACACTTTTCCATCTTCTTATACCTTATTTGTCACCACATACACTTCAGTCCAGTGACTTGCCAGAAATAAGATATTCCATCTCTCAGCTCTGTCCTCCATGCCTAGAGGGCTTTTCCTCTTCATCACCTACTGGCTTCCCTGGTTTCAAAGTTCCAACTAAAATTCCATTTTCTAGAGGAAGCTTCCCAACTCCTTTTAATTCTAGTACCTTTCTATCTTTTAATTATTTCCTGTTTATCTTGTATATAGCTTGTTTGTACATATTTGTTGTCTCTCACGTTAGATTATGAGCTCCTTGAACGAAGGGACTATCTTCTGTTTCTTCTTGTATCCCCAATACTTAGCACAGTTCCTGACACAGAGGCCTGATCTAGTGCATCAGTAAAGTTAGAAACAAAAATGCAATTCATATTTCATGCCTAAAGTCTTAACATCTGTTTCCTTAATGGTCTTATTTTTAACCTATTTTAGAACAAATTAAATCACATTAATAAGATGAACAATCAAAGACTACTTATTGATGTGATTTAACTTGTTTTAAAATACTCCATTTGGAGTTTTTAAAGGTTTTAAAGGAGGTTTTAAAGGAGAAATGTATATGTATTCAAATATCATTTTCCATTTGGGATACTGTATATAATTATGTTCTCTGTGCTTCATAAGAGACAAAACATCCAGAAATAAATATTCAAAGGAGCTATAATAGCTTACACAGAAAGGGAGACCAAAAAGATTAAGACTCTTGTGGCTAGAATGGTGAAGGCTAAGTAGAGATATAATTCATGTCTGTAAAATGGTATAGAAATTTATTTACCAGATTTTTAGATACTAGAGATAAAAAAAATCTTGACGTTTGAAAGGGGAGGTAATTTTAGAATATACCAGAGGAATCATGACTTCTGAGAGTTATTTGTAAATGTGTAGCTCTTTACCTTCAAAGGTAGAGGCTGAAATAGAAATAGAAATAGGTTGACCAAGGGCTTGGGTAACTCATGAACCAATAATTAACAAATGAGCTACTAAAGGAAAGGATAACTTCTGGAGATACCCGTTTTGGGGGATGTATTCTTCTCCTAAATTTCCTTGGCCGTTATTGGGTCAAGTGAACAAAGGAGTTTCATTGCACCACATATATGCAAGGGACTGTACTAGGCACTTTGCAGCCAGTGACACTGATCTCCTGGCTATTCCACAAACGAGACATTCCATTTCTTGTCTCTGAGTATTTTCTCTGGCTGTTCTCCATGCCTGGCACATTCTCCCTCTTCCACTCCGACTCCTGACCTCCCTGGCTCCCCTTAAGTCCCAACTAAAATCCCATCTTTTACAGGAGGCCTTCTGTAACCCCTCTTAATTCCAGTACTTTCTGTCTTTTAATTATTTCCTATTTATCCTGTATATGGCTTACTTCGCGTATGTTTGTTTGCATGTTGTCTCCCCCGTTAGACTGTGAGCTACTTGAAGGCAGAGACTATCTTTTGCCTTTTTTGTATCTGTAGTGCTTAGCACAGTGCCTGGTGCATAGTAGGCACTTAAATAGTTATTGAATTGGATACAAAGTTGAGTAGGATACAGTTCTACTTGTCAAAGAGCTTCTTATCTCATAGGGAAGATAAAACGTGTTTATAAATATTCTACAACATGCTATTTACTAAGTGCTGGAAGAAAAAGTGCAAATAGCAACGTATAGGTGCTCTAAAGAGAAAGATTCATCACTCCAGCTTTATGAAAGAGGTAGCATTGAAGAATGGCACTTTAGCAAGCAGAGATGAAGATGAGAGGAAAGACATTCCTAGTGGAAGGGACTGACTGCATGAGGCACAGAGATGACCCAGGGCAGAAAGTTCCTTAGCATGATAAGTGGGCCATTTGAACTGAAGAATAAGATATGGAGGAAAGTGGTAGGGGATGAGACTAGGGAAAGCAGGTTGGGTCAGATTAGGAAGGGCCCTCAATGCCAGGCCGAAGAATTTGGACTTTATTTATATGGTAGATAAAGAAGAGCTCAGGAAGCTTTTTGAGCCCAGGGAGTGATATGGTTGGATCGACTTAGTGGAAATAGGATCAGAATATTTTAGAACTGGAAGATACTTGAGAGATGATTTAGTCCCATGTTCCATTTCCTGCCCCCTCCACCTCATTTTACAGGTGAGGTAACTGAAGCTTAGCAATGTTAGGTGACTTGCCTGAGATCGTTCAGGTAGTAAATGGCAAAGCAGAGCTTTCTGACTTCAACTTCAGTGGGTTTCTCTTGTGTGCTGCTGTTTCCTTAGCAGGGTTTTGTGGGGTTTTTTTCCAGTTTTTTTTTTTTTTTTTTTGGAGGAGGAAGGGTTGATGGAATGCAGTTCTGAAGGAAATTTGTATTTTCCCTCAGTTGTATAGAATATAGTATTACTTCAAGTTTCTATCACATTTTATGTCACTTAGATACTTTATGAGCATCGTATTCATAGAGCTCATGATATTGGAAAGGTTAAGGAATTAATGAAATCATATATGCCTTATTAATTCTCTGCTTTGTGCCCGAGGGCCCTAATTTAACTCCTTTTTAATCAGTTAAATAATGCTTTTACCTAATTATTATTTAAATTCCTTCCTAAATCTCTTCTGAATTAAACAGTGAAACATAAAAGAATTGTGTGAGAGCATATGTGACACATTTCCATCTTATGTAGTAATATTGGGGCTGAAGTCACATCGCTCGTTGGTCGGGTGACTGTATTATTTCATTCTCTACACATCTCTCCTCCTGGTGTCTGTAGTAATGACAGCGGGAGGTTGGAAGCGTGTCCCTATCCTCCCATTATGCAGTCAGTTAAAGGAATTTGGTTTGTGAAGGATTTTATTAAAAGTCTGACATCAAGAAAGGAGTAGTTATATAGGGAACATCCTGAAATAAATTAAGAAGAAATCATGGCTTAGTTTGTACAAGGAAGACAGATGATTAAATGCTTTAAATTGTACAAAGTTTGATTGATTAATACATCCTGATGTAAGAAAGTCATGTGGGAAATTATACTGAACAGCAGTAACATTCTGTGGTGGAAGGCATTTGGATTAGGAATCAGGAGACCTGAGTTCTGGTCTTCGTTTTACCACCAATTTGCTGTGTAACACTGAAACTCTCTCTTTATTTCCTCATCTATAACATGAGAGGATTGAACCAGAAGACTTCCATGGCCCCTTCCAGCTCTAAAATTCTCTGATACACATGGCTAATTTTTAAAAAACCTGACTTAGAAATAGAATCAGAAGAACCATACCTACAGAAATAGTCATCCTTTCCATTGCCAAGCCTTGCTTCCTCCTGAGTCCAGGATTATGTTGATTTGATAGTAGACAAGAATTTCTGGGTTGCAATGAATAATTCACTTGTGAGTAACCTAGAGTTGATTCTTCTGAGCAGAAATCCTGCCTTCTCTTGTATGATTTAAAAAAAAAAATCTATATTAGATGTCAAACTAGGATTTTTTTCATAAACTACACACACACACAATAGAGTTGAATAGTTTTTACTCTTTTAAAACATCACCTATCTCTAAAGAAATGGCTTTCAAACATTTTCATTCCATAAGCCATCACCTAAATTGTGATTTAAGGTGTGGGTTGACATACTAGAATGGTCAGCAGTGCCCCAAACAAAGATGGCAGAGGATGAGATTTCATTCTCTAAGAACAGAGATAGCCAGAGGAGGCCAGTACTTGATGTGTGTAAGCATAGTATGCAGAGAGTTTAGGGCCCTTGGTAAATCGTGGTAGGTAACTACCTTATGGATAATCCAGTTTTGAGACTTCCCAGTGAAAGAGTCACATTGCTAAAAGAAACTCAAAAATCTTGTAAATGGGGAAATTCTAAATTTTCAAAGCACTTAAGCATGAATTTTTGTTTTGTATGTCTTTGTTAGGAGCCAACATTTAAAATGTCTTTCATTTTATTTTCAAGGTGGTTCATCGAGACCTTAAGCCTAGTAATATTTTATATATGGACGACTCAACTAATGCTGATTCTATTAGAATCTGTGATTTTGGGTTTGCTAAACAACTTCGAGGAGAAAATGGACTTCTCTTAACTCCATGCTATACTGCCAACTTTGTAGCACCTGAGGTAGCCTTCAAATCATATATCATTTTATAATTCTGCATTTGCCACGTGTAAAATTGTGTGAGGTGTTGGGATGCATTTTGTTTAGTTTCTGCTTTGTGTTCTTTTCTATGAATTGAACATATTAGATGTGATCAATTTATTTTTATTTATTTATTTATTTATTTTTTGCGAGGCAATTGGGGTTAAATGACTTGCCCAGGGTCACTCAGCTACTAAGTGTCAAGTGTCTGATTTGAAACCACATTTGAACTCAGGTCCTCCTGACTGCAGGGCAAGTGCTCTATCCGCTGAGCAACCTAGCTGCCCCAAATAGTAAATAGGAATTAAGAAACTTTTTTTTTTTCCCCAGAGTCACATAGCTAGTGAGTGTTATATGTCTGAGGTGAGATTTGAACTCAGGTCCTCTTAACTCCAGGGCCAGTGCTCTATCCACTGTACCACTTAGCTGCCCCCATGTTATCAATAAGAATTGTTTTTATCTTATCTTAGCAACCTAAGAAGATAGTGTTATCTTCTAGTATAAATCTTCAGTCTTCTAAACCAACTGGATCTGGACCATACTATAAGTTCTTCATTTTTCTAGAATCACAGAAAACTGAGTACCTGAAAGGTAAAATGACTTGCTCTCAAAGTCTTACAGTGGCAGAATTGGGACTAGAACCCAGGTGTTCAGGCTCCGAGGCTAGTTTTTGGTTTAAAAAAATAAATTCGGGGCAGCTAGGTGGCGCAGTGGATAGAGCACTGGCCCTGAAGTCAGGAGGACCTGAGTTCAAATGCGGCCTCAGACCAAACACTTGACACTCACTAGCTGTGTGACCCTGGGCAAATCACTTAACCCCAGTTGCCTTAAAAATAAATAAATAAACAAAAAAACAAACAAATAAATAAATGAGTAAATTCAGAAGTTAGAGCTCTGTCACAAAGGGATTTTACCTCCCACATAAAGATTTTCATGTATGAATGACTGTCTTAATTTCCTCTTATGTCTTAGGAAGGAGAGTAAGAGAAGAGGTAGCCAGGTAGATAATTAAGTAGATCCACATACATCAACTGTGGGTTACCTAGAATTCAGCCCCAACTATTCTTCACTCCACCTGGCCGTGTCCTGAAGCTTTCCCTGTGCCTACTGTGTAGGGGTCAGCTGGCATGGGTGGTGCTAGAGCAGAGCAGGAGCAGCAGCAATGCTACTAGAGCCTGGCTCCACTATTCTCAATTTCTCACTTTGTCCATTTAGCTTGTTACCAGGTGAATGTGAGCACGGACAGAGCAGCGGGTGGCGCTTCCAAAGCTCCTTCCTTGCACCACGTTGTCCAAGAGGCACTCTATAAATATTTGTTGAGCTGAATCCCATACCCCTTCTTTCTTAATGTACAACAAGGTTTGAAATTCTTTCCCCTAATGAAGAGATAATATAAGCCTCCCTTCTGTAAGTGAGCAGGGTGGAGGAAGTGCTAGGGGTGACATAACCCACTGGTGTCTTGCTGATTTCCTTCTTCCTGTCTAGCAAGCTAGGAAAGGATCAAGGGAATACATCTTGGAGGTGAAGAAACACAATGTGGCACCTGGAGGCTGAGGTTCACTTCTGAGCCAATCATTTTACCTATCTGTGCCCTTCAGCTACAAAATAGGAGTAAGAATTCACCACCTGGTTCACCAGGTTGTTGTGAAGAAAGCACTTTGTAAACTTTAAAATGCAATGTCAAGGAAAGAAATTGACTGGAAAGTCTGGCATAGGGGATAGAGTTCTGTACTTGGAGGAGGAAGTCTTGCATTCATCTCCCACCTGAGACCCTTTACAGCCAGACAGGTCGGTCATTAAACCTCTTTGAACCTCAGTGTCCTCATCTATAAAGTGGGATTAATAATGATCCTTGTTTCACAGGGTCGTTGTTGTAAGGATCAAATGAGGTAATGTATGTTGAAGTACTTGGCAAACCTTAAATAAATGGGAGCTTTTATTATTACTCATATTTCTCCATTGCCTCTATCATAGAACAGATCCTCTTCTATCCTTTTGACAGTCCTAATATGACTGCACTGTGCTCCATGCTCCTCAATCTAGATCATTCTTAATTTCTTTCTTCAAATAAGTGAGAGAGTGAGATCTGCTACAACTGATAGGACGGGTATTTAGCAGTGCCTCATTATCTGGATCTGGGATCCCTATTTATATTATTTGTGGGAGTTGATTACACAAGTTGAAAGCCTCTTCAGCTACTCAGTTTTGCTTTTTGTTTTTTAATTCTGTGGCTGAAAAAAAACTTGAATTTTGGATTACTTGTTAGTTATATACTTACTCATGTCTGGCAACTGTCAAAGCCAAATATGATTTTTTTAGTCTTTTTATGAAAACTTTATGCTGTTATGCAATTCTGTGTTAATGCATTAATAATGTTTCTATTTTGTCCATATGCCTGGAGGCTTTCGCAGTGGACTAATTTTTCTAAGTGAAAAGAATATGACTATTTCATTTCCTTGGTATTTTTTTTCCACACACTTTTAAACTTATGTTTATTTCATAGGAAACTTTCAACTGAATATGCTGTTTGGTTATTGTTTGATTGAATTAGTATTGTCCCCAATTTCAAAAAATTGTGACAGATTATCTAAGACATTCACAATTAATCCACTATATATTTGTGACCTAAATAGACTTTTTTTTTTCAAGAAATCGTTGAGAAACATAAACTAGATTCCTCGTGCCTTCATACTGATCATATACTGTCTTATGACATTTCTTGTATTGCCTTCTGTTGTTATTTGGCTCCTTGTATTGTTTAATCTTTCATAAGTAGGTATATCTTAGCTCTCTCAGACAGGGCTGTGTCTTATACCTCTTTTTTATTTTTTTTTGGTTTTGCAACTGTTCCCCCCCAGCTCTTAAGAAAGTACTGTTCCCTTGTGTGCACACACACAAACACACACATGCACACGCACAAGTGCTGAAACAATATTCGGTGAATATTTGCTCAGAATTGAAAAGATTTCAAGTTTTTAGTGATTGTGATCACAGAGTTTTCCATCTAGAAGGTACTAGAGACCATTTAACCGATGAGAAAACTAAAAGTCATAGAAGATGAGGTTAACCAGCTGTCAGCAGAGCCCAGGCCTCCTCATGTCTAACCAAGCAGCCTTTCTCTGCTTCCTCTGCAGGCTCTTCTACATCACTAATAACTTTCAGATTCTGGTTCAGGAAGTCACTTCATTCAACTTGATTTGGGGTAGAAAAGCTGCTCAGATGTATTGAATATTTAATCCACAGCTAATACTTCTAATGTTGTTTCTCTGTACCTCTAATTTGTGTTTCTTAGGTTCTCATGAGGCAAGGTTATGATGCTGCCTGTGATATTTGGAGTTTGGGTGTCCTGTTTTACACAATGCTGGCTGGGTAAGAAACATTCAGATTTCACTCACTATTTTTGTGGGAGATGAAAATAATCCTAAAGAAAAGGACAGTTTTCATTTGTCAAAGATTCTGCACTTTCTCTTTCAAAATTGATATGAGTACTGTATCCTAATAGACCTTATTGATTAGATAGCTATACTGAAGTAACTTGTCCATTGATAGTCATTTAATGATACTTCGATCAAGCCAAAAATGTGTTCCTTTGAACACAAGAATGTTTTCAAATTGGAATTCTTGTTAGGCCTAATATTAATTTGATATAATAGTCTGTTTTTAAAACTTTGTAAAAGTAATATTTGATAAGAAAATAAGTGGTATGTATAAGCAAGAAGTTACCTGGTTTATTACTACTGAGTCATAGTTAAGGGCTAGCAATGAAATATGATTCTTAATAATACAGAAGGAATACTTGATAAGATCAGCAAATAACTTCTTTCAGTTTAAATTGAGACCTGTGCCTGCCTTGAAAGGCCTTAATAAAATGCCTGAAATATTTGAAGTGTGATAGCAATTGCTGATGTTAACATTGGCAATATGCACCTGATAACCCAGATATCTTGTGACCGTTAACAGCAAGTCTGCTTTTGGGTAGGTTTGTTTAGAAGTGAAAACAATGTTTCTTGCTGTCAAGTTTGTTCTGAGAAACCTTAGTGGGGAAATAACCACTAATTTAGTCAGTCAGTAAGCATTTATGAAGCACCGGATACAAGGAAAGGCAAAAGACAGTCCCTGCCCTGGAGGAGTTCAGAATCTAATAGAGGAACTCATGAGGCTTATAATGTATGAAGACAGGTGAATAGCATAGTGAGATATTGAAATGTGACTTGTTTTAAAAAGTATATTTAGAACAATTGGAATATAACGCTGGAGCTGTAGTAGATGTGCCATAAGCACTTCTTTCATATAAAAAGTATGGCTTTAAAATGTTTTATAATTATCTAGAGAGTTTGTCATGAACTTGTATTTAAAAGTCATTATGAAAATCATTGTATATTTGCATAAAAATCATTATACAAACTTCAGTAAAGTACTTTATCAATCAATTTAGTAGTTGCATTAGTGAAAGGGTACATATCAGACTTGGCATGCCAAAACAAACTATTCAGAATGAGTGATCAGCATTGAAGTTTTCTATCCCAAGAATACTATTTCTAGCTTGTTAGATTCAAATCAAACATATTATCTACTCCATGGTTGGGGAAAAAAATTCTAGGCTTAAATTTATTTTTGTCCATAGTTGACCAATATTAGATGGAACATCGGTTAATTAAATCTTTTAACACTAATTATAGAAAATTTACTCTCCCCACTTTTTTTTTTTTAACATAAATCAGCTTTGTCAAACCCAAACAGTGGGTGCATTACCATTTGCTCTGATATTGATATACCAATTTGTTGTTCCTTTTCCCTGTGAAAGGTAACTTCCAGAGAATTGTGTGGCTGGGGGGGGAGGAGGAGGGAAGGTTAAAAAGACCAGGGTTTTCATTGGTGTAGCAAACTACTTTGAGGAAACTTCCTCTACCAATGCAGATAAGCCTCTTCTCTGCAATTTACTGCCTTAGAGAGTTGCCTGAGGCACTGAAAGGGTTAAGTGACCTGCTCAGGGTCACACATCCAGAATGAGTCAGAGGTGGACCTCAAATCCAGGTCTTCCTGACTTCAGGGCTGATTGTCTATCCATTCTATGTCTCCAAAAAAATGAAAGAAAGTATCAGTTTATGAGATTTTTAAAAACCAGATGATGTCAAATTTATATGCAAATTTTCATTCCTCTGGGTATGTTGATCATATCTTTAATTCATATATAGAAAATAGTTTACAAATTAAGGCATGCAACCTCTTACTGTGTGTCCCCTGAAAGGTGTCAACAAAAAGGTACTGAATTGAGAAAGCTTATTTTTCAATTTCTGAAAGTTTAACCCTATATTTAAATAGTGATTATCTTACAAATTATCTTTAAAATGTTTTACTTGAATGAGAATCCATTTATTAAAACTTACATATCACTGAATATATGCAAAATATAAACTTTATTCTGGTTAGGAATTTGTGGTTTGGTGATAATTTCTTGGGGAAAAATTGCAACATTGGCTTTGTCTTCTGGTTTGGTTTTAAGCTAGGAGTTCTACACTAAAACTTAGATTGATGAGCACAAAATGCATAAGCCCCTGTAGGTACAGGTTAGATATTCTTGTTAACTTTACAATACAGTAGACATTTAGTAAGGAGAAAGAAATGGCAAGCCACTGCAGGATCTCTGCCAAGAAAACCCCGTGTGGGGTCACGAAGAGTCAGACACGACTGAAATGACCAAACAACAACAACCACCACAACAAAAACTATGTGCAAAATATTTTGATAACGGGTCTAATGTTGTGTTCCATTAATTGTGATGTAAAAAAAGATGTGGGCAATAGCAAAATTGAGTATTAGGAAGATAACCTTCACTCTTTAGTGAATATTTTCCTGAAGTCTTCTATTCATCTTTTTATTAGATTTATTATTTATATAATCTTTTATTCGCTCCTAAAATGTATGCTCTTTTTGTGTTTGTTTTGTAGCTATACTCCTTTTGCTAATGGTCCCAATGATACTCCTGAAGAAATCCTGTTACGGATAGGTAGTGGAAAATTCTCTCTAAGTGGTGGCAACTGGGACACTGTTTCAGATGCAGCAAAGGTGTAAATATGTTTTGTTATAACATTCTTAAGGCTTGCAAATGTATTGTGGACTACTGAAGTATTTTAAATGAATGAATAAAAGAACGAGCATTCATTAAGTGCTTATTTGTGTGTAAAAGCACTGTGCTGAGCATTGGGGATACAAATACAAGTGAGAACAGTCCCTGTACCTCTCCTGGGTCTCCTCTTAACTCTCTGACCTCTCCTTCTCAGTCTCCTTTTATGGCTCTTCCACCAGGTAACGACCTCTAGCCATAGGTGTCCCTCAGGGTTTTGCCCTAGGCCCTGTCCTCTTGTTTACACTACTTCACTTGGTGATCTCATCAGCACCCAGGGATTTAATTAATTACCATCTTTATGCTGACATTTTCAAATCTACCTATCCTGCCCCAAGCTCTGTGTTGACCTCCGAGGTCCCATCTCCAGTTGCCTTTCAGACAACTCAAAGTAGATGTCCAATAGATAAATTAAATTCACCATGTCCAAAACAGCTTGTTATCTTTCCCCTAAACCCTCTCCCCACCTCCTACCTTCCCTATTACTGCAGAAGGCAAAAGTATCGTCTCATTCTCTCAAGCTAACAATCAACAGTGTTCTTATTCCCTCAAGCTAACAATCTAGGAGTCATCCTGGACGTCTTGTTATCTCTCACCCCTCCACATCCAAGCTGTTGCCAAGGCCTGCAACATCTCTTAGACATTCCCCCTTCTCTCCTCTGATGCTGTCCTCATCTCCCCTCACCTGAACTATTTTCTTAGCCTCCTGATTGGGCTTTCTACTTCTAGTCTCCCCCTTTTCTACTTCTAGGCTCTCACCTCATCATATAGAGTTCCTTCGGCTGCCAAATTAATATTCCTAACACAGATGTCTCCCTGTCGTTTCCCTGCTCTGAAGTCTTCAGTGGCTCTTCATTTGCCTCCAGGATAAAATATAAATGCCTCGCACTGGAACTTGAGGGCCTCCAAAATCTGGCTCCCACCTACACTGAAGCCAAACTAGCCTACTGGCTGTTCCCCAAACTTGACATCCCATCTGTCACTTCTGGGCCTTTGGACAGACTTGTTCCTTGTCTCTTGAAAGTACTCCCTCCTGACCTGTGCTTCTTTGTATCTAACTTCCTCCAAGAGCCAGCTCACATGTCTTCTTTCTACATGTAGCTTTTACTAATCTTTATTACCACTAACCCCCTATTATCACACTGTCATATTATAGGAGTAGTATAGGAGTGGAAGCCCTCTGGTCAGAGATAAGCTCCTTGACTGTTTTGCTGGTCTTTGTATCACCAGGGCCTTATACCTAGTAGGTACTAAATAAATGTTTGTAGAATCAAATGTTTGCAAAATACTAACTAAATTTGTTCAATGATATTAGCAGATTAGAGGTTCACAGAGTATCTAATGCTTTCTCTACCTGTATTTCAGTGTCGAATGCTGATAACTCAATTAACCATGTGTGGATTATCAATAATTACATTTTAATTCCGGGTTGACTTTGCCCTGCCATAGCTCTGGGTCATGTTCCCCTGTTACCAAATCATATCTGTTCGTGGAATGTAAACATTTCAGTACTAGCTAAGCCAATCAACTTGGAGGGGGGAAGCTCATTTTGAAATAGGATTGGTATTTTCTCACACCATAGCTCCTTCTAATAGTCTTGATTGTTGTTGTTGAGTTGTCCGGTCATGTCTGACTCCTCGTGACTCCATGGACCATACCGCCCCAGGCCCTTTTATCCTCTACTATCTCTGGAAGTCTGTCCAAGCTCCTGTTCGTTGCTTCTACGACACTATCTATCCATGTCATCCTCTGCTTTCCCCTCTTCCTTTTGCCTTCAGTCTTTCTCAACATCAGAAGCTTTTCCAAAGAGTCCTGTCTTCTCATTATATAGCCAAAGTATTTAAACTTCAGCTTCAGTATTTGACTTTCCAGTGAGTAACCTCAATTATAAGTATTGACTGATTTAATCTCCTTGCTGTCCAAGGGACTTTCGAAAGTCTTCTCCAGCACCACAGTTGGAAAGTGTTGATTCTGTGGTGCTCAGCTTTCCTTATAGCCCACCTCTCACAGTCACACATTGCTTCTGGAAAAACCATACCTTTGACTAGACAGACCTTTGTCGACAAGGTGATGTCTCTGCTTTTTAGTCTGCTGTCCAGATTTGCTTTCCTTCCAAGGAGCAAGCGCTTTTTAATTTCGTGACTGCAGTCGCCATCTGCAGTGATCTTGGAGCCTAAGAATATAAAATCTGACGCTGCTTCCACCGCTTCTCCCTCTGTTTGCCAAGAAGTGATGAGACCAATTGCCAAAATCTTAGGGTTTTTTTTTATGTTAAGCTTCAAGCCAGTTTTTACACTCTACTCTTTCACCCTTCTTAATTCTTCTTCACTTTCTGACATCAGAGTGGTCTCATCTGCATATCTGCAACTGTTGATATTTCTCTCTCGGCAACCTTGAGTCTAGCCTTTGATTCATCCAACTTGGCATTTTACACATATGCAGGTAATCTGCATATATAAGTTAAAGAAATAAAGAGACAATCTGCAGCCTCGTACTACTTTTCCAATCTTAAACCAGTCAGTTGTTCCACATTTGGTTCTAACTGTTCCTTAGTAGTTGTTTTTTGTAGTGTTGATTTACTTTTAGAAAATTTACAGGCCAATTTATCAGTAGAATCTAGATATTTATTACTCATTGTTTTGAGTGAGAAGTAAAATAGTAATATAACATTTTTTACTTTTTAAAAAAATCTCAGCTTCATTGCTGTGTCCTTTTTGGATTTTTTGCTGATGTTATTAGTAAGAAATTTAGAAAGGCTGTAAATGATGAACTCGAAAGAAAACGTATGGGTACTTTAGCTTAGAGAACTATTCCTGGGACTGTGCTGTTATAAAAGCTACTTCCAGCTCTTTTCTCTGAGCAGCTTTTCCCTTCCCTTCCTAAAAGAAGCAGGGAAAGGAGGGAACACTGTGTAAGGCCCACCTCCCACTCTTACATCAAGATGACTAGGGTCTCTCCAAGCAGAATAAAGAAAAGCTCCACTTAGTCTTAACGAAATGATCGCTTCATAAAGATTAGTCACTCAGTAAGTCTTTATTGAAGGAATGAATGAATGGGTGAATGAAGGAATGAAGAGTCATACAGCTCTCCTGCCTGCAGCTTTTTATCTCCAAGCTGATTTAAACGATTTTACGTATAGTAACATAGAGTAGTATTTCCTTTAGCAATGCCCTGGTAGTGACTTAAGCAGCTTTTTATCTCCAAGCTGATTTAAATGATTTTACATATAGTAACATAGAGTAGTATTTCCTTTAGCAGTGCCCTGGTAGTGACTTAAGCAGCTTTTGTCATCTGCCTCTAAGAAGAAAGTTTTTCATAAGCTTTTCTGAAAGATCTAGAATGCTTCACACAACATACTTGAGCACAGATGGAAGCTGATTTCCTGACAGGGTGACATGTTTGGGGGAGAGTAGAATAGTGGCAATAGAGGCTAGAGTCTAAGAGCTGTGTGAATTGGCAGAGTCTCTCTGACTTAAGAAATTGAGAAAGGTCCTGGACCTAACTCTCCATAACCAGTTACGCAAGGGTAAAGTGGAGTTGGTGGCGCATGGAGGAGCAGCTGGAGCACCACTTGGGCCTACATGATTAATTGCTGATGACTTCTTTCCCTCAGCCCCAAAGCAGCTTACCATCTTTATTCTTCTCCTCATAAAGTCAGGGAGGGAAAACATGAAATCAGAGGAATGGAGGAAAGTATGTTATTAACTCAGATGAAATGGAAGTCAGTAAAATCTGCCTAATACAGGCAGGTATCTTTGCTTCTAAGATAAAATACAAATTCCTTTTTAGCCTTTAAAGTTTCACACAACCTGTCTCTGACCTAGTTTTTCAGCCTCAATGAACATTAGTCCGCTTCCTACACTCTGTCACCCAGTCAAAATGGCCTTTCTTTTTCTTAGAGAGGCCGCCCCTCTCAGTACCTTCTTGTTTCTCCTCTCAGTGCCTTCTCACCAGCCATTTCCCTCGCCTGGAACGCACTTCTTCCTTACCCGTATCTCATACGGTGTCTCTCTTCCTTTGAGACGCAGCTCAGGCACTACCTTCAGCATAGTCTTTCGTCATTCCCTACACCCCTTAGTACTGGTAGTTCCAAACTACCTTGTCTTTAATAACTTTGTATATATTTGTGTTCATTTCATATTTATGCTGTATGTACTTTAGGTGTGCTTGTTTTGTCCCCCATTAGAAAATAAGGGCCTTGCAAGTAGAGATTGTTTCATTCTTTGTATTTGCAGTGCCTCCTGGGTACCAGGCACTGTATGTGGCATATGGACGCCAAGAAGGAAACAGTCCCTATTCTCAAGGAGCTTTAGAAGATTTTTTAAAACCAATTTATTATTTCAGTTACATAAGGTGACTAAGTATTGCCTACCAGTAGTCATTATGGGAGTATAATTTACAATGAGTCCATCAACTGTATAAAAATGATACTTCAGAAGTGTTGGGACTTACTTTTCCTAAGCACTTTAATCCTTTCCTGAATTCTACTTTATATTTTCATTTGTACCTGGTACCCTTTTTCATAGATGAGAGGAAAGGTAAATGTCCGTATAGTTCCTTGTCTGAATGACTAGAACTTAAATCCTTAATAAATTGAGATGAACTTGGCAAACATTTTCAACTTTGATATCCAAGTAGTAAAAGACTCAAAGCAAAGCCTTTTATATTGTCACATTTAGTTTCTGCAGTATACAATTTAAATATACTAGAGACTTTTACAAGCCCTATTCTGGCATTGTCCATGTTGCTTGGCCATTTATAGTTGATGTTTATAGGTTGTTATGAAGTCCTCCTAGTACTTTCTGTAAACCCTAGCATTCGACAGTTTCTACTGGGTTTTGATGTTAGAATTCTGTTTATGAAGAATGATCATGTACTTTTACCTGGAATCAAGGCATAATGTCTTACTTAAATGGTCAATCTGTGAAAATATTTCCTTCTTGCTCCCAAATACCAAAACCTGGAGTTGTAAGGCCTTTGTGAAAATTCAAACATAATGTCCTCATGTTGATAGTCACTAATTAAACTAACAAGTAATAATATTTTTGTTAATATTTTAGTTTTTAATTAATAATAGGCAGTCAAAGTGTTAGAACCCTAATTGATTAATTTCCATGTTGGTCATACCTATTTGCAAATAATATTACACCTCTTTTAGGACTTTGAGCAGTATAGTCAAGGTGATGATTAGTCACATTCATCCTAAATACTTGGAGTTTTCTTGAGACTCTTATTGAATATAAGAATAACAAAGTTCTGAGAATCATGTTGAATTAAGTTTAATGACTTTGAGTTAGTAATGTTTTTCTTCTTCATGTATTTTCTGAATGGCTTCCCCATTGATTATCTCTTACAGTAGCACACTGTTATATCCTTTCTTTTTCATAATCAGCTCTGCCAAGACCACTCAGCAAAACTGAAAAATATTCATATGGAGGTGACAGATTTTGTTTTGTGACCCATGAGTGAGCTCATTTTTCTCTGATCTTAGCTATTACGAAAATTCAGTGAATATTAAGTTAATGGCACTTTTATTTGTTATCTGTCTTCATCTTGCCACTCTGACAAGGAAAATTTACCTCTTATTTGAAAGAAATGCTGAAGAATTATAAGATTAATGAGGTTCCATATAAAATACTTTGAACTCTGTAGAAGTAAGTTATAAAACCTTGTATTAAATTTCTGCTATGAAGCCATTTATCACAAACTAAAGAGTACTCTATTCAAACCTTTCCAAGTGAACAAATATTGACCATAGAGTCATGTAAGAGTTACTGGGATGGCACCATTTATTAGTTATTTTTTGTTCCACACCTCAGGAGAAACCACTTTGCTATTGAAAAATCAATCCTTATTTCCAGATATTAATTGACTCGGTTTTATGACTGTTCGTTGTCTACCAAGGCTCCTGTGGGGCACTTAGAAAAGTACATTAATCCTAGATACCTAACCAAATCTTGACTTCCTGCGTTAACTATTCTTAGTTTCTTCACTCAGTAAGACCAAATACTGTTTCCTGTGCAAAAACCTAGAGGAAAACCTCTTGGGCTGATGGTAGTACTTTCTGAATAAATACTAAGTGATCAGTGCCTTTAAACAGAGAACAATAAGTGTGTACCATTGCTTAACAAGTTTAATGAGTATTATGTCAAACACTGACAGACATTTGAAAGAAAATATGTATACCAGTGGTTAGCACCATGAGACTACTTTTAGGGTAATAAGGAAAATTCTACAAGTTGACTGCACACTCAACTGCCCTACCCTCAGACACTGGTTTGTTCCTGACAGGTTCCTATTAGATTTGGGACTTTTTGTTTTCCTTCTGACCTACAAAAGTTTCAGTCTCCAACTCTTAGTTAGGCGCAGGGATCTGTTTCTGTTACAGATATGTTGAAATCATCCAGATCTATCCTGATGTAACATGGTATAATGGATAGAGAGTATTATACTTGGAGTAAGGAACACTTGGGCTCAAATGCTGCATTAGTAGCGATGTGACTTTGTGTAAGTCACTTAATCAATCATTCAACAAACATTTATTGAGCACCTACTGTGTACCAGGCACTCTGCTAAACACTGTGGATACAAAAAGAGGCACAAAACAATCCCTGCCCTCAAGCTCACAATCTAATATGGGGGGGGGATGACATGCAATCAAATATATACAAAACAAGTTATATGTAAGATATACAAAATATATATCCTATACATAAACTATACACACACATATATACATATATGTATATATATGTGTGTATGTGTGTGTGTGTATATATATATATATATAAAGTATATATAAATCCTATATATAAACAGGATAAGTAGGAAATAGTAGAGGGAATTGAGAGGGGCTGGGGAAGACTTCCTATAGGAGTAATTTTAGTTGGGATTTAAAGAAAGCCAGGCAGGTCAGTACTCAGAGTGGAGTAGGGACAGCCAGAGAGAAAGCCCAGAGCTGAGAGATGAAATGTCTTGTTCATGAAACAGCCAGGAGGCCAGTGTCACCGGATCAAAGAGTACATATTGGGGAATAAGGTGAAAGAAGACTGGCAAGGTAGGAGGGGGCTAGGTTATAAAGGACTTTGAATGCCAGAGAATTTTGTATTTGATCCTGGAAGTGATAAGGAGCCACTGGAGTTCATTGAGTAGGGTGGAGGTATGTGCGATAGGATCAGACCTGCATTTTAGGAAAATCACTTTAGTGAATGAATGGAGGATGGACTAGAGTGGGGAGAGACTGGAGGTAGGTAGACCTACCAGTAGCAATTGCAGTCTGCATGTGGTGATGAGGGCTTGCACCAGGGTTTAGCAGTATCAGAGGAGAGAAGGGGCCATATTCAAGAGATGTTGCAAAGATATCATTGACAGACCTTGGCAATAGCTTGGATATGGTGGGATAAGAGATAGCTAGGAGTCCAGGATGACTCTAGATTGTGAGCCTGAGGGACTGGGAGAATGGTTTTAACCTCTACAATAATAGGGAAGGTAGGAGGTGGGGGCAGGGTTTAGGGGGAAAGATAATGAGTTCTGTTTTTGGATATAATGAGTTTAAGATACATATTAGACATCCAGTTCAAGATGTCTGAAAGACAGTTGGAAATGTGAGATTGGAGGTCAGAAGAAAGATTGAGGCTGGCTAGGTAAATTTGAGAAGTATCAGCATAGAGATGATAATTAAATCCATGGGAGCTGATCGAGAGGATCACCTATGAAATAGTTTAGAGGGAGAAGAGAAGAGGACCCAGGACAGAACCCTGAGAGATATCTCCTGTTAGAGGGTGTGATCTGGAGGAAGATCCAGCAGAGTCAGAGAAGGTGGTCAAATTGGTAGGAGGAGAACCAGGAGAAAATAGCGTCCTAAGAACTTAGAAGAGAGTATAAAGAAGGAGAGCTGGTCAACAGTGTCAAAGGCTGCAGAGAAGATAAGGAAAATGACTATTGAGAAAAGCCTATCGGATTTGTCGACTAAAAGATCACTAGTAATTGTGGAGAGAGCATTTTTAGTGGAATGATAAGGTCAAAAGCCAGATTGTAAGGGGTTAAGAAGAGACTGAGAGGAGAGAAAGTGGAGGCATCTATTGTAGACAGCCTTTTCAAGGAGTTTAGTCATAAAAGGCAGAAGAGATAAAGGATAATAGATAGCAGGAGTGAAGGATCAAGTGATGGGTTTTTCAGGATGGGAGAGACATGAGCATATTTGTAGGCGGTAGGGAAGATGCCATTAGGGAGAGATCGAAAACAAGTATAAGAGTGGGAATGACAGCGGGGGCAATCTGTTGGAGGATACAGGATGGAATGGGATTGTTTGAACAAGTAGAGGGGTTAGCCTGGTAAGGAGTAAGGCCACTCCATTTTGTGAGATGGGTGAAGAAGGAGAAAGTGGCAGAAGGCCTCTGTTTCCTTATCTGTAGAATGGTTTAAATGAGTGCCGAGGTCCCTTCTAGCCCTTATTTTGTGATCCTACCCAAGTACATACAGTCAGAGCCCTAAAAGCAACCTTTGAACTGGACTTAGTCGGGGGGGGGGGGGGAGTAGCTAGGTGGCACAGTGGGTAGAGCACCAGATCTGTAGTCAGGAGGACCTGAGTTCAAATCTGGCCTCAGGCACATAACACTCCCTAGCTGTGTGTGACTCTGGGTAAGTCACTTGATCCCAGTTGCCTCACAAAAAATAAATAATATAAACTGGACTTAGTCACCTTGGGGTCCTTTCGGATCAGGGTGACCCAGGGCCAATGTGAACCAGAGTAGATTTCCCATTTCCATAAATTGGGATATAGTGTAAAGAGCACAGGATTAGGAGCTGAGACTTGAGTTCTCATCCTGATTTTTTTTTTTTTTTACCAACTAGCTATGTCACCTTATTAAGCTTCTCCCCTTCTCTACCTCAGTTTTCCCATTCGTCAGATGAAAGTATTAGATTAGATATTCCCTAAATTCTCTTTTAGTTCTAACATTCTAAAATTTTAGCACCCCATCTTCAGGACTAGGCTAAAAACCAAACTGCTAGCCTTTGCCTTATCTTCTCCCTTCACTTTTTGTGACTAAATATTTTCCTTAGCTAACTGGCCCTATTGGATATTTTCCCACAGAAAGGGTAGAATTCATGGCATAGCACTATGGTCTCAATTTTACAAAAGCCTGACTGCCTTTTGAGTTCCCTCTCAAACCATTTTCCTTTGCCTTTTCCTCCGTCTCCCCTAAATATAGAGGAAAAAGCAATTGGTCAAGTATAAATAGCAGCAGACTGGAGGTCTGGGATTTTTTTTTTTATTACCTATATGGTTGATTTAAAAGTTTAAGTATTCCATGATCAGAGAGAACTTTTCTAATGATAGTGATTCAGTGAAAATCAATTTTGATAGTTTGCATTTGGCTCTATCATATGTCACACTCAGCATTCAGTTCTGTTATATGTCATATTCTGTTTTCATTTTATTTATTTTTCTTTCACATTGCTGCTTTTACCTGAGTGTTTCAGTATCTTTCCATAATTATCCTGTTCTTCCTTTTACAATTTGCTATTATCATAGTTTTCTGTTAAATCTAAATTGATACCAGATACACTACCACCACCAAGAGAAGAGCAGTAGGGAGAAGAAAGAGAATATACCACAACTTGGAAAGTTCATTAATTTTGAGTCTGAGAAAAGTTTATGGGGTTTTAAAAATAGTATTATCTCATTTTCAAAAACCAAATAGTATTTTACTGTGTCTGTAATAAATACGAGAGGCCATGTAGCTTAGCGTTGATACAGGCCTGACCTTGAGTCAGGAAGACCTGGGTGAAATCTTGTAAATCACATATAAGTTAATAATGAATTGAAGGAGTCCCCACACTGGGAGTTCTCCAAGCTTATGGAATCACAGGTCCAGATGTGTGTGTGTGTGTGTGTGTGTGTATGTGTGTGCATAGCATGTTTACATATTCATATACATTTTACTGTCACACTGAAATTTACAGTAGTAATAATTGATGTGATATGTGTAATATACATATGAGAGATAAAAGAATATAGAGGTAACATGTATAATATAATAATGTAATAATATGTAACAATATTATACATTAATGTGAGATATTGAAGTTAAGGGCATTCACAGTAGCTATAATAGAAGAACTTAGCATTGTAGCGGTTCAAACATTATAACGGTGATTAAGAGTAAATACTAGATTTAGATAGTTGCTTTTATTGCTTTCTTAAGTGTTTCATACAGTAAAATCCAATTATAAACTAAATTAGCCACATGGAAGCCTTCTTCTCCCCTGTCCCCAAATGTTTTAGGCATTTACTTTTGGAGTCATAGTAATAGTATAGTTCTATAGTTACTTTCTTCTTGATCGCTTACCGTATTTCAGGGTAGGTGGTTGTTGCTTTATAGCCATTTTCTGAAAACTATTTTCCCCTCCCCTTCACTTACCATATTGCAGCTTCACACATGTGGCTTTTCCTAGTTAGTTGGAGTAGCCAAAATTGATATATTTTGGGAAATTGTCTCTTTTACCATTTGACTATTTTCAATATATGTGCTATTCTACTGAGCTGATGTCCAAAGAGAAATTATAAAGCTACAAATGTTTATATTTAAGAAAAATATGAAATAGTATCTTTTGTTTATTTCATGTTTGGTTCAACTAAATGTTTTTTCATTTTTATTTAGGATTTGCTATCCCATATGCTTCACGTAGACCCACATCAACGGTATACTGCTGAACAAGTATTAAAACACTCATGGATAGCCTGTAGGGACCAGCTACCCCATTATCAGCTCAACAGGCAAGATGCACCACATCTAGTAAAGGTAAAATAATTATTTTAAAACTCTGTTAATATTTAATGCCTATCCTTAATATCCAAGCAAGTCATTGTACTGACCACAGTAAGGTAATTATCTTAAAAGGTTATTTTAACAGATACAAAGCCACCTTGAGGAATTATTTTAACTTCAGACTATTATTTTTGAACAGTAAATCTTAGATACTTCCTAACATTCTTTAGTTTTTCTTTTCCATATTATGAAAGAAAAGCTTCCTATCTTCCCCTTCCTCACTCCGGACACCTTAAAAGATCATGCTTTTGTTTTCTTTTAAATATATCTTTTGTGGCAGTGGACAGAATAAAGGAAACAAAAACTGGTAACACTAAAGACACAACTGACATCTAGTGCTCATTCCTTCTAGTATAGCTGTAGATTTCCTTCCATTGTAGACAGTATTAGAATAAAGGATGTCATGGGGAAAATCTACAGTGTTAATGGTATAAAAATAGTGGAGTGACCTGCCTAAGGACAGAAAATCTTCCCTACAATTCTCTTACGTACTTGTTCCAAAATTGAACTTTATTTTTAGTTTGTTGTTGTTTTTTCAAATATCACTTTCCATTTTGGCCCTTTGTTTTTGTGTCTTATGATGCCTTTTGAGGTATACTGCTCAGTCTAGATATCAGTGGGGAAGGAACAAAAAAGTTGATATTACCAAATAAGGAACTAATATTTATTTGTTCATAATAGAACACACACTAGTGTAGACTCCCATGTAAGTCTTATGATTTAAATTCCCAGCCAAATTAGACTTATTAATTAAAATATAACAATTCAAGCAATCTTTTGAACAAGATTGACCCAAAAACAAATCTCATATTCTTCTCTTTAGTTACATCAATGCATTGTATTATATAGTTCAGGGCTTTAAAATAGGAACAGTCTTGCAGAGTTTCATAATATGGAGAAATCACATTCAATTGGAGGGCATCAAGGAAGGTTTCGTGGAGAAGGTGGTATTTGTGCTCGAATAATGAGTAGGATTTTGACATGTGGGAATCCCTAAAATACTACAGGATACAGGAACGGGTACCATCTGATAGCTCGGTTGCACATTATCCAGTTTCTGTTCAGACTGAGTCAGAAAGAGGGGACCTCCAAATAGGAATGGTAGAGAGAAGTGATCACTGATGGGCCCTAGCTATGTACTGTACAAGGAACAAGTTTGGAAGCAAACATAGCTGTGTGGTTCTGATTCTAGGAGCAGAGCAGGGACTCAGTTTTAACCTCCAGCCCAGATGGAAGCCTGCAATGGATTTATCAGAGCAAAAGTCTCAGACCAAGGGAGTAGCCTGCAGTTCAGTCACTGTGAACCTGCAGAGCCTCCCAGTGGGCTAGTAGCGGCTGAATCTAACAGCAGTCTGCTTAAACTCCCAACCAAGATAAGCTGACAGACCCAAACTTGGGTTAGGAACTTGCAGAGCTCATGCTGGGAGGACAGTAAGCAGACTTCTTCCCTTTCACATCACATTGGGAACACTAAAATCTTGCAGGCCTCCAACCTGAGTTGTGAAAGTTGCAGAATATAAGCCAGACATTTCCTTCAGGTGTGCAGAGCCCAAAACTAACATAAAGTCCAAAGTCAAGAAGTTGACTGAAACAATGAACAAACCAAAAAAAGAATCCCCCCATAATAATAAGCTCAAATCCTACTGTAAAGAACTATTATGACAATAGAGAAGATTAAAACACAAACCCAAAAGAAACAATGGCTCAAAAACATCTACATGCAAAGCCTCAAATAAAAATATAGCTTGGACACGAAAGCAAATAAGAATTCCTGGAAGAATTAAAGCAAGAGGTTTTTATTTTTTTAAAAAAGCTAAAAAAAAGATTTAAAAAATAAATGAGAGTGGTAGAAGAAAAAAACTGGAAAAGAAATAAGCTATGGAAGAAAGATATGAAAAAAAGAATTAACATCTTAGAACAAAAGATACAAAACCTTACCCAATAATATATAACTTTCTGAAAATTAGAATGGGCTATATAAGAGCTAATGACTCTGTGAGACATCAAGAAACATTTTTTTAAAAATCAAAAGACTGAAAAAAGGGAAAAAATACGAGATATCTCAGACCAAAAACAACTAACCTAGAAAATACATGGAGGAGAAAGATTGTAAGAATCATTAGGCCAACTAAAAGCCATGATAAAAAAAAAGAGCACAGACATGAAAATCGTGACTTTCAAAAGAGCACAGCCATCATATTTCAGGAAATCATAAAAGAAAACTTCTCAGAACTCTTCGAACCAGAAGGAAAAGTAGAAATTGAAAAAAAATCCACATCACCTTCTGAAAGAAACCCCCAAATGAAAACTCCAAAGATTATTATAGCCAAAATCTAGAGCTCATAGATCAAAGAAAAAAATACAGAAAACCCTAGGAGAGAATTCAAGTACTTGAGTGTCCACAAGTAGGATCCCTATGGATTTGGAGATTCCCTTCTGCCCACTCATCCTCCACTGGATGAGGAGCAACTGAGTACCAGATGGTACCTGTTCCTATACCCTGCACAAGATTTAGCAGCCACCACTTTACAGGAGCAGAGAAAAAAAAAGGAGCAGAGAGCTTGCAATATGATATTTCAGAAGGCAAAAGATCTAGGCTCAAAACCAACAGCAACTTATCCAGCAAAACTGTCTATAGTTCTACAGGGGAAGAAATGGACCTTTGACAATGAGAGGACTTCCAAGCATTCTTGATGAAAAGACGAGAGCTTAGTAGAAAATTTATATACAAACACAGGAGTTAATAGAAGAATAAAAAGGAATTAAAGAACCATATAAAATGTGCAGAGGTGACAGACTTTTAATTTTGATTCTCCCTAACATTAGGTGCCTTATCATAAAAATATGAAATTTCACTTAGGGTTACTAAAATGGATTCATCAAGGTCAGACTGTAATAAGACACAGATAGACTCAATCCTCTGCAAACCCAATGGAAATAAATGCTGCCCTTGATTAATCTTAATCACAAATTGTTGGCTTTAGGTGGCTACAAAAATTAAAATTATTATGTTTTTTAAATTACCCTTTCTTTTACTTGAAATGCTGGGGAAATTATTTTTAAAAGTTTTTGGCTTCATCTAATCAAAGAATCCATCTTAAGGATTGAAAAAAAAAACTCAAGAGTCATTTAATCCTACTCCTACTAGATATCTTAATCCCTCTACAAAGCTTGAACATCTCACCTCTCCTTAAAAAGTGAAGAAAAGACTTATTCATCTTAATAGGCAACCCTAAATATTGAGAAGTTCTTCTTTATATTAACCTAAAATCTACCTCCCTATGTTCGGTATAGTTTTGTTCTGTGGAGCCACAAGAATAAATCTAAGCCCTTTCTCATATGATAGGCCTTCAAATGTTTGATGAAGTTATCAAGTTTGCCTATATCCTCTCTTTTTTCAGGATGATGTAATGGAAACAATAGTAGACTGAGAATCAGAAGACCTCCATTCTAGTTCCATGACCTTACTTAGTGTTTGTGCAGACTTGGGTAAATTATTTAATTTCTCTGTACTTCAGTTGCCTCATTTATAAAATCAAAGGCTTATATTATCTCTAAGGTCATGGAATCTTAGAATTTCAGAATTTGATAGGAACCAAAAGGCCACTGAGTTCAACTCTACCCTGTCCCCTTCCTCCTCCCCAGTGAATGAATCTTTTCTACAAATCCCTAGGAATTGATCAACCTCTATTTGAAGACTTCCAGTGATGGGGGGAACTTAATACTTTCTTGAGTGTCACATTACATTTTTAGATAACTCTATGATTAGGAATTGTTTCTATATACTCCATCACCAAGCATTTGTTAAGTGCCTACTGTGTGCCAGGCACTGTGCTAAGTGCCAGGGATCCAAAGAAAGCAAGACTTTCCTGCCCTTGAAGAGCTCACAGTCTAATAGGGAGACAACATACAAAGAACTATATAGAAACAAGATATGCACAGGATAAATTGAAGATAACCAGCAGAGAGAAGACACTAGCATTCAGGAGAATCGGGAAAAGCTTCTTAGAGAAGATGAGATTTTAGTTGGGACTTGAAGCCAAGAAGCAGAGATGAAGAGGAAGAGAATTCCAGGCATGGGGGACTGCCAGTGAACATGCTCAAAATCAGGAGATAGAGGACCACGGGCCAGGAGCAGCAAGGAGGCACATATCACTGGATCATAGAGTACATGTGGGGATTAAGGTGTAAGAAGACTGGGAAGGTAGGAGGCAGCCAGGTTATGAAATGCTTTGAATGCCAAACAGAAGATTTTATATTTGATCCTGGAGGTGATAGGGAGCCCTTGGAGTTTATTGAGTAGGGGAATGATAAAAACTTGTACTTAGGGAAGATCAGTTTGGCAGCTGAATGGAAGATGGACTGGAAAGAGAAAAAGGTTGAGGCAGAACACCAACCAGAAGGCTATTGCAATAGTTCCAGTGTGAGGTGATGAGAGCCTGCACAATGGTGATGGCACTGTCAGAGGAGAGAAAGGGGCATATACAAGCAATGTTACAAAGGGTGAATCAACAGGACTTGGCAACAGTTTGGATAGTGGGAGGAGCAGAGGTGAGAGAGTAAAGAGTCAAAGATGATTCTCAGGTTTTAAGTCTAAAGAAGAAAGTAATAAGAAAGTAAGGATGGAGTGAGAGTTTAAAGGGGAAGATAATAAATTTGTTTTTGGACTTATGGAGTTTAAGATGTCAGTGAATTTAACTATGAATTGGAGGAAAGATATGGCATAATAATTAGTAGGGATGGATGCGTCAAGTGAGGGGTTTTTTGAGGATGAGGGAGTCCTGGGTAGGTTTGTAGGCAGTAGGGAAGCAGCCAGTAGACCAGGAAAGATTAAAGATGAGTGAGAGAGTAGAAATAATAGAAAAGACAATCTGCTGGTGAAGATAGCATGGAATAACATCACCTGTGCATGTAGAAAGGTTTTCCTTGGCAAGGAGAAGGGCCATGTCTTCTTGTAAGACAAGGGTGCAGGAGAAGATAATGGCAGAAAACATCTGGGAGATATGAGATGAGGAAGGGAGAAGAGGAAGCTTATGGGTGAATATGAGGTAAGGTTGTCTACTGAGAGGGTGGGGGAGGGGAGCCATGGAACTTTGGGGGGAGGAGGAAAAGGTTTGGATTCAGCGTGATGTCGTTTGTGATTTTCTCCAGCTTTGTCCACCGCACATGAAAAAGAATGAATGCGGAGGACAGTGGTGATGATTTAAGGCTAAAGCTTTGGCAGGCAAGATCTGCAATAGGATAAGGGGGCACATGACTTAAGAGAAGAAGACAGGGTAGAGCTGAATTGGTTCACCAGTAGGCCAAGATGAGGAAGAGGGAAGAGTGTAGGAGTGATGACCTGGGAAAGAACTAAGAATGAGAGGGATTGGAGGTCGTGGTGAGGACAAGAATAGAATTTGTGCTTGCAAGGCAGAGAAAGAGGTGGGATGACAATAGATTGTGTTCAGAAAAGAGAATTTCAGAGTTCATGAAGTAGAGTTGAATTTAAATTCAGTTTACACTGAGTTTTAAATAAGCCTTCCTGTTAATAACACTGTTCCTAATTCTTTCCTCTGTAGCAGCAAAGAAAATATCTAATTCCTCTTCCAAGCGTTTGATAACAATGCTTATGTTCCCAGATTTCTTTTCACTAGATTAATCATCCTTTCCATCCTTCCAGTTCTATGGTTTCTCTCCCAGTACCTTTTGATTCTCTGCACATAGTAGGTGCTTAATAAGTGTTTGAATTGAATTGAATTCTTTTGGAAATTATATTTCTATTCGTGTATCCTAAGATCAGATTCCAATTCAAGAGTTCCAAGTACAGGCTTGGCAACAGACAGTCCAAGCACCAGCCTAATTAAGTTTGAAGGAGTTCATCACCAGCTAGCTATAGGGCTTAGGTTCTTAACCTGGAAAATGAGTTTTTTTTTTAATTTTGATAACTATATTTCAGTATAATTTCTTCCCTTTGGGAAAAAAGGAAGCTATGGCAGTGGTCCAGATGAGATGAAGGCCTGAACTAGAGTCATAAAACTGGAAATGGAAAGGGAGGAATTAATTTGAGAAACATTGTGGAAGTAGATTTGACAGGACATGTCAAATGATTAGATGTTAGGGTAAGGGAGAAGAAGGAAGCAAAGATGGCTGGAGTTTGGGTCCTCTGTGACTTGGGAAAATTAACAGAAATATAGATGTCAGAAGGAGGATATGCTTTACTTTTCATATAGTAGGCTATTGTTTATTGAATTAAATTGAATTATTTCCATTTTTAGCAGACCAATAAATTGGGTATGCAATTAGAAAGACCAGAAAAAGAACAAATTAAAAATCTCCAATTAAACACCAAATTGGAAATCCTAAAAATTAAAAGTGAGATTAATAAAATTGAATGTAAGAAAACCATTGAATTAATAAATAAAACTAGAAGTTGGTTTTATTAAAAAAAATAAAATAGATAAACCATTGGATAATGTGATTAAAAAAGCAGAGAAGAAAACCAGATTACTAGTATCAAAAATGAAAAGGGTGACTAGACCACTAATGAAGATGGAAACAAAGCAATTATTACGAGTTATTTTGCGTAATTATATGCCAATAAATTTAACAATTTAAATGGAATGGAAGAATACTTAAGAAAAATATAACTGCCTAGGTTAACAGAAGAGAAAATAGAATATCTGAATAAACCTATTTTAGAAAAAGGAATTGAACAGTTCATAAATGAGCTACCTAAGAAAAAAGCATTAGGACCAGATGGATTTGCAAGTGAATTCTACCAAACATTTAAAGATTGACTAATTCCAATATTAAATTATTTGGAATAATAGGCAAATAAGGAGTCCTACCAAACTCTTTTTATGAAACAAATATGGTGCTAATACTTAAACCAGGGAGAGAAAAACCAGAGAAAGAAAATTATAGACCAATTTCTTTAATGAATATGGATGCAAAAATCCTAAATAAAATATTAACTAGGAGACTACAACAATATATCACAAAGATTGTACATGGTGATCAAGTGAGATTTATGGCAGGTATGCAGGGATGGTTTAACATTAGAAAAACTATCAGCATAATTGACCATTTAACAAAAATCATATCATTATGTCAATAGATTAAAAAAAAAGATTTTGACAAGATACAACTCTCATTCCTATTAGAAACACTTGAAAACATGTATAAATGGATTTTTCCTTAAAATGATAAGAAGCATCTACCTAAAACCATCTAAGCATTATTTGCAAGCTAGAAGTCATCCCAATCAGATGTGAAACAAAGATGCCCATTATCACCAATATCATTCAATATTTTATTAAAAATGCAAACAATAGCAATAAGAGAAAAAAAGAAATTGAAAGAATCCGAATGGACAATGAGATAATAAAATTATGTCTTTTTGCAGATGATATGATGATATACTTGGAAAATCCTAGAGATTCAACTAAAAAGTTAGTTGAAACGATAATTTTAGCAAGGTAGCAGGATATAAAACGAACCATCTGCCTTTCTGTATATCACCAACAAAACCCTGCAGGAAGAGATAGAACTATCTCTTAAGATACCCCATTTAAAATAACTAAAAATAGTATAAAATACCTGGGAGTGTACCTGCCAAGACAAATCCAGGAACTACATGAACATAATTATAAAACATTTTTTATACAAATAAAAATCAGATTTAAATAATTTGAGAAATATTCATTGTTCATGGGTGGGTAGAGCCTATATAATAAACAAAAATCACAATTCTGCCTAAACTAATCTATTTGTTCAATGCCATCCCAGTTAAATTACCAAAAAATTATTGTATTGAGCTAGAAAAAATAATAACAAAATTCATTTGGAAAAACAAAAGGTCAAGAATATCAAAATAATTAATAAAAAAAAATTAAAGGAGGTTTAGCAGTACCAGATCTTAAACTATATTATAAAGCAGTAATTATCAAAATTATCTGGTACTAGCTAAGAAATACAAAGGTGGATCAGTGGAACAGAATAAATATACAATATACAGTAGTAAATTATTTTAGTAACCTTGTGTTTGACAGAGGTAAAGATTTAAACTTTTGGGATAAGAATATATTAGTTGGTAATAATTATTGGGCAACCTGGAAAGCTTTCTGGCAGAAACTGGGTATAGACCATTATCTTAACCATTTGCCAATATATGGTCAAAATGGATACATGTCCTACACGTAAAGGGAGATATCATAAGAAAATTAGAAGAACGTGAAACACATTACCTATAAGACTTATGGATAGGAGAAGAATTTACAAATAAACAAGAGATAAATAGCATTGTGAGATATAAAATGGATAATTTCGATTACATTAAATTAAAAGGATTTTGTACAAATAAAACCAACATAGCCAAGATTAGAAGGAAAGCAGAAAATTGGGGAAAACAATTTCTTTATACACAGTTTCTCAGATAAAAGTTTCATATCTCAAATATGCAGAGAATTTTGTGAAATTTGTAAGAGTGTGAGTCATTCCCCACTTGATAAATGGTCAAAGGATGTGAACAGGCAGGGTCTCTTTTGGTTTTCTTCTTTTTTTATTTTTAAATATTATTTTATTTTTTCCAATGTAAAGATAGTTTTCAACATTCGTTTTTTATAAGATTTCGAGTTTCATATTTTTTTCTCCTTCCCTCCCATCTCCCCTCCCCATGACAGCAAGCAATTCGATATAGTTTATACATGTGCAGTCATATAAACATATTTCCACATTAGTCATGTTATAGAACAAAAGGGAAAAGCAATAAAAAAACAAAAAAAGTGAAAATAGTATGCTTTGATCTGCATTCAAACTCCATAGTTCTTTCTCTGGATGTGGGATAGCATTCATATACCACAACTTGTTCAGCCTTTTCCCAGTTGATGGGCATTCCCTCAATTTCCAGTTCTTTTCTACCACAAAAAGAACTACTATAAATATTTTTGTACATGTCATCATTTTCCCTTTTTTATGATTTCTTTGGGATACAGACCTAGTCGCTGGATCAAAGGGCATCCCCTTTTTTGTTTGATTGTCCTTTGGGCCTAGTTCCAAATTGCTCTCCAGAATGGTTGGATCAGTTCACAACACCACCAACAATGCTTCACAACACCACCAACAATGCATTAGTGTAACAGATAGTTTTTTAATGAAGAAATCAAAATCATATATAGTCACACGAAAAATGCTCTAAGTCATTATTGTTTAGAGAAATGCAAGTTAAAACAACTTTGAGATATCATCTCACATCTATCAGATTGGCTAAAATGATAGGAGGGGATGTAGAAAAATTGGGACACTAATATGGTATTGATGGAACTGTGAATTCATCCAGCTGTCTTAGAGAGTAATCTGGAATTATGCTCAAAGAGTTGTAAAACTGTGTATACCCTTTGACCCAGCAATACCACTATTACATCTGTTTCCCAAAAAGATAAAAAACAAAAGGAAAAGAACCCATATGTTCTAAAATATTTCTAGCAGCTGTCTTTGTGGTGGCAAAAAATCAAAAATTGAGAGGCTACCCATCAATTGGGGAATGGCTAAACAAGTTGTGGTATATTATTTTGATAGAATCCTACTGTGCTGTAAGAAATCATGAGGCTGGTTGATTATAGAAAAACATGGAAAGACTTGCATGAAATAATGAAAAGTGAAATGAGCAGAACCAAGAGAACATTGTATACATTAACAGCAATATTGTTCAAAGAACAACTGTGAATGACCTATGAAGGAAGATGCAATCCATTTCCAGAGATAGAATTGATAAGTAGAAGTATGCATAGTATGGTTTTACATATATTTATAAATCATCATTAAATGGTGGCCTTCTCTAGCACGAGGTAGGGAGGGAGGGCAAATTTGAAAATCAAATAAAAAAAAAAAGAATTATTTCAGTTTTGGACGCGTTGAGTTTGAAAGGCCAGCAAGACATCCAGACAATGAAGTTCAGCAAGCAGAAGGAAACTCAAGACTTAGGAGAAAGGACAGTTCATAAGATAGAGTTTGGGGAGTCATATTAGATGGAAGTGATCATTGAAGCCATGAGAATGGATGAGATTCTCTCTCAGGCTAGAGTGATGAAAGATAAAAGGGCCTGACAAGTTAATAATAGGGAATGTGATCCAGAGCTCAGGTGGAAAGAGGAGTAGCCTTGACAAGAAAGGAAGCATTTCTCAGAGATAGGTTCAAAAGAGGAGGAAGTGAGTAAAGACACAGAAAAATTTTGAGACAGAGAGAAGTTAAGGGAGGCTGGTCTCCTCAGAGTAGCCAGTGAGGTTATTTCCAAAGTGAGAGGAACATGAATGGGCTCTTAAGGAGAGTTGGGGACAGGTTTGGAATAATTACTGTGGAGAAGATGATATGAATAAAACAAGTGTTTGGTATTGGAAGTTACTGGCATGAATTTGTAACAGCCCCAGCAAGGTTTATGAACTTTGTACAACACCACTTAGGAGAATGAGAGGAGAAAGAACAAAGTTTTGGATTGGCAAGGTGAGGATGGCAGTAGAGCAAGGTATCAAAGACAGAATTGTGAGGCGATAAGGAGCATGTCATTGACATTATTTAACTACGGAAGCCAGAACAGGGGTGATTCAGATAATAGGATAATGTTGACGGACTGGAGAGGCATGGGGGAGATGGGAGAACAAGATCAGTAGATGTGGTTAGAGAGGAAATTTTGGAGACCTCAAGATGTCAGAGGTAAAGAAGTGATGAGACTGAAAGTTCCTCCGTTGCTGGTGGGTAGCTAAAGTGGAATAGGGATGTTGGTCAAAAAATTGTGGAGTTTGCATGAGAAGGGTGACCAACGCGTATGTCAGAGTCACTGAGGATGATGGCAGAAAGTGAAGGAAAAGAGCAGGCCGGAGCTGTGGGAAGACAGCTGTTTTTCTCAATTAAATATCGCAGAAGATCTAATACAGAAATTACTTCTTTCTCTCAGCAGTCTTTCAGATTGTGCTATTTTTCTATTATTTCAGGGAGCAATGGCTGCTACATACTCTGCACTGAATCACAAGACCTTTCAGCCAGTCCTGGAGCCTGTTGCTGCTTCGAGTTTAGCTCAACGGAGGAGCATGAAAAAGCTAACATCCACAGACTTGTAAGATTGCCAAACCGGAAGAAGGGAAAATCTGAAGAACGGCTCTCTTCTCTCTATCTAATCGGTGATCAAAGGCATATATATAGTTTTCTGCTACACTACTTGAAAATTCTGTATAAGTCCTTTTTTTAGAAAAAAATTTGTAAAAACCACCACAGGTCCACAAAATTCATACAATGTTGTTTCGCAGCAGTGTCTGTGCGTTTAAGTTAAACACTAGGGTATGTTGAAACCCTAAAGATTTATTCCTGCAAACTGACTTCTTAGAAGTTTGTTCCAGCTGTGGATGTGTTACTAACGGTTTCTCTGGTTTCGTAAAGAATGGTTTGGGGGCGATCATTTCCAGTGACCAGGTTGCACATAAAGAAGTGTGATGCCAAGCAGTATCAGTATTTTTTTTTTAACATTGAGCCCTGCTAGAAAACCTTTTTGGTTTGTGTCATTTTAAACAAGTATAGAAACTTGTCATTTTCCATAATCAGTGGGCTCCGTTTAACTCGCTGTAGCTGCCAAAGTATGGATTTGGCAATTTGGTGCCAGCACAAACTACATTTGTGCTAGTGTGAGAACTCCCAGCATACCTGGTGCAAAGGCCTTGACACAAGAATCGACTAAAACAAGGCATGCAGTTTAGATCTGCATGTTATCCAGCGAAGTCAAGTCAGTGAGCGACTTCATCTAGATATAAGGGTATCCATCAGGCTTTGTAAAATTGAAATCTAATTGGGGGCTTTCTAGGAAAACCAGAGATGCCCCCCCCCCCAGAGTCTATCATCAATGGTGTAATATATTAAATAGGATTCAGCCTTTGAGAATATGAATCTAATGTTGGTACTGACTTGGTTATCTGTCACTCTTTCAGCTTAACCAGTCAGAGTCAGTCATTACCTGCCCCCTTTACACATGAATTACACTGCTGTTTTTCTGACTGCCTTGTGCAGTATGCCATGGTAATCTCCCCTGAAATGTATGGTAATCTAACTGACATTTTAGTGTAGTACTTGTGCACTTAGCACATGTGATATAGTGTGCATTTCAGTAAACTTTAGAAAATATTACGTAATAGTTTAAATTCATTAGGGTGAATAGCATTTTAAATAAAAAATAACATTAATGGTCGACACCTAAATTTGAGCACATTTTAAAATCAGACTTCATCAAAAAGCCAAACTGGTCTGAGATCATTGAATTTATGATTCAGAACCACTTCTGTAGTAGGTATTGTTTTCTCTAAGTGATGGACTCTCTAAATACTGGAAAAATAACTAAATGAAACATTTTCAGGTGATGCCATAATTACTATTACTACTGGCAGAAGGAACTCATGAATGTAAACTGGAGGATATTCAAATTTTGCTTTGTGAATATCTGTGAACTACTTGTGTGTGCTAGGAGTACTGTTTGCTGTGTGTGTTAATTTTATTCAGTTGAGAGCAGGAAATTTATTTCTGCGTGCAGAAATATACCATTTAGGTTGGGAGGTATGGAGGTTTGATATTTAATAAAAGAAAACATATTCTTTTCATTATATAAATGATATATACCCAGTGCACCAAGATCTGTTTCTTGGGTGTGATGTGTGAAAGTTTGTATCTCTTATTTTGAACTGTCTATTTGAAATACTTGAAAGACATTAAAGAGCATCTAATGCCACGTGGAATACATCATTTAGAAATAGTTATACTGGTGTCTTATCTGGTGGCTTTTCCTGTCCCAGTTTGGCTTTTTCTTCTCTCGTTTTTTTTGTTACTGGAAGTGCTGACACGTGACAACAGTCTGTTCGTATCTTCCAGCTTATTACCCACGTTGTCATCATTTTATTTGTCCTGTTAGGTCCTCGTCCTTTTCAAAGTTGATAACAAAAATTCAAAAGAATAGTTTTGGTGTTGGATTTTCAGAACTTTTAAAGATCTGTTTTCAAATATATTTCTGTAGTAATAAAATTTGGGGAAGTAAAATTGGGAAAGGAGATGGAAATGATCCTAAAACTTGCCATTTTTCCATAGGCATTCTTTTTGTTTAAAAAGAAAAAGGAAAAAAATGTGATTTTCTAAAATTTTATTTCATATCCAGAAGGACCATGTCATACAATCCCACTACTTTAAGGTACACAATCAGTTTTAGACAAAGAGGGATTCTCTGTCTGCTATGGTTTGTCCAGTTGATGCTTTGTAAAGGGCATGAAGATAACCTGATAGATGTGTATTTTCTGCTGGTTAGATTACCAGAAGTTTCCTTGTAAATTCAGACATGCTAGCCTAGTAGTATGAACTCTGAAATAAGATTTCACTTAAAAGGGCAGCTAGGTGGTGCAGTGGATAGAGCACCGGCCCTGGAGTCAGGAGGTCCTGAGTTCAAATGCTGCCTCAGACACACAACACTCACTAGCTGTGTGACCCTGGGCAAGTCACTTAACCCCAATTGCCTCACCCAAAAAACAAACCAAAAAAAAAGATTTCACTTAAAACAGGACTCATTTTGTAGAAGGAAAGCCAGGTAGGAATATCATCTATTCACTTCCACAAATATGAATCGAAAGAAGGCATTTGAGTGGCAAGGGTTAGACAGGACATGATTTTTTTTGTTGAACTAATCTTCACTTTCTACAAAATTCACTGTGTTCCTCCTGTGATATCTTTGATGTATTCACCTTTTTGTGGGATTTTCCTTCAAGTTAACAAAAATCAGAGTTCTTGGCAGTATTTAATGATGGCTTAGTTTTGCATGACTAGAGTGCAGGAGGGGAGATAGAGAGTAAGCACTGAATTTATCTTTCTCAAACCAAGAAGACTAGTTTTGCTCAAAACAACTATCTTTAAGTCCTAAAGCACATCTTATCATGAGAAAACTCAGGAAAACATTTAAAAGTTAAATTGTATGTAAGTCTAGTGCTGGTGGTAGTCATTTTGTGAGGGGGGAGAAATGACAACTTCTGTCCTTCTGTGAAGATTAAGCTTCAGCCTATTTTGTTAGACCCAGGAATGCTTATGCATTGAATTCCTATGCTTTATTATGGTTGGTATCAAAACAGTGAAACATTTTCCATAGTAAAAATTTAGATTTGATAGCAGCTTTCTTCCGGTGAGCTCATAGAGCTTTCACATGTACAAGTATTCCCCAGCCTAAAAACAGGTTGTTTTCCAAAAGTTTATTTGTAAGGTAGTTGAAGATTCAAATGCATTTTCCATCAACGCAGTGTTCTCTAGATGGTGGTTAGATGCCCAGGCTAGCTCTCAAAAGCCTCTTTAACCTATAATGTAGGTGGACTACAGTACTAGTCCTGAGTTCTACATTCTGGGAGTAGAGGCCATGTGACAGAGTGAGAAGGCAAAAAGCAAAGAGTCCTTCCTTCTCCCCTCCCCTGCCCCTCCCCTCTAAGGTCCAGGCCAAAAGTTTTAAAATTGACAGAGATTATCTTTGTCATCCACTTCCCTGTCTATACTTGTCAGCCACCTCTGAGCACTTCTCTGCTGGTGTTCTCATGTGGCTCAAAGTTTTCCCTGGGGATATCCCTACCTTGGCTTACCTTACCCCCAAAACGGGTTCCACGATGCAAAATTTTCTGCCTCCCATCCCTTCAGTCAAAATGACCTATCTCTGTGCAGCAAGTATTGGGAGGAATGCAATCTTATTGAATAAATTCACATTAATATGTGAGTGACTAACCCTGACAAAGGAGTTTGCATTTTAAAATGATAAAGGCTTATTAGATCACTTAACTCTCAAGTGAAAATGAAAATGAGGAGTTGCCCCACTGGGATGGCTCAGCCTTACCTGAGAGTGTGTCCCTTAGTCAGCTGCCCCAAGGTGCTTTTGCTTTCTCAGTTTCATCCCTTCTTCCGCTTTGGAACCTACAGATTATTTGAAAGCTTTTCTGTGATTGGAGAAATCTAAGTTGAAGATATCTTGTGTTCTAATTCCTTACATTGCTTCCTGCCATATTGTCCTTATTTTACAAACAGGCCTGAGAAGTTATGACACAGTGGATTGGCACTGGAGGCATAAGCTTCCAGAAGTGTTTTTTAAACTTTAGTGTTTTAAGTGTGGGCTCTTATCTTATTATTTTCTCAAGTGTAGTGCTCTGGCCACTAAGCTAGTCTTTGGGACATAGAGGTCCTGTTATGATAATACTTTTTCAGTAAGGTTGCAAGCAATATTAAACCTAGGTGGACCAACTACCATTTAAAAATGCATCCTAAATTTCAGTCGATTCATGCATTTGTGGAATAATTCTCTCTATATGCATATATATTTATGGTTTCATATATATTATATATAATTAAATGTCACATTTAATTATATATTATACATATACATATGTGTGTATGTGTTGTGGTACTTGCCATCTCATACAGGAGAATGTTAGCAACCGACACCCTACTTTTGAGGATGCACTGTTTCTGGTTTTAGTGTTACTATATTTTATTAAAGTACATTATGTAATTAAAACATAAAGTGATGATGTTTGGCAACATCCTATGACTTTGATCACCTGAATTCCACTGGGTTACTAATTCCCATGGATATTAAAAAAGTAGTGTTTCCTGAACGTAGATACTGATACTTCAACTTCATATTATAGGATTCCCGAGAGTTGAAACAAAACACAATTAAAGACAAAAACACAACCCTCCAAAATTTAAGTTTGCTTACATCATATATGCAAGATGTCACCTCCTAGCTTACTGGAGAGCAAGCAGTTTTTTAGCTAAACGCTTATAAATATTTATGTAATGCCCTGTTTAGGATTATGCACTAAGCTCACCATCCTCAAGAGACAGACACATATGCAAACAAACACACACAAGGCTTCTTTTGGTGACTAGGGTTCTTCTAGTTGTCTAATTACATGAACTAATTCACTATTCGAAGACATTTATTAAGTAGCTAATTGTGCGATGCCATACTAGTAGGCATTGTACTACCTGCTAATGTGTATTAACATCATAAAATCAAGTATTTGTCATATACTATGGCCTTTTCGATGTAATTGCCTCATTCTACCCTCTATGTTAGTGTTACTTAGATTGTGTTCCGAATATTTGAATTTCTTTTCTCAAGTCATCCTTCCAAAGTTACTGTGTGCTTTTAAAAACAAAAAAAGTTGAACAGAAGTGTAAGTTTCGTGCATTGTGTGACATGTAATTGTTTTTAAACCTCAGGATTTCACCTAAGTTCAGCAAATCTTTATTGAGCATCTAAAATTGATGAAAACAGTTCTCCACAGAAACAAGTTTTAAGGATGTCAACATGCATTATCTTTACCCTTCAATTAAATGTGTTCATGCTGACCTTTCGAAAACAAAAATGACTTCTCAGCTAAACCCCCCAGAGTACAAAAGTTGAAGGAGAATGTGTTCTTTGCCAGAGGTAGCATTCTGTTACCTGTGAGTTCAGTAGGCTCTCTAACCACATTAGTTAGGTGATGATCTCTATGTTGCTTTGTTGACATTTCTCAAGCACTTTGGCATTTTTGCACTGATGCTCTGATTCGACTAGGTATTGTACTGGCATGTTCGTACTGCAATTCTCAATACAGAAAAGGGCATTATGTGGAAGTTGTATGCAATTTAATGTACATGCTATGGTACTTAAAAACTGCTATGGAATAAAAAGGTCCCCAGTGTTTAGATATTGTAGTTCTTATTTCCTTCTATAAATATATGATGGAGTTTATATCATATTTATTTTGCTTAATTTTTAAATGTTTTCTTTAAAACACTGTACATGTTGACATTCAAGTTTGCATTGTACTACATTCTTCTCCTTGTAAGGCTGACTTCAGTAGTGCATTCTACAGTTTGTGTTTCCTTGTGCAGTGCTGCTGATAAACAGCTCTCACTTTGAATCTACAACATGCCAAAGACAACATAGAAATTGTATTTATTTTTGTTCTTGTTGAAACTCTGTGATCAACAATTATGGAGATACCATGTTCAATAACTGGCATTCTCTGGGTACTAGAATAAAAAGGCTGCAACTTTATAATACCTTATAATTGACCACACTTGATCATTTATGGGTGTATGGGTATAAAACTGAGACTGCTGTTTTTATTAACCTTGTACTGCTCATTGTATGGTTCATCTACCTTTACTTTGTGTTCAAAATCCACTTGTGAAAGTGTTTCAGAATATATCTATTTACTCTCATTTTTTAAGATCTTTCTACTCTAAGATCATTCCAGTGGTTTCTTTTTATTTGTAACGCGAGAAAAATCAAATTACTGAGTTTTGAGCATGAGAGCCTATAAAAATGTTCAGGACTCCAATGAGGGGGGTATATCAATGTGACATCATGTTGCAGGGCTGGTCTTTTCTGCAGTAATTACTAATTAAGATAATGTTGAGGCATTGGTTCATATTCTCTAAAGCTTCGAATCAAGTATCCTCATAGAAATTGAGCCTTCCTTGAAGGCTACGTTAATATGAAGAATTTGCATTGCTTTCACTAGGAATCTTGGAATTCTCTGCTTCATTGGATCTGTGATCTCAGTGTGAGTACTCACTACAGTGGGGCCTTCTTATCCTGTACAATTCTTCATACCTTCCCATAAATCCTCTGTGAAGGATATGCCCAGTGTGCTGCAGGCCTTCCTCTGCATCCTTGAGTAGTCTGTGGGCATCAGTGCAATACTCAGACTGTTCATAACTTATTCCTGATTTGACACTTTTTTTGATTGTGCATTTTCTGGATGATGGATTTTATGCCCCTTGTGTGTGTGAGTCATTGTTGGTAATGTGCTGTAGCCTACTCACAGCCACCATATCTTCCACTGCCCTTTGGATGACCCATAATTTTAATTCTTTGGAAATTGTGGTGCCCTATGATCTGCAGTTGTATATAAAGCGTCCCTAGAGAATGAAGAAGGTCCTCTATATCATTCCTTCCCCTACATACCCAACCTTTCCAAAAAAAAATGAAAACACCAAAAAAATCAGTAACAGATGTTTGTGGTTACATACACCACTTATGTTTCTCTCAACTCAGTTCAAGGTAAACAGCTGTCCCTGGAAAAAGTTGGAAGGTCTGCCATGTTTATTTGTTTTTTTTTCCCCTGTCACAGAGAAAGGCTCTCCGTCTTTCTCCTTCACTCTCTCCTTGCTGTCAAAAGGACCAGAAGCAGTCAATTATGAGAAGGTAACAATTTAAATAAAATGCCCAATTACATCATGTTTACCTAAATACATCTCCCTATTTTTACTCTGAAATGGATACAGGAAAATTAAATACCTAACAGTTTGGCCTTTTGCTTTGTTTGAATCACATTCATATATCTCTATCCCTATCTATCACTCTTTGGGTCCTCAACCTCTAGCCCCAGCCCTGCTTCTTTTTCCTCTTCCAAAGTACTCACCTTCTCTCTTTAGTGAAGCTTATGGTTTCTCTCCCTGTGGCCTACCTTAGTTCTCCTCTGTGGTAGCAGAAGCAGTACCACCCCACACACACACCCTTATGTGCAGAAGTGGGCCTATTTCTCTTTGCTCTCCTTACAAATTTTATTAGCCTAGGTACTTGTGGGACACATAAGCTGCCACTAGTAAGGGGAGCAAGGTTGGGGGTAAGCAGTAATTATATTGGGAATTTTTTATTTCTTTTCCCTCACAAAAAAGAGGTGGGGAGAGAATGCATGAAAATTTGCCCATCTACCCCCACACTCAGTGCCCCCATGAAGATTGCAGGGGGTTGACTAAGGTGGGGTGACCGCTGCCCTGGGACATTTTTGTTCTGATTTCCTGCCAGTGAAGAATTTAGAACAATCAATGGACTGATCTTTCAGGAGATCCCCTTCATACATCTTTATGCTGTAAAGTTCCTAAAATGCTTCTCCCTGAATTTTGCACTACTGAAGTAGCTTACAGCGATGCTGGGGCAAAAGCAGTGTCAGAGGCTTCAGGAGTCCCAGGACATTGTTTTTCTGCACAGTGAATTGACCCACACCCCCAACCATGGGTGACCACTGTGTTCCTTCAGCTCTAAGATCATTTTAATTAGCAACAGTAGCAGGTTTGACTCATTTCCCATTCTATTAGGAAATCAATCCAGGCAGGGTAGGGAAAGGACTGTGAGGCCTGTAGTTCCAGCATGGCATTAACCACCATAGCTTCCTCAGGAGGAATAATGAAGATGATACCTTAGAACCATAGAGATTTATAGTTTGGCCAATGGAGATGATGCCGGGACAGGGAGCTGGTTTCCTCTTATTTTACAGAGGAGGAATCTAAGGCTTAGGGAGGTATGGGCACTTGCCAGAGGTCTCTCTCCCTGTCAATTAGGACCAGGATCAGAGCCTGTGCTTCCAGAGTCTTCCTGACGAAAAGAAACCAGAGTCAAAGGCCTTGCCTTAAAGGATGGGTTACCACAAATGCCTGTGGTTTCAGAGAGGGCAGGAAATTGCAACCAGAATATTCCCTTGCCCCCTCTCCTTTCCCCCCACCATGGCCAGCTGCAGGTGTCTGCCAAGCAGTGGTCTGTGGTTTGTAAGTTTGCCCCATCATTCCTAAGCTAGTGTACAAGATTTTTTTTCTTTTGGATTGCTCACCAATACCCCATGGCAGACTCAGCCACATTATGCCTGCTTTCTTAGCTGGGAAGATGACTAGAAATGAAGAAGCAAAAACAGGAGCCAAGTCATTTTTCATCCGTGTAGCTCAAGGCCTTGCATTAGGAAATTTGTCCCTAAGTGAATTCAATTAATTAAAGCTGCTCCAAAATGGGTGTCAGTTATCCCCAGTCACAGATGTACCTGAGGCATCTGTTTGAAATGAAAGATAATGGGGGTTTGGGGGGCCTTCCTGAGAGGTGCCTTTGGTATCCTGTCTCCCTCCCATTCCCACTACACCAGCCCTGTCCTGCTGCTGCCAAGGCACATTTCAGCAGGGACTGAGCAGAGAGAAGGTTCTGGAGGGCTAGCAGTTGGACGACAGAACCAACTACCATTAGAATAGGGTGTGGTGTCAGAGAGGGTCAGACTAGCAAGGATTGATGGGTGAGAGGCAAGGCCTCCAGGCTCACGCTGTCAGAGACAGCGAGGTGAGATTTAGGCTGTGGGAGTCTTGGATCAGCAAGCTTCTGCTGGGTCAAGTATGCCACCTGGCAGTGGTCTGAAGGAACTGTTGCTTTTCAGGGATTGGCTTTGTTTGAGTAAACACAGTCTAGTCTAGTGGTAAAGGCACTGGGTTATACTTAAAGGCTAGGTGGGGTTCACATCCCTGCTCTGTCCCTAACTAACAATGTGACCCTGAGCAAATTACTTAACCTCTTTAGACCTCAGTTTTTTATCTATAAAATGTGAATAATAATAATAATAATAATAGCAATACCAATTTGACAGGCTTGTAGTGAGGATAAAACAATAGCTTAGTAGTAGTAGATGTGTGCTCCTGTGGCAAGTTGCATAGCTTCTTATATAATTGGTTTACTAGTCTTTAAAGCAGATGTGCTAATACTTGCATTACCTACTGCACATGGCTGTTCTAAGGAAGTACTTTGTAAACCTCTAAGTAGCATGGAAATGTAATCTATCATTAACTGTTATTACTACTGAGAGGCAGTGTGGTATAGTGGGTAGAGTGGTGCCATGCTTAAAGGCAAGACCTAGGCTTGAATGCCACCACTGATACATTTTAGCAATTTTAGCAATGTAACCATGGGCAAGTCACTTAACCTCTGTCTCAAGCACTCTAAACTAAGATGGTAGGTCACAGATTGGCATCAGTGGGAAAATTTCCACATTGGGCATTCCCTATGTTCACAATATCATAAAGAAAAGATTAGTCTTAATAAAAACTTTTTGCTGGGACAGCACATAGCTACTTTAACCCTTGGGCCAAAAAACTTGAGTGATGAGGGCATTTCTTCAGCCCTATTGCCTCTGAAGAGAGAGCATATAGTATAATAGAAAGAATTCTGGACATATGGGAGTCAGATCCGGGTTTGAATCCCAGCTTTGACACTTAGTAGCTGACTAATCTTGAGCAAGTTTCTTAGCCTCACAAAATCACACCACATCTAAGTTGAGAGGGGCCTCAGTGATTTAGCCCAACCCTTAGCTGAATAAGCAGAGGTCACCCAACTTTTGCTTGAAGACCTCCAGGAAAGTGAGCCCTTCCACTTTTGGATAGCTCAGAGTTAAGGTTTTCTCACCATCAAGCCTATATTTGCCTCTTGGAAACTTCTTTCCACTGCTCCTGGTTCTACCTTCTGGGGTCAAACAGAATAAATCAAATCCTTCTTTCACATGACAGTCCTTCATATACATGAAGACAGCTCTCATGTCCCTCCTAGATCGTCTCTTCTCCGTACCAAACGTGCCCGGTTCCTCCAGCCAATCTTCCTATGACATGATGTCTAGATCACTCTCCTGGTCGCTGCAGTCTATTAGTGTTCTTAGCTGAAATGCAGTACCCTTAACCGAACACGATACTCCAAATGCTGTCTGACCAGTGCAGAGCACAGTGAAACTCCCCCTCTTGTTTCTGGAAAGGATGTCTTTACACGGCCTGAGCTCATTTCAGGGTTTTGCCTACCATATCACACTATTGACTTCTGTTAAGAGATAGTGTGGTATAGTGAATAGAGAGCCAGCCCCAGAGGTAAGAAGATATATTCAGTATAAGGATGTGACTCTGGGCAAGTCACTTAACCTTTTAGTGCCCCAGGAACTCTCTAAAAAGTTGCAAAGTAGGTGCAAAGGGAGTTACCTTACTGTATTTCATATGCTAATGAGATATAAAAACAAAACAATATATAGCAAACAAATATATATATATATATATATGCCTTACTTTCAGTTCTCTCATACTGAAGACAGGTGGCACAATGGATAAGGCACTGGACCTGAGTTCAAATCCAACCTCAGGCACTTACTTGTGGTATGACCCTGGGCAAGTCACTTAGTCACCATCTGCCTCAGTTTCCTCATCTGTAAAAATAAGGATAATAAGAGCACGTATCTCTCAGTGTTGTGAGGATAAAATGAGATTATTTGTAAAGTGCATTGAAAACCTTAAAGTGACACAGAAGTGCTAGCTATCATTATTATAAAATCCTCAGACCTTCTTTAGATGAACTGATTGCTAGGCATGCTGTCCCCATCTTGTACTTCTGAGAGTGATTTTTTTTTAAACCCTAGTGTAAACCTTTACATTTGTCCATATTTGATTTAATTGTATTGGATTCATTCTAATGTTCAACCTTGTCAAAATCTTTTTGCATCCTGACCGATGTCAGAGTTAGTTATCCTGTCTAGTTTTGTGTCATCTTCATATTTGAAAAGCATGCTATTTCTTTATCCAAATCATTGATAAAAATGATAAATAGCACTGAGACAACATAGATCCCTGGGGCACTCCACTATAGACTTCTTTACAAGTTGACATCTAGTTCCAAATCCACCGGATTGTCTGATAGAAAGCATGAGAAATGTCAAATCTTGTCTAAAATTAAGGTAAACTCTATCTATAGCATTCCCTAATCTACCAATGCACTAACCCTATCAAAAAAGGAAATGAGGTTATCCTGTCATGATCTATTCTTACAGAAATCATATTGTCCCTTTGTGATCACTGCTTCCTTTTCTAGATGTTCATTAACCATCCTTTTAATAATATGTTAGAGGATTTTGCCAAAAATTCATCTAGCTTACTGGTTTATAGTTTACATACTCCAATGCCTTTCTGTTTTGACAATGGGGGCATTCTTTTTGGTGAATATCCTGTGCATCCATAACAATCCCTTTTAGAGTCTAGGGGTCCCTCACCTAGGGTCCATCAACTCTTTTTAAAAGTATTTTGTTAACTGTATTCCCATATAATCATTTGCCTATGTAATCATTTAATTTGTAATCATTTAAATCATTTAAAAACATTATTCAGAGAAAGTGGGGAGAGGTCTACAGGATTATATGATAAGGGTATAGGACACAAAAAAGGTATAGAAGCCCTGCTTTAGACAATTTAGGGTTTTGTCCTCATCAATTTTTTTTTTCTTTTTGTTCTCATATTTCCATTCTTGACAACACCATCCCTCTTGGGCTGACTTAACCTGTAGCATTTTATTTCACGGGATTCTACCTAGCCTTCCTCTGAACCCTTTGAAATCTGCCTTCCCCAAACCTAGGGTGTATTGCAGACCATACCCAGTTTCCTTCCTCCCTCACAAACTGTAGAAGAGAATGGCTGCTTCCCCCCAAAGTTCCCAACATTTCTACCCCACCAACCAATTCTACCATTCACACTTAAGCAGACTCAATTTCCAAATCTGTAAAATGATGTTTAACAACATTGGCACTACCTACCTCACACACTTACTGTGAACTCTGTAAACTTTAAAATATTCTTAAAAGGTAAAATGCTGGTTATTTGAAAGGAGCCATATATCCCATGACCAGAAGTGGAGTACACGCCTTCCAGAGACTACACTGGGTCAGGCCCTGGGCAACAGCTTGTGGCTCATTGGAGGAGGTCTGCCCCTTGGTGACATCAGACTCACCATCCTCTGTATCTTGCTCCCCCGCCTAGAACTGGGTCAGGGGTCCTGGCTGTGGGCCTCTTCCTTACCATCTGATTTCAAACCCATTTCTTCAAACTCATTACCAGAGTGCTCAAGCCAAACTCCCTGGGCTGGGTTGCCATAGGGATGCCTAGGGAAGGCAATCATCTGCGTATTGCCTTCCTTGCTGACGCAGTGACGAAGGCAGAGCCAGCTCACCCTCCAGAGTTGCATTTAAGGATTGCAGTGTCTGATGACAAAATTACCCTTATGCCCTAGGAAAACAAGGCACTGTATTCCCTGTCACATTATTCATTTGCCAGGGACGGGCTCTCCTGCCCTGTAGTCCTTAGTCGTCTCCATTTTCCTCTCATTCTTTAGTGCTTGGCCCCAAAAGTGATGGCATGGGGAGTCAATCCCTGTCCTTAGCACTAAGCCACCTAACAGAAACACCAAGGCAAAGCCAGTTTTCCCCGGGAGAAGGCTGATTTCAGGAGCCAGGGTTTTCTATGATGTTTTATTTTTTTATTATCTTGAGCCCCATGAATTGGGGCTCCAGCTGTGACACAGCTGAGCAAACTACAGAAATATCTTCAGAGACACCACTGATGGGGATAGTGAGGGCACAGCTGCCATCTGGGAAGCCTCTGTCACCCTAGTCCACAGTAAACACATCACTGGGCGCCTTTGCCACGGCCAAAGCAAGTGGCTCAATGGGGCTGTGCACACTGTGCCTTACATAGAGTAAGGCCAGTAGAATGTAACCTCTGTCCAGGCATGGACAGTTTCAGTTTTTGTCATTGTATTGCTAACGCCTAACAGTGCTTTGTATGCAATAGGTCCTTGGCAGCATTAGCACAGTAGAAAGAGAAATGGAATGACAGCTATGAGATCTGGGTTCAAATACTACCTGAGTGACCTTGGGCAGGTTACTTCACTTCTCCAGCCCTCAGTTTCCTTATCTGCCACATGAGGAGGTTGGACGGGGTGACTTCGAAGGCCCCTTCCAGCTCGAAATCTGTGGTCCCATTAAATTAATTGGACGATGAACCTAGATTTCTGATATTCTTAGCTTCTTCTCTTGTCTAAAGACACTGCCTTCTAATCGCTGCTTGTCATTCTCCTCTGAAAGTTTCTTTTGTTGTAAGTTATACTTTTGATGATTCTGAGTGTGGTTTGATGAGCACTTCCACTGAGATTTTCTATTTTAGACACCTTTTCCTTCATTATTCATTACTAATATTCCACGCAACCTGGTATTTTTCCCATCCCCTTGCTGTGAGCATCACAAGACAGGAAGGACTCCCGAGTCTCAAAGCATTATTCTAATCTGTCCTCCTTCCTCCAGTCATACTGAGAGGAGTGGGGCTTAGACGTGATTGTTGGGACTAGATGCCCCCATTTCAAGGCCTTGTGCCACATGTTCCTGGAGATACACAGATAAAGCCTAGTCCCTGCCCTCAGGGAGCTTGCAATCTAGTAACAGAGACAAGATACACAATAAAAGGTGGGGTGCAATCAAGGCTAATTGAAGCACTAACAATGATCCAAGGAGGGAGCCCCGACTTTTAGCTAGAAAGATTAGGGAAGGCATTTGAGCCTGGCTTTGAAGGAGGGGTAGAACTTCAACAAATAAAAATGGGAAGGGGGGGCATTGTGGAAGTGTTGGTAGGGAGTATAAGCAGAGGGGAAGGTTGAGGGGCTGCATTACGGGAAAGGTGAGTTGTCCAGTTTGGTAGAAATATAGCCAGAGTATGAGAGGTGACGAGGTATAGCTGCTGGAATTAGCACTCAGAGCCAAACACCTGTGTTCAAATCCCATCTCAGACATTAGCTGTGTGACCCTAGGCAAATCACTTAATATCTCTGAGCCTTGGTTTCCTCAGTCAGCTCATCAGAAAACATTTATTAAGTACCTACTACATGCCAGGCACTGCGCTAAGTGCTAGGGGTATGGAGAATGGTAAAAAAAATAGTCCCCACCCTCAAGGAGCTCACAGTCTAATGGAGGAGACAAGATGCAAACAACTATGTGTAAACAACATATACAGAGGATCTAATCAGCGGAGAGAAGACACTGAGATTGAAGAAGAACAAGAAAGGCATCCCATAGAAAGTAGGATTTGAACTGGGACTTGAAGGAAGCTGGAGAAGCCAGGAAGTAGAGATTGGGAGGGAGAGCATTTTGGGCAGGGGGGCTGCCAGAGAAAGTGACCGCAGTAGGGAGATGGAGTATCTTGTTGAGGAACAGCAAGGAGGCCAGTGTCACTGGATCCCAAAGTTGGGGGAATCCCCAAGTATAAGGTATAAAAGACTAGAAAGTTGGAGGGCAGGTTATGAAGTGCTTTAAATGCTAAACAGAGCATTAAATTTGATCCTGGATGTGATAAGGAGTCACTAGAGTTTATTGAGTAGGAGAGTGTCATGGTCAGAGTTGAACTTTAGGAAGATCACTGGCAACTCAGTGAAGAATGGATTAGAGTGAGGAGAGACTTGAGGCAGGACAACCCATCCACTGCCGTCGTAACGGTCCAGGCAGGAGGTGATGACAATGTCAGGGGAGACAAGAGGGAGTCTGTAAGAAACATTAGGACAGTGAAAGACAGTAAAATCAATAGGCCTTGGCAGCAGATTGACTACGGGAGGAAGGGGTTTGAAAGAGAGAATGAGGAGTCTAAGATGACTCCAAGGTTTCAGGTCCAGGTGACTGGGAGGATGGTGGTACCTGTGACCATAATAGGGAGGTCCACAAGAGGGAAAGGTAATGAGAGCTGGGTTTTGGACATGTTGAGTTTAAGGTGTCTACAGGACATCCAGTCCAAGATGCAAAAGGCAGTTGGAGATGCAAGACTCTTTGGAGGTCAGCAAGGACATTAGGGCTGGATAAGTAGATCTGAGACTCATCAGCATAGGGATGATAACTGAACCCATGGGAGCTGATGAGATTACTAAGTGAAACAGTATAGAGGGAGATGAGAAGAGGACCCAGGACAGAGGACAGTTCTCAATGTTAGCAGCTGTGACATGCTGGAATATCCAGCCAAGGGGACTAGGAGAGAGAACTACCACAAAAAACAAAACAAAACAAAACAAAACAAAACAAAACTAGAGGGAAGAGAGTATCAAGGTGAAAGGGTCAAAGCTACAAAGGTCGAGAAGGATGAGGATTGAGAAAAGGCCTCTGATTTGGTGATTTAGAGCTTGTTAGTAACTTTGGAGGGAGCAGTTTCAGTTCAACAGCCAAAGTGCAGAGTTGAAAAGAGAGTGAGAGGAAAGGAAGTGGAGGCACTATTGTAAATGACCTTCTGCAAGAGTTTACTCACAAAAAGGAGGAGAGAAGGGGCAGCTAGGTGGTGCAGTGGATAGAGCTCTGGCCCTGAAGTCAGGAGGACCTGAGTTCAAATCCGGCCTCAGACACATAGCACTCACTAGCTGTGTGACTCTGGGCAAGTCACTTAACCCCAATTGCCTCACAAAAAAAAGGAGAGAAATGGGCCAATAGCTAGTGGGGATAGATGGATGAAGTGACTTTTCTGAGCGTGGGAGAGACATGAGCATGCTTGTAGGCGATAGTGAAGAAGCCAACAGACAGGGAAAGAATGAAGATAAGTGAGAAAGTAGGGATGATCGAGGGGAAAATCCTGGCAAAGATAGGGTGGAAGGATCTCTTGTGCCTGTAGAGGAGTTTGTCTTGATGAGGAAAAGGGCTACCTTTTCGTGTGAAATACAAGTGGAGAAGATGATGGAGGAAAGCATATGTGTGATTCAAGTTAAGGAAGAGAGAATAATAATCATGATGATGATAGCTAATATTTATATAGCACTTACTCAGTGCCAAAAACTATGTTAAGTACATTACAATTATTATCTCATTTGATCTTCACAACAAACCCTGGGAGATCGATGCTACTATCATCCCCATTTTCTTGTTGTATCCGGCTCTTCCTGAACCCATTTGGGGTTTTCTTGGCAAAGATACTGGAGTGGTTTGCCATTTCCTTCTCCAGCTCATTCTACAGATGATGAAACTAAGGCAAACAGGGTTAAGTGACCTGCCCAAGGTCACACATCTAGTAAGTGTCTTAGGCTGGATTTGAACTTAGGAAAACTCATCTTCCTGACTCTAAGCCCAGCATCCTATCCGCTGCACTGCCTAAGAGGAAGCTTTTGGCGAATGGCTTCAGTGGAATATGGGGCCAAGTTCTCAGCTTTGAGAGTAGGGTGCAGGGGAGCCCTAGGGGGGATGTAAGAAGGGATGAAAATGTTTGAAAAAGCCACTGTGGTGAGTGGGAAAGTGATTCATTTAGGGACGTATAAAAGGATTTTCTTGGTGCAGTGAGGGCCCAGTTGAGATTATATAACAAATTTGTAGTGGATACAATGAGTGTGGTTTCCTGATTTTCTCTAGCTTCATTCCGCAGCATATAGGTAGGAGTCAAGGCAGGAGATGGTCGGATTAATCCAGGACTGAGGCTTGAGTCACCAAGATTGGTGATAGGATAAGGGGGAAAGTGATTCAAGAGAAGAGGACAGTATGGGGTTGAACAGTTTCACCAAGGGGTGAGAATGGGGAAAGAAAAAGAGTGTAGCCGGTACAGGGATGATGGTCTGGGAAAGAGCTGAGGGATTAAGGGATTGGAGATCCAGACAAGGAAAAAGAAGAGTGTTTGGGGTGGCAAGGCAGGAAAAGTTGAATGACAACAGATTGTGACCTGATGAGAGAATTTCAGAGTTCATGAGCATGGACATGGAGGGAGTGTTTGTGGGTGATGGCAAGATCAAGAGTATGACCCTCTCTGTGTCTCTGAGGTGGGTGGAGGAATGCGCCATGGGAAATGAGCACATTGTAGAACTAGGGGGTAAAAATATTTGAGGGGGTATCAGTATGTTGAAGCCTCCTAGTATAAGGGCAGAAGTTGAGGAGGAGCCTGGCACTGACCTCTCTTGAGTTCATTCACTTAACCTCTCAGAGCTTTGGTTTCCTCATTGGTAAAATGGGGCTAGTTATAGTACCTTCCTCACAAGGCTGTTTTAAGGATAAGATGAGATAATGTTCCTAAATCACCTTGCAAACCTGCCAGTGCTATTCACATGTATGGTCTGGGGAAAGGGGAATAGTGCAAGCTCAACATGGGAAGGGCAATGAGAAGGGCCAGCTTATGCCTTCTGGGAAGAGTCTCAATCTTGTGATTCAGACAGCAGTGCTGACAGAGCCCAGTTTAGAGCCATTGTCTAGATTCTGTACAACACAGCTTGGTTCTAACGGGGCCTTTGAGAGTCAGTTGATCCTCTACATTGGACTCTCTGATGTTGCCATAGGTTATAAATGATCGCTTGATGTTTGCTTAACTGGTTCCCAGTATATCTCGGATCCCAGTTGAGTGCAACTCCCTTATTAGACAGGTGAGGAAACTGAAGTGGAGAGAGGTTAGGTGACCAGAGTCACACAGGCAGCTTATGGCAGAGCTCGGATTGGACCTTATTTCCTCTGGCACCAAATCCAATGCTGTTTCTACTGACTGGAATGTTCCTGGGTAACATGTCAAATTTGGACGTTCAGGGTCTGAATTGAGACAATTCTCCCCGTCCATCACCTTGTTCCTTACAATGCTATTCCCCTCCCCTAGACGCCCCCCGCCCCAGCTTCCTTCCTTTAGGCCCCTCTCTCCTCCTGCACCCTCTGCACAAACACTTTTCTTTCCTTCCTATGTCCCTTCATCCCTTTCCTTGTGTGTGCTTTCCCCTCATTGGCCATAAGATGGTAGCATTTCCTCACAGATTCTATTTAGCAGCTGTGTTGGGATGCCCTGGACAATTCTAGTACAAAAAGTTGTGTGTTTTGCATTTTCCTAAAGCTGTCGCCTCCTGAGACTTTTCCAGACTTTGGCTCAGGAACATAGAAAGGGTAGCATTTGGGGGACCTGTCTAAACTAGGAAAGCTTTAGAAGTGGATTGTTGGGAAAGTTTTGACCTCAATGCCTTTAATTCCAAACCTGTGCCATGCCTTCCCTACTGTGGCAAAGCCCCCAGGGCAGTGCATGGCATCCCTTGAGACAATGTCATATTAAGATTTAGATGGTATTCCTGGAATTTCCTCTCCTGTGCCTCCCAAGCCCTGGAGTGTTTGGGAAATGCACAGAGGGCCAGGGAGGCTTCCCAGCTGCTTCCCAGCTAAGGCGATCCATTGTCTTTGAATGTTTCCCTAACAAAGAGGGACATAGGACCCTTGGGGACTGGGGTTAGATAGGGAGGGTCTACTCAAAAAGTAAGTACAATTGGAATGAGATAACACAAAAATAAATGATTGGAAAATCTTAAGATCTGGTTTGCACCTTCCTATAATTGTGGCTCTGGACAGTGGAGCTGACTCATCTCCAGGGGCTCAGACCATGGGCAGCATCTTCCTGATGGTCTGCTGTATGGTGTACCAGAAGGAGGACAGGACCTGGAAACTACAGATTTTAAAATATTCAGACCTTGACTACTGACACTTATTGGCTAGGTGACCCTAGGCAAGTCATTTCCCTTTTCTGGTATTCCATTTCCTCATCTGTAAAAATGGGAATCATAATATTTGTTCTACTAGGTGACCCTGGTCTTTTCTATTCTGTGAGTCTGTTTCATCATCTATAAAATGAAACTAATCCTTGCACTCAGAGGGTCATTATCAGAAAAGCACAAGGTACTCTAAGAACAGGAGTAGTTTACATCTCTGTAACACCCATATATTTCTGAAATCTTTCCTTCTGGAATCCTAGGGACATTAATTTCCCAGGCTACACATAATTGGAACAGGCTTTGCCGCATTGTTAGCAGCCATTTGGCAAAATTGAAAACTGAGTAGGTTTCCATTATTCATTCATTCACCAAACATTAGCTAATCTATGGCCAGTGCATAAAGATAACTTTTCCTGGAAGTAGCTCCCTTGCCTCCTAAAAGCCAGGATTGTTTTTGGGTATTGTTTTTGTAGAATTGGACTTTCAGAGCTGAAAGGGCCTATGGAGATCGGTAGTCACCTCCATCATTTTACAGAGGAAGAAATGTATCCGTCAACTCTTAGCTCGCTTTGGGCTATGAAGGTCCCAGAGAACAGATAATGAAACAAAACTCCTTCCCCTCATCAGAGAGGTGGGATTCTACTGGGACAGAGTGTTGTCTACATTGTCAAACTCAGTCATTGCTTGGGGTGGTTTTACTTAATTGCTTTTCTTTGTCATCAGAGTATGATCAATTTGAAGGAGAGGGGGACAAGGGAAGGGGTAGTTGCAGAAATGACTGTGATATAAAAATGAAAGACATTAATAAATCCTTTTTTAAAATGTAAGCCACCTGGCAGAATTGATATAAGCTACATCTGTCTCATAGCTCCTTATCAGAAACAACCAAGTGACTGAGCAAATTTCTTAATGTGCCTTGGTCCCCAGGAGAAGTCTCTCTCTCTCTCTCTCTCTCTCTCTCTCTCTCTCTCTCACACACACACACACACACACACACACACACACACGCACGCACGCACGCACGCACACACGCGCACACACTCATACACAGTGAAAAAGAAAATGAGACTTCTTTATGAATTGAACAACAAACATATCTTGAGCATCTCCCAAGTGTCCAACTCTGTGGTAGGCAAGATAGAGGCTAGAGAGGAAGGAGACAATGTAGGCCCCATCTCCACTGAGCCTCTAACTGGAGAGAGACGACTGAGAAACATGAAACAATTGAGTGCCTGCACTACCAACAAGCATAGCAATAGAAGTTTAGAGGAAGGTGAGCTGGGCAGTCAAAGAGGCCATTGCAGTAATCCAGGTGAGCCATGAGAAGGGAAGTGGCCTTGTAAGTAGAAAGAAGGGGATGAACATGAGAGATGTTGTGGTGGCAGAAATGACAAGATTTGGCAACAGATTGGAAATAGGGGTGGGGGTAAGAGAAAGTAGAGTCCAGGATCACTTCAAGGTTGTGAACCTGGTTCACTAGAAGGATAATGTTGCCTTTAAGAGAAATCAGGAAGTTAAGAGGAGCAATGGACTTAGAAGAGATGAGTTTTGTTTTAAACACGTTGAGTTTGAGGTGCCTATCAGGCCCTCAGGTGGAGATTCTAGCAGGCAGTTGGCTATTTGGGACTAGGGCTCAGGAGAAAGATTCACATTCTCTTGTGCTGTGGAGATTTGGCAGTCCTTTAAGCAGAGTTAATAAGTGAACCCATGGAAGATGATGAGAACTCCAGAAGAGAGAGAGTATAGAGAAAGAAGAAAAGAAGGTCCAGGGCACCTTAGCCAGGAGAGCAATCTGATGAGATAACAGAGAGAATGTGTAGAGATCCCTTACAGCCTAGAAATTCAGCCATTCTCACGTGGCCATCTGTGCCCCCAAGCCTTCCATGGAGCACCAACCCCATGTTTTGACTCCCAGCACAATGTCAGGTACACGGTAAATAATAAGCGCTTGTCGCTTGATAGCTCTCTCCACTTGGATATTTGCTGTCACCTCAAACCTAGAATGTCTCGAACCAAACTCATCTCCTATTCCCAAAAACTTGCTCTACCTTGAATTTCCCTGTTTCTGTTGAGAACCAGCATCTTCCCAGTCACCCAGGCTCATCTTTAATTCTTCCCTCTTCCTCTCCATCACTCTGTACATCCAATCAGTTGCCAAGTCTTGTCAATGCTATTTACATACTATCTCTCACATCCATTCTCTCCTTTCCTCTCACCTGGACACCAGGAAGCCCTTGTTCAGGGCTTCATTCACCTCTCACCTGGACTATTATAACAGCCTCCTAATTGGTCTCCCTACCTCCAATCTCTTCTTTCTCCAATCCATCCTTAGCATAGATCTTCTTAAGACAAAGGTCCAACCACATGACTCTTTTGCTCAAAAATCTTTGGTGGTTCTCCATTGCCAATAAGGTAAAATACCAACCTCTTAGCCTGGCATTTAAGGTACAAGCTGATTCCTACCTACCTTTCTTCCTTATTTCATCCTACTCCCATTTATGATATCTACATTCCTACCTCTGTGCCTTTGCAGAATCTCTCCTCCATGCTTGGAATGTATTTCCTCCTCATCCATGACTCAGAATACTTATCTTTGTCTCAGGCTCAGCTCAGATGCCACCTCCTTTATGTAAGCCTTCTTTGATTTCACTCACTATCACCTCCATGTTCTTTGCCATTTCAGGTTTTTGTAGAACACTTTCTTCGTTCTCCCTGAGCTCCTGTCACTCTCTACCTTGTATTTACTTGTCTAAGGATATGCCATATCTACCTAATAGAGTGTAAGCAAGGACAGTTTCTTACTTTTGAGTCCTCAGATCCTAGCACAGTGGCTAGTATATAATAGGAACTTAATAAATGCTCATTGAGTTGGATTAAATCGAGTTGAGTATCAGATGCAAATCTAGGGCTCTTTCTTCTCCACCACACTATAAAAGGTAAAATCAGAGTAGTAGGAAAAGAAGGAATCAAGGACCCACCTAGATTTTCTGGTGAAAAGCTGCAAAGATAAAAGCTTGTTCCCTCTCACACATATTTGTTTATCAGGCCTCCCCTCCCACCACCTCCCCCCAACCCTCTCCATCCAGAGTCAAAGAGATGTTCTCAGAAGCAGCAGGAGACTCTTGAGAGGAAAGAGCTTTCATTATAGAAAGACCTGAGGTAACCCCCAGGAATAACAAGGCATGGAGTTTCTTAGTGTTCTTGGGTCAAAATGACCCCAGCTTGTTCATTTTTCTAAGTCAGAAAAAGACTGAACTCGTCATAATCTTGGGTCCTGAGGACACACTGATTACTCAGAAATGAGCTGGAAGTGAGTCACTCTTCTGTTTTCTTTCAAAAGTTAAGTGGATGAATCAGGAGCAAGGTGGAATTAAAAAAAAAAACCCAACACATATTGACTCAGCCTTTTCCTTCTGCATCAGAAATCATGCATGATATTTCTAATTTAGGACTAAATGTTAATCTTGCTAGGTTGACTATAATTCGGAAAGAAATCAGGCTAAGAGGGAACAGTTATGAGCAGATGGTCTCTGAGGTGCCATCAAAGTCCAAAATTCTGTATGACTTCACACAAGCCACTTCATCTATCTAGGCTTCAATTTTCTCCTCTGTAAAATGAAGAGGTTGGGACTAGGTGAGTTATACATACTAGGTGAGTTATGGTAACTCATTTCTTCTCAGATCAAATATAAATAAATTCCTCTACTTGGCATCTAGGGCAGCTAGGTAGCGCTGCAGTGGATAGAGTGCTGGACCTGGAGTCAAGAGGACCTGAGTTCAAATGTGACCTCAGACACTAGCTGTGTGACCCTGGGCAAATCACTTCACCCTGTTTGCCTCAGTTTCCTCATCTGTAAAATGTGCTGGAGAAGGAAATGGCAAACTACCCCAGTATCTTTGCCAAGAAAACCCCAAATGGGGTCACAGAGTTGGACGTGATCAATCGACCAAACAGCAACAGTTGGCATCTAATGCCCTTTATAACTTGACCCCAACCTACCTTTCCAGCTTTGTTACATATTATTCCCATTTGTGCACACTACCAATCTGACCTTCCCATTTGTAGGCACTTATGCTAGCTGTCCCTTGTGCCTTGAATGTAGTCTTTCTTTACCTGGTTCCTTTTAAGGGTCAGCCCAAGCACCATCTTTTTCATGAAGACTTTCCTGATCACCCCAGATGCTGGGGCAGGTTCCCCACCCCTGTGCTAGGGCTTTCTCCCCATCATTATCTTCTTTCTACTATATATGTGTCTATAGTAGATACATAGATAGATGAGAGAGTAATAGATGATAGCTAGATGGAGATAGATATAGACAGATATGTATATAGGTATGTATGTAGTTAGGTATATATTCACGTATTCATGTTGTCTCCCTCAGCTAGAGTATAAGCTCTTTGAAGGCAGGGAGTATTCACAGCACCTCTCAGGGTGCCTGGCACAGAGCAGGCATTTACTAACTGCTTTATTGGTTGAGTAAACGGAACCAGGAAAAGGGTAGCTGGTCTGGGTGAAAGCCACTGGCTTTTGTGAATAACATCTGCTAAGTTTGGATACAAAACTAATAAGACTCTATAGTGAAGGTGAAACCTGGCAGAGCAAATAGCCAACCTCCACTCTGACACTTTGGGTGTGGACATGGGGACCACTATAGTGACAGAGGAAAATTAGAATCCTAGCCTGCAGACCCAGACCAACGATGTGGGAGGAAATTAGCAGAAACGTGTAGAATCAGCTAAGAAATGTCATGGAAAAGTGAAATTTAAGAAATAAGAATAATTCTTTATGGTTTTTCAAAACATGATTATTTTGAAACTATGGGGATAACATAATTCTTTATTTTGCCCCATAATACCCTCTGTTAGGTAGGTGGTACAAGTATTATTTTCCTTATCACATAGATGATGCCGTAAATTACTTGCTCAAAGTCACACAGCTAGAACCAGGATTTAAACCCAAGGCTTCTGATGCCAAATACAATGCTCTTTGTGTATCACACTTTTCTTTGGAATTCTACATCTGGAAGGGACCTTAGAGATTATCTAATCTAATCCCCTCATCTTGCAGAGAAGAAAATGAAAGGCCAGAGAGAGGAAAGGACCTACCAGGAGTACAAAGTAAGGGAGTGCCAGACCTGGAGCCAGGCCTCCTGCTTTGTCCCTGATGGCACAGCTGCTTCTCCTGAGGTTGGGCTCAGTGAACCCCACTCTGTCCCCAGGTAACCCCCAAACAACAAGAGGTTGTGGGTTAGTAAGTAAATATGGCTTTCATGATATAGGGAAAGAGTAAGAGAGAAACAGGAAAGAGGCAAGAAGGAAGGACATGGAGTCTAGTGGTAGAAAAATTGTAGCTGATGACAATAGAAAGGTAAATAAAAAGATCATTAAAGGGAAGCTGAGCTCTGAGTAATTAAAAAAACAAGAATGGATCTGGAAAACAGATCATGAAATGTATCTCCTCTCAATTGAGAGGTAGGGGTCTACTAGGACAAAGGGGAAAAGGAAGGGAATTAGCATTTATTAAGTGCCTACTATGTACCAGGCACTGTGCTAAGCACTTCACACATTATCTCACGTGGGGCAGAATGTCATATACCTTGTCAGAGGCAGTGATGGCATTGTTTTGCTTAATTTTGTTGTCGTTGCTGGGGAGGTTGAGGAACTTCCAGAAGTGACAGTGATATAAAAACAAAAGGTGTTACTAGCACTTAGTGCACAGAGATTGATTTTCAAGATATCTCAAAGAGAAGAAGATGCCAAAAGTATCAAGAAAAAAATGACAGATAAAAAGTGTGAGCCAGAGAACCTTAGCAACTAATGCCCCATAAGCTGTGCCTACTTACTCATTTCTTTAAACTCCTTGCAGTGGTCTATGTACACTAACTTACTGAAAATTGCATTTTGCTCAAAGAGGCAAATGCATCTTTACAGTCAACAAACAGTATATAGAGCGGGATATTGTGTTCTCTAGACCTCTCTGCAAGTTGTGTGGCAGGGAAGATATGGCCTGTTGTTGAGCATCATCTGTGAAAGGCCACCTGTTTCCTTCTTCTGTGTGAGGAACAGCAAAGGGGCCAGTGGCACTGGAACCTGGAGTGGGGGGTAGAGAGGGAAATCAGATTTAAGAAGATTAGAAAGGGGTGTGTGTGTGTGTGTGTGTGTGTGTGGTGTGTGTGTGTGTGTGTGTGTGTGTGTGTGTGTGTGTGTGTGTGTGTGTGCCGGAGGATTTTATATTTGATCCTGGAGGTAATAGTGAGTCACTGAAGTCTACTGAGTAGAGGACTGATATGGTCAGACCTGTACTTAATAAGTTACATTATAAATAAAAATGCCTGCAGTGGAGAGATTGAGTATATTATGGAAGGGACCAGAAAGGAGTTACTGGGGAGTATAATTGGAAGAAGACTGGAAAGGTAGGAGGTGACCAGGTTATGAAGGGCTTTGAATGCCAAATAGAGGATTTTATATTTGATCCTGGAGGCAATAGGGAGCCACTGGAGTTTACTGAATGAAGGAAGGGGGGTGTCACATGGGCAGATCCGTGCTTTAGAAGCATTACTTTGGCAGCTGAGAGGAGGATGAACTGGAACAGGGAAAGAGTTGAGGCAAGATCAGTCAGTAGGCTACTGCATTCGTTCAAATATGAATCATGGTGGTGGCAGTGACAGAGGACAGAAGGGGGCATGTATGAGAGATGTTACTAAGGTAAAGTCAACAGGCCTTGGCAATAGACTGGCTATAGGGACTGAGAGAAAGCGAGAAGTAGACGATGATAGCTACATTGTGGCATGAGTGACTGGGAGGTATTTTTTTTCTTTTTCTTTCTTTTTTTCTGGCTAGGCAATGGGGTGAAGTGACTTGCCCAGGGTCACACAGCTAGTAGTAAGTGTTATGTGTCTGAGGGCGGGTTTGAACTCAGGTCCTCCTGAATCCAGGGCTGGTGCTCTATCTACTGTGCCACCTAGCTGCCCCCTGGGAGGTATTTTTTAAAGGTTTTCCTGCAACAAGGTGGGGGCTTCCATGAAGATGTTAAAATACCAGCTTCCTTCAGAGGTGCAAACTTTGCTCAGTCATATTCTAACGTTATTGAATAAGGAATAAAACAGGCCAAAGGTGTTTGCCCCTATTATAAAGGATGGTCTGTATAAAGATCTTCTGTCCAAATGAAAGGAGGATTCCTGTAGATGGTGCCCCTGTCTGTGGATAGCATCATGCTGGTTACATCGAGCTCTGGAACATTGCCAAGTCTCTTTGATGAGGTAGTCCATGGGCACTCAAAAGAAATCAGCCTAGAAATGTACATGGACAAAAGCAAATGGATTAAAAAATTCAGATTGCCCAGATTGTGACGTTCAGTCGGACATCCAGTTCATTGAGTTAGTTTATCAGTATATATGTGGTGTGGTGGACAAAGCACTAGACCTGAAAAGACCTGAGTTCAAATCCAGCCTCAGACACTTACTAGCTGTGTGACTCTGGGCAAGTCACTTAACCTCTGTCTACCTCAGTTTCAGCATCTATAAAACGGAGGTAATAATGGCACCTGCCTCACAGGATGGTCGTGAAAATCAAATGAGATAATATTTGTAAAGTGATTCACGAGCCTTAAAGCTCTATATAAATGCTAGTTATTATTATTGTTGTTATTGTTACAAGTCCTGTGCCAGCACTGCAGAGGGGCAATGAGCTGGGCCCAGATTCAAATAGGAGGATAAGAGCAGGCCAAATCTTATTTGGAAACTTGCCTAGTATTTTATTTTCAGTGATCTTAAGCTGCTACTTGCCACCAAAGCCCATCATTTTAATGCTGATCTTCTCCTAATGATGCTACAGTTCTGCAAATCACCATAATCCGCCAAGAAGGGGCAGCTAGGTGGTGCAGTAGGTAGAGCACTGGCCCTGGATTCAGGAGGACCTGAGTTCAAATCCAGCATCAGACACATAACATTTACTAGCTGTGTGACCCTGGGGAAGTCATTCAACCTCATTGCCTAGCAAAAAAATTTTAAAAAAATTTAAAAAAATAATCTGCCAAGAATCAAAAGTTGCAAGTGACATAGAAGGCAATGGTGAGATGCATGGGGAGGGGGAGACAGCAGCAAGTGAACAGTGATGACTTATGAGCAAGAAGTAGCATCAAAGATCTCCTCCATGATGGGTATGACCGGGAAAGGAGATGGCCTTAGCATGCAGTGAGTATCAAAGTAAGTCAAGTGTTAGTCTCATTGAATTTGATTGATTTCCTACAAACCAGATCCAGAATAGATCTTGTGGTAGCCTTGCTAAAATTTTTCCCGTGAAAAGGGGCCTCAGAAGACCTGGAAATCCCCAGAATTGAAAGCAGGAAAGCATTTTGGGAACCATCTAAGTCAATCCCCCTTCAGTTTTGACATGAGGAAACTGAGGCACCAAGAGGGGAAGAAATTTGCCCAAGGTCACACAGGTGAAAGGATTTAAACCCAGGCCCACTGACTCTAAATCCAAAGCGTTTCCACTTTACCTGGCATGCTGTCACCAAAGGCAAATGCAAGGAAGATCGGGAGTAATTAGAGAACTGGCTGAAATTTTCCTCCAGGTGATCAAGACAAGCTCACTTCTCATTCCTCAGTGAATATAGGTCCATGCTCTGGTGATACAGTACGACAAACATTTAATGAGTGTTAACTCTGCCCAGGATTCTGTGATAGGGAGATACAGGATTTAAATAAGACACAATCCTTGTTGTCACTGAGCTTATTATCAACCAAAAACAGCATACCACATATACATACATACATACACATATACATGTGTATGTACAGTACCAAACATATTAGTATGTGTGTATATATACATATGCAGCTAGGTGGCACAGTGGATAGAATGCCAGGCCTGGAATCAGGAAGACCTGAGTTCAAATCCAGCCTTAGACATTTATTAACTGTGTGACCCTGGGCAAGTCACTTAACCCCATTTGCCTCAGTTTCCTCATTTGTAAAATGAGCTGGAGCAGGAAATGGCCAACCACTTCAGTATCTTTGCCAAGAAAACCTCAGTGAAAACCACAGTGACCACATGAATATTTCCTGATACATCAGCATTTCATATTGAGCATAATTTCCTTACCCAAACACATTGTAAGCCTTAGAGAGGGAAAAGAAATAACGTTTTCATTTGAAAGTAGTTTCATGAATTATAAAGTGTGTCTTAAACAGAAATGCCAATAAGTGCCAGAATGTAATTTATTTTCTAAAACATATAGTTGCCTTTGCTGCATTTTGTTCAAAACATGGCCCTAAATCATTTGAATGTATAACAAAATGACTCAACCAAAGATTTGATTAAGTCTTATTAAATCATTAATGGGTTTATGACTCCATTGAACTCTCAGGCTCTCAGTGAGCTACAGGACTTGAGTAACAGGACTTCAGAAAGAGATTTTCATGAATCTGGGGGCCCAATGTACCCAGAGCTTCATTTTTCAAGGGTACACCTTGACCTAAATGAGGTTCCTTTCTGAGGACAAAGAAAAAAAAACTTACCTCCCAAAATATAGAATTGGCTGCTATAGAGAGAGGAAAATGGCTTATCTTGTTCATTTTTCACATGTACTGAGAAAGACAGGGAAGCTTCTTCCATGCACCCTCCCTCCCCCTGCCCCCCTTACTAGGCAGGGTTCACCATCTCCTTTTCCGTCTTTTCTTTGGCCCTCATAATGCATTGTATATAATTAAGAGAGAAACAAAACATCTTCTGTGGCTGATTCTGAGTGCGCTTGTTAATTTGCCCAATAATTTAGCATCTGCATTTTAGTGCCACAGAGATGCTAAGAAAACCCTTTGGAAAATGCATCCCTCTTGTCTATTTCAGTAGACCTGTAACTGGTTCAGTTCCATTCATTCATTTAGTAAATATTTCTCTTGTGCCTATAAGTATCTAACCCTGTACAAAGGAACTGTCAGAGATACAAAAAGCCTAAGACAGTCTCTTACAATCAAACTGGAGAGATTATACACGCATGAAAAGATGAGTAATAATTAAAAGATAAATAATAGGAGAGGTGAAATGGACCTCAGATGCCTTCCTAGACCAGGAGTTCTTCACGTGGGATTCATAAACTTGGGGGGGTTGTTTTTTTTTTTAATTTTGATCATCGTATATCAATATAATTTGTTTCCTTTCTATCCTATGCATTTTGTTGTCTGCATTTAAAAAAACCCATTATTATGAGGAGTCCGTAGGCTTCATCAGCTATCAAAGCAGTCCATGACACAAGAAAGGTTAAAGAATCCCTGTGACTTAGCCCAAGTCCCTGACCACAGGTGTAAAGACCACTCCTGTGACTCTGGGAAAGTAATTTCCCCTGCCCCCCCCCCACTTCATCTGTAAAATGAGGGGTGATAATGCTTGTGTGAACTACCTCAAGGTATTGGTATAAACAGAATGCTTTGTAAACTTTCTAATAGAAATGTGAACAGGTACCTGGAAAAGCAGCCTCTAAGTACATATGGATCCGTAGTTTCCCCGCTTCGTCTTGCCTCTGGTTTCTCTTCAGGGAAAACGATCTTTGTACTGGACACAACAGAACAGAAATGATTAACAGAAAGCAGGAATCCAAGATAATTAGGGAGCTGGTAAGAGAGCACCTGGCTAGCTGCCCCTGACGAGCTCACATCACCAGGCTCAGACCAACAACTTTCTGGTAGATGTGAGAGCTGTGCCACTCTTGGAGATATGTGAAAGGAGCAGGAAAATAAAAGAGGTGCTGCAGGTCTAGGGAGCCTCCAGTATTCTGGCTTCCCAAAAAGGGAAAGCGTAGGGTGTGCACAGCACAGTAAGGAACAACCTTCCTATAATTAATCCCAAATTTGACATTAGTAACTCCTTGGGCATGGCAGATTCCATATGGAAATCCAGGTTTCTTTTTGGTTGTTATCAGATGTAGGATTTGAATCCAGCATTAGCAGAACCTTGAGGGGAAGTGGATGTAGGACAGGTACTTTTCTACTTCAGAGAGAAAGGTTGGAAGTATGGGGAACTGACCAAGAAGGTGTTGTAGTGGGACCCCTGGGCAGTCTGGGGATTGCTTGAGGGTGCTAGGGGTTGAAAGAGGGGAGAAAAGCTCTGAGAGGATGAAAGACCCTAAAATAAACTTGGTCTTTTCCCCAATTTTGTCTGGGCTTGCATCCTGTAAGATTTTCCCTTGATCTGAACTAACACCCTATCAATTTATGAGACGAGAGTTTTAGTATCTGGTTTCCCTGCCTCCAGTCTGTCCCATCTCCAACCCATCCTCCTTCAAAAATAAGCTTTCTAATGCACAGCTCTGGGCATTGCACTTCCCACTTCAGATGCTTTCATTGACTCCCATTTGCCTCCAGACTGAAATCCCAATTCCTCATCCTGCCCTTTAAAGCCCTCTACAATCTAGCTCCAATCTACATTTCCAGCCTTACTTCACATCGCTCCCCAGCTTGTGTTCAGCAATCCATAACAGCTGAACTTAGCTTTAACTTGACATGCTGTCTCTGATGACTGAAATATATTTCTTCCTCATCTCAGATTGTCAAAATCCTGTTCTTCCTTCTAGATTCAACTCTGATTGCCACCTAATAAAAAAGGGCTTTCTCCCTCTTCAAATGTTCCTAGAGTACTTTGTCAAAATCTCTCCTTTGCTCTCATCACTTTCTACTTTGTATCATATTTATCTGTGTATGTGCACCCCCCCACCTGTAGAATATGAGTTCCTTGAGGGCAGACTTTCTCATTTTTTTCTGGTATCCGCCAGCACTTACAAGAGTGTCTAGCACGTATTACTCAGTATAAGTGTGTTAAATTGAATTGTCTCATTTTGATTTTTTAAAAATGGATTCCTTGTTTCTTTGAATCTTTTCATAGTTAAATCCAGGAAAAGCCATTGTGGTTGATAGAATGGGCTATGATTTCAGGGTCAATGGCAAAGGCCTCAGTGTCTTTAAAAAAAATAATAAAGTCCCAAGCCTGAAAAGTCAATGTTCTCATCTTTAAATTGGTGGTGGAGGTGAAGAGGGAATGCATTCCAGGTGTGGGGAACAGCCTGTGAAAAGCATGAAGGAAGATGAGAGAAGGAATATTAAATCTGGAAAGTAAAGAGTAGGCCAGTTTGGCTGGAACGTAGGATATGTCAAGGGGTATAAGGTGAATAAGTCTGGAAAGATGAGGGGGGCTGATCATGAGGGTCTTTAAATGCCAAGGGGAGCAGTTTGTATCTTATTCTAGAGGTGAAGCTGCTTGATTAAGGGAACTGCATAATCAGATGTGTGCTTTAGAAGATTACTTTGGCTGCTCTATACAAACATAATAGCATTGGATATAGTTCTAGGACTGGAAAGGACTTCAGAGGTCATGTAGTTCAAGGGTTGGCAAACTATGGCCTTGCAGGCACCTGTTTTTGTACAGCCTATGAGCTAAGAATGGCTTTTATATTTTAAGCAAAATTTTATTGGAACCAAACGATACTCATTCATTTACACATTGTCTATGGCTTTCCTACTGCTCTGGCAGAAATGAGGAGTTGAAACAGAGACAGTATGTTTTCATTGTTTCCCATTGATGATACAATTGTAACTTGACAGCATTTCAACATACCATGTTTTGTTTTGTTTTGTTTTTTATTACCAGTGTGCGTGCACCCATCATGTCAAAACAAGAAAAGAGAGGAAAAGAAAGTTTTATTACGAGTTTTTGAGCTCAGGGATGGGTTTGAAATTTTTCTGAATGAGAACTGCCCTAAACCACTATTATTGAACATTAAGTGGCTTTTCCTACAGACTTGATAGTATTTTCAAATTAATTCACTTTAAAATTATAAGACAAAACATCACTTATATTTTAAACTTATGCTGGGGGAATGTCAATTCAATGACAAATAAGTTTGGATCAAAAGTAATGTCAAGTTGCTTTATATACTTCTTGCCCTATCAGAAGGTAAAGCAAGAAATAAGTTCTCCATTCCCACACAAATATGCAGTGGGTATATTTTCTGAACTCAAACTACAGTTCCAGTAGTGTTTTTTGGACCTTGATGCAAGTGCAAAAGAAATTTCCGTATAGCCATTTAACTGTATAATTTAGGAGCTTCTACCTAACCTTCAAATGGAAGTGATTCTGCAATGTAATGCCATGCTAAAAGGCAAATGTCAAGAGAACAATCTAGGAGAATTCTAGAAATGCCTTTAAAATAATGAATATGCTCAATTAAAGTCATTAGCTTGTGGCCTGATATCATTTGGCAGTACCTATCTCTGTGAAGAGATAATTTCAAAGATGACATTATGGATCATTATTAACAAGTGATCATTTGCAATCAATTTTCATGATAGGGAACACTAACTTTGTACCTCAATAAAACAAAATATTCCCCTAAAAATATTTACCTTCTCATTAATAGGCCAATATTACAAAAAAAATTATACTCATTATTATATTTTGGATTTTATTCATAAGAAATTTGTGTTATATAAATATTTATATAATATTCTTAATTTTGCATATCAGTGTTCAAAGCCCAACCCCTGACCCAGTTCAAGCTTCTCATTTTACAGACAAGGGAACTCAGGTTCAGGGAGGTTTGAGTGATCTGTGCAAGGTTGCACAGGTAGTAGGCATTAGCTGTAGGATTTGAACCCAGGTTCTTTGAGTCCAAGGTCCCTAGAGAATGGATTGGAAAAGAGTTCAATTAAGTAAAAGGTGTGAAGGGACTGACCTAGGATGGTGGCTGTGTTAGAGGAGAGAAAAGGGGACAGAGGGAAGAAACAGTGTGGAAAGATATCTTGGAATTAGGAAACCTAGGTTCAAATTTGACTTTGCTACTTACTTTTGTGAATATGGGTAAAATTAGTCCTTAATTTTCTCATTTGTAAAATTAGGGAGTTCAAATATATCATCAAAGCTTCCAGTTGCAAATCTTATAATATGATTTTCAGACCCTGATCTTAGGGAGCTTAAGTCTAAGGACAGAAAAAGTTTTTGGTCACAAAGGGGATGATGTGGGAGTGTGAAACAAAAGTTGATGTCATTTTTAGGCAAGTCACTTCCTCTTTCTGGGCCTCAATTTCCTCACCTGTAAAATGGGAGTCTGATGGGAATACAAAATGGCTTATGGGGTACTTTCTTGCTCTAACTACCATAATGTGACTTTCTCAGTTAAAATGCCTTTGTGAGGAAGAAAGAGGGGCTAGCGGCTTTTCCCCAGCTAATTCTTGGGGGTATGAACCTCACTTTCAGCGGGGAGGTTGTGGTAGGTGCAGTGGGGGAGGGAAAGGAGCCTCTCTTTTAGTCTGGAAGGAAAAGTCAGGAGATGGAGGGAGAGGAGGAAAGGCAAGAATTTTATTCAAGTGGGGTGGGGTGCAGCCCTCAGTAGAGTCAGAGCGTAGCCTTGATTTCAGCTAGGCTCAAAAAACTAAGGTGGAAAGTGGGGGAGGGGCAGGAATCTGGCTTTCAGTCAGGCATGCCGGGTGCAAAGAATTACGGGAGGGGACCTGGGCGCCTCACTTTGAGGCTTAGCAGGGGCGAGGCTGGGGCAGCCGTTCAGAAGGTCCCTCTGCAGCTGCTTGCTGGTGAGCCTGCCTGCCTGACTTCCATGCCTGGTCTGGCCTGCTGGGGTGGAGTTTGTACCCTTTGGTACTTAATGGCCAGGTAACTAGGCATTCTACCTGCTATGGTAGAAGCTCTGGTGAGGGTTTTTGAAGTTCCAAAGGAGAGATCCGGAGAGGGAGAATATGTGTATGGGGGGGTGGGGGGGTGGGCGGTTAGGACTAATAGTCTCTAAGCTTCCTTCTAGCCCAGAGGCCTCTAAGTTGGTTTATTTGTTCATTTGTCAGTGCATTTATTTATTTATATCTTTGCTTGTTTCTCGTGATTCGTTCTGTGATTTCATGGTTGTAGGGTGTTTCCGGTGCGCAAAGCCCGTTCGTTGATACAGCTCTATCGTTCTATAACGTAGAAAATTCTCTGGGCCCCTGAGCCAGGTTCCCACAGCCAGTGTCAGCCCGAGGTCAGGTTTTTGTACCACTCCGGGCTCCCCCTCTTCTTGGTCTGAGGGGAATAATCCTGATTGAATCTCCCTCACGGTTCTCACAGCTCATGTAGTAACAGTGATTCTTGTCATTACGCCAGGCTTCGTCTTTATTCCTGCCTTTTACTTCCTCCCCTCCCCCACTCCAGGAGACTTTAGAATCTCCCCGCCAACTCTCGGGAGGTAATAGAACCAGGTGGCCATTCTGAGACTAAGTGGCCATTTTGAGGAGGCGCTCTTAGATTAGGGAGGGGAAGAGAAGGAGGAAGGGAGGCACTTTCTCTCGGCCAAAAACTCCCTTGATGCACCCAAACCCCTATTCTGTTCCCCTCCTTTTTCTGGTGTTCCACATGGTGGCAGCCATGTACGTGAAAGCCCTTATACTAAAATCAGGATGGAAACCTATCATACTCTGAAAGGAGTAGGGGAGGCTGAGGGGAGAAGGGGAGTGGGAGGAGATGGTCATGAGTGCTCCGGGACTGATTTTTCAGGAACATATATCTGTTCCATATATTGAAGGTTACTTATCATACAGGAATATTGTTCAGACCCAGGATGATTGTGTGTGGTTTTTTTTTAATCCCTTTTGTGTATCAAAAAACTTTTATTTTCCCTTCTGCCTTCCTTGGGTTATGTAAGGCTAATGTTTGCTTATTTTGTGCTCATTGTCTTGCAGATCGGGTGAAGGAGTCACCAGTTCCAAGGGAACCCAGAGCCTCATCTGCCGTTCAAAAACAACAGCAGCAGCAAAGAGCCAAAAAGAAAAAATCCTGAAACTATACAAAATAATAAAAAGCAACAGAAACAGAAAATGAGTGAGACAGTCCAGGCGAGAGACGTCAAGGCAAACACCAGTGAAAAGCCACAGAATGATCCTCAAGTGGCTGAAACATCTGATGACATGCAAGCAATAGCTAATGTGGAAGAAGAAATAAGACCCGAAATCCCAAGAGACATCATCACTGGGGTAACAGATACAATTAAGGAATTTGAGCAAGAATTGAAACTAGTGAGAAGATGCCATAAGCAAATTAAAGAAGAGCTAGCAGAAATGAGAGAGGTCCGGAAGAACTGATGCAGGAATTTAAAGATACCGGAAAAGGCCAGCAAGACCTTGTTTCACATATGACTGGTATGGAATGCAGAATGGAAAACCTGAAAGAATTAATCGATGCAGCCAACAAAAGACTTAGTGCCATGGGAACCAAGATCGCCGAAAACATAGTAGAGGTGGAAAACGAAGTTGAAAACCAGCCGAACTGCTGAAAGAGTTGGAGAAGATTCAGCAACAAGTGAAAGACCTAGATGCTAGATCCAAGCACAGTCTTAGTGACATCTTGGAAAACATATAAGAAATTTCTAGTTGGCAATGCGTTTCTTTAGATTAGTAAATTCCCATCAGTGACGGCCTCTCAAGCATCCAACTTAGTTATCTTAGAGCCAGTCCACTTCTTACAGTAAATGGTCTAGTCAATTCAGTTTTTGGATTAATGAAAGCAAATGACTATTGATGTCATGCTTTTTCTTGCAGTGTCCAAGAAATAAAAAAAAAATTTCCTAATGTTAAAAATTATACTGATTTTACTTTAGTCTACCATGGGGGAGGGTAGTAGGAGTTGCAGTAGTTGAGATGAGGTGGGTTTGAGTGGTAGGACTTGGGGGAGAACTGAAATTGAGGGGTACAGGCAGCAGTAAAGGTTCCATGCAGGTGACACATGAATTGGAACTTGAAGGAAGGTAGGAATTTCAGTTGGTATGAGGGGAGGTTGGTGGGGGTGGAGTGGAAAAACAGTCCCTCCAATGGTACAGTGATCAGACAGTACAGGCGTTATGGAGTAGATGGGACCTGAACTGGGACTTGAAGGTATGTATTTCAGCATGGAGAGGGACTATTCCAGGCAGATGAGATAGTCACAACAGGGAACTGGTGATGGGAATAATATGATTGAGGATAGAAAGTCAAATTTATAAAATACAGGATATAAGTTTTATAATCAACTGAGTGTAGACACAGAAAGCCTGGTTCCTAATTCCAACTCTGCTGTTCACCCCTGAGCTAATCATTTCAGTTCTCTGGGTCTCTTTTTATCCTACAAAATGAAGGTGCTTTAAAGTTGAAAGAAACTCTAAATCATATCATCTAAAGATAAGTTAGGAAGCTATGTAGATGAAAAGAGAGGAGGCCCTGCCTTAGGGTTGTGACAGAGTTGGACAAATGAAAGAGAATTACAAAGGCAAAAACACCAGACTCAGGCAACTGATTATTTCCTATTATAGCTAACTTTCTGATAACTAGGTGCTAAGCTCAGTTTATAGTCTGCATAAGTACTGGCTGCCCTCTAAATTTTGATGCCTTGGGCCAAAGCCCAGGCTCTCTACCTAAATGGTGTTGCCATCCACAGAAATCCACCAAAGAGGATGAGGGGAAGCATGAGCCGTCCTGAATGCAGACTTTCACAGGAGTATACATTAATGAAGCCTATCTTCTGACAGATGCCTGTGCTCAGTCTGGAGCTGGGCATGGAACTGGGGGGCAGAGAGGTCAAGAGTACAGGAGGTCATTTGCCCACAAATGAGCTTGGCCTCAAATGTGAAATTACCACTACCACTGAAGTTACATTCATTCCACAGCATTGCATCCTCTCTTACCTTTTCATTTTCTTCCTGTCACACAAACAACGGGCCACTTCACATACTTGTTCTCAATTCAAATTGCTAAGTATGGAATAGAGCTCCTGTCTCAGTGTATAGGCAGGCAGGCAAACATTGAACAATCTGCAGGCATTTAGCCAAAATCATCGTGTCAAGTCTGTGTGAATGGAAGTCTTGTTCTATAATGAGCACACACATGCTCATTCTACATGGAAAAGCAAGCCATTTAAACAAAGTGAAGGGCTAACAGCTTATTTTATTTAGCCTTAGTTTAATTAGAGCTGGAAAAATCTCCCAAGCTTTCTTCACCATGCTCTCTGTATTGCAAGCATTTGCCAATGAGGCCAGTTCATTGTGGCAGACCCAGACTAGGGAGAGATTCAAGGACAGCAGAGGTAACCTGGGAAAGAGACCTACTCATTTTCTCCTGAGACCCATCCAACTCAAATGCCACCACTCTAGGCCCAGACCCAATTACATTCAGCCAACCTTGAAAATCGGTTGCAAGATCTAATTGTACTAAAATTGGATTTGGCCTATGGACTACACATTTGTACCACCCATGAAACAGCTTGCTATAGTGTAAAGAGTGTGGACCTTGAGTCAGGAGAGCTAGGTTTGAGTTCTAGAAATGACACTAGCCATGTGAGCACACATGAGGCACAACCCCTCTGAACCTCAGTTTCTTTCTCTATAAAACAGGACTGGTAATCGTTGTTTGTGTACAACACTAGAAACCACTTGGAAAACCTTATAGTGTTAGAGAAATGTGAGTCACTATTATTTCCCTGCCTTCCTCCCCTTTGCCATTTCCCAGCCCCCACTAATTTTTCCTCTTTTTCTTTGCCATCTCCCCTTCCCCATTGTTGACTTTCCTTTCCATGACTCTCCTGGCCAGCCACCATTATTTCCCTCTCCTTAATGCTCCTCATTTCTTCTAATTCTCCCTGTCACTTAGTGACATCCCCAGTGTCTGTAGCTGACATATATATACATATATATATATGTATATATATGTATACACACACACACACATATATGTATGTATGTATATAGTCTCTTCCTGCATCCCGGGAAAAGTTCTTAGAAAATCAAATCCAGTAGCAGTGTCCTTGGAATCTCAGATGGCCCAAGTAATGAGCTAGATGGTAAGCTCTAAGAACAGGCTTCAAGAATCCAGAACTATCTGAACCCACAGAGAAGGTTTTAGAACTGGAAGGGACCCTCAATTTCATCTAATCTAACCTCACTTTACAAAGTAGGAAAGTAAGGCTGAATGAAAGGAAGTGATTTGCCCCATTTTGCAACTAGAACCTGCATCTCCAGACTTCTAGCTCAGTGATTTTTTTTTCATTAAACCACACAGACAGAGCATACTCTGTCCTCTGCCTTATTCACCACCTGCAAAAAGAAAGGAAAAGAAGAGTAGAGGAAAGGGCTATTTCTAAATAGCTGGTGGAAGGGGGATGGGGGCTTGGTGGTGGGGGCTTCTAGCTCAAGGGTCCAGATATTGCCAAATGCTCCACTTTGGCTCTAGCCCTGAACCGTCTTCCCCTTTCTGGGGCCTCATCCCAACTTTCTCTTTCTTATTCCTAAATTGGGGCTGCTTGCACTGAACATCTAAGTAGACTATTTCCTGTGTTTTGAAAATAGCCTTCATTACATTGCCCCTGGAGAAGCTGCAGTGCTTGAGAAGGGAGAAAGAGTCAGGCAGAGCTCCGTGGAAATAGAACAACCCATGTTCCTGGAGTTCTGGCATGAAGACCAACCAAGGGGCTTGGCCATGATGAATTAATTGGTATCACGTGGTCAGTAGAAACTTTGGATGTATCTGTATTAGAGATCTGGGACCCTGCTACCCAACATTAACACCTGTCAGAGAAGGACCTCATTCACACTGAGGTGTAAATATGTCTATGATAAAGTTAAATATGTTGACTCTCTTTGCATTTGAACAGACACAGATAAAGGAATGGATCTCTAATAGTTGAATTTCAGGAAACACGACTGGGGGGACAATTTAGAGACATAGTATAGATCATAGTTCTAGAGCCTGAGGAGACCTTGTTGTTGTTTGTCCTTCCTTTTTTGAAGAGGCCCAATGAGATCACAGAATAACGTTTTGACTTCCATGTGAATTTGAGGCAGAATTGCACAAAGTAATAAGCCTCACTCTCTCTTCCAGTCATTGAAATCCAGTGACAAGACAAAAGGCAGGAGTTCTGGCAATGGCCCTGGATGCAGTGGATGACCTTGGCATCTTCAATGTCTGACCAAGCTCCAAGCACTCTACAATGCCTGCTTAAGCTGACTTCATGGCTGCTGGAACAAATTGTTCTCATCGGCCCATTCCTCCAAGGGAAGTCTGCTGGGGGTAGAAACCGCCTAACTCACTGACAGGCTTGAAGCCTGTCCGTTATCCTCAACCTGGTTTTGCCCATCGGCGGAGATGGTTTTCGTGGTGTATGGCTGATGAGCATGCTTCTTCTTGGAGCCACAGGTAAGAGCTGAGTGGCAGGTGGACACTGAAGGTGTGTGAGCAGTAAGCCCTCACAGAAGAGGTGCTCACCCTCCCTGAACACCCCAGACACCCCAGGGCTTCTAAAGGCCATCTAGTCAAACCCCCTTATTTTCCAGATGAGCAAATTGTCACTAGAGAGGTTGACTTGCCCAGGGACACATAGGCAGAGCCAGAATTTGAGCCCAGGTCTTAAGGCGTTTATATTACACAGGCTTCCTTCTAGGCTACCTATGTGTACGGCCCTGTACTAGTGCTGCTACTACTAATAGTAATAGTTACCATGTAGGAGTTTCAGGTCTATAAAGTGCCTTACATGCATTATCTTCTTTGAGCCTTATAACAAGCCGCTGATGGGGAGGGAGTGCTCACATTACAGATGAAGAAATTGAGGTTAAGTGACTTACTTAAGGTCACATCTCTAGTTAAGTTTCTGAGGCAGAATTTGAACACAGGTCTTCCTAACTCCAAATTCAGCACTCTATCTGCTAAGTGCAAGCTGGGCATCTGAACTAAGTTGTCCTAACAGCCATACTCCCCAGCATCCCCACATCTCCATGACCAGATTACCTTGTCCCTTCAGTAACCCCCTGTCAGTTGCCTCTGGGCTGGGCCCCTGGGCAGGAGCTGGAGGGTCAGATCTCTGCTCCCTCCCTCATCTTTGTTTTTTGTGGGACAAAGCAGGTCTCCCAGGATGACCTGTGTGACAGACTGCAATTTGAGAGGCAAATCTCATGATATGATCTCCCCGCTCACCCCCCAACCTAGACAGCCCTCTTTGAGGCAACTTCTAGCCTTGCAGTCACACGGAATCCCAACCTTCGGAGTCTCACGATTGCTCACTGTGCAGGCTCAGAGGATCGGAGATTTCTGGCTGGAAGGGACATCAGAGGCATGTCCTCCCAGCCCCTCATTTTACAGATGGGGAAGGTGAGGCTTAGAGTGGTTAAGTGACTGGCCCACAGTCTCATAGCTCACAATTGTCAGAGGCAGGAATCTGAATGAAGGCCTGCAGGCATTCCATCTTTTGCAAGATACCTTTCCCTGTTCCTCCCTACAGCTAGTGACTTTCCTCTGAGATTACCTCCCAATTTACACTGCAGATAACTTGAATGTACATAGGCATTTGTATGTTGTCTCTCCCATTAGAATGTAAGGTCAAGAGCAGGGAGAGTGTTTTTGCCTTTCTTTGTATCCCCAGCGATTAGCACAGTGCTTGGTGGATAGGACAGGATGGGATAGGATAGGGTGGGATAGGATAGGATAGGAGGGGACGGCCTGAGTTCAAATCTGACCTCAGACACTTGACACTTACTAGCTGTGTGACCCTGGGCAAGTCACTTCACCCCATTGCCAATAATAATAATAATAATAATAATAAAAACAACAACAACAATAGGATAGGACGGGACAGGACAGGAGCTTCTTGTCTCTGTGGGCGAGAGTCTTCCTGACTTCAAGGCCAGCACTTTCATCATAGTATCATGCTGACTGGTTCAGTTGCCAGATCTCATTCATTGTGCCTTCACACTATCTCTCTCATCTGCCCCCTTTACCCACACAGCCATCTAATTGGCCACCCCAACTCCGGTGTCTCCTCATTCCATTCTATCCTCTACCCAAATGCCTAAAATACAGATCTGCCCATGTCAACCTTCTACTCAATAAACTCTTATGGCTCCCTATTACTCTCAGATCAAATATTTCATCTTTGTCTCATTCTGTTTTGATTTCTAATTTTGTGTAAGCTTCATAACATCAGTAATTTATTTCCAAATAAATAGATCCGTATTTGTAAGTGGAGCTCATGCTGAGAGGGGTACACAATAAAAAAAAATTTGGAATTGGCTGGAAGATGAAAGGTACATAAGGCCCTGCTATAGGGAGCGAGGGTGACCAGGAGTTGACAGTTTGGCCCCAAGGGTAGTCCTGCAGTTTTGTTGACTGTTGCTGGGGCCACCACCCTCCTGTTCCAGATACAAACTTTTATGACTCTAGCAAGAAGGACAACCCCCATAGCCTGGGAAAAGATGTTAGCTGAGCAGAGCACCCGGAAACCATAATGACGCCTAGCCCCAAGCTCCAATCTGCTGGTACCTGGCTGTCAGGACGCCTGATCCAATGATTCTTCCCTAAGGCTGGGAATAATGATACTCCAGTAATTCACTGTTCTCTATTTAAAGGAGTAGGGGTGGGGAGAGGAGATGGGTCTGGTCTTTTTACAGCTGGAAGGGACCTTGGAGATTATCTAGTACAACCACCTAAATTTACAGGTGGGCAAACTGAGGCCTAAATAGATTAGGAGACTTGTCAAAGGTCATATAAGTAGTAAGGAGCTGAATTGGGATTTGAACACATGTCTTTTGGGTCCCTATCCAGTGTCCTTTCTGCTATGCCACATATTCTTTTTTCCCTAGGTGGGAAGCTAGAAGAAGTCTTTGGTTTCAGGGAACAGGGCTCCCTTTCCAACTGAAAATAAAAGAATCTTTCAAAGAATGAGGACTCAGTATGATTAGTAGACCGCCTCGAGGAAGTTTCACTCACACTTTTATTCATTATCCTCAATGATGGCGTGCCTGGCACATAGTAGGTGCTTCATAAATGCATGCCAATGGATGCTCCATTTCTGCCTTTCTTGGAGCAAGAGTGCCTTTCCTTTCTAGCAAGTTCCAAATAATAATAGCTAGCACTTATACAGTACTTTAAGGTTTGCAAAGGGATTTACAAATATTATCTTATTTTATCCTCACAACCCTGGTATGTAGATACTATTATTATCTCCATTTTACAGATAGGAAAACTGAGGCAAAAAGAGGCAAAATGACTTGCCCGGGGTCACGCAGCTGGTAAGTGCCTGAAGCAGGATTTGAACTCAGTTCTTCCTGACTCCAAGTCCAGTGTGCTATGGTCTTTGCTACCTAGCTTTAATCAACCTCTAATCAACTACGCCCCTCTGCACATCATGAAATAAAGTCACTGGGACTCAATGAGGACAAAAGGTTTTCTTTATCAGAAGTAGAAACATTTTTGATAGTAGCTAGCTATTGGTTGTCCTATCTGTGGTAAGTCTATCCAGTAGAACCAAACGCACAGGTCTTCAAAGCAGTTTGTGGATCCACTGGGCTTCAGGCTGTGGGAAGAATAAAAGAAGAAAAACAAGTTAACAAGATAGTCCTGGTTGTCTGAGCCTGAGCTTGGGGTTCTATGAATGAATGAACTTCAACCTGAGCCTTGGGTTTGACCCAAGTCTGAATAGAAGGTGGGGGAAAGGCAGAAAAAGGCAGTTTAGGAGATAAAAATGATCTTTTTCTTTTTGTTAATTAGGAGCAGGACACTGTGGGTCTCATGAGGAGTCATGGTGGGCTGACGAGCTAGGCCCAGAGAGATGTTACCTAGGTGGGATAGCTAAGGAAGCTTGGAACCTTCCGTTCTGGGCTGGGTAGAATGTTTTCACTTTGGATGGCCTGCAGACATCAAGGGCCAAAGCCCTCTGGATCAGTTAAGAGAAGGATCAGCTTTCCCAGGAGTATGCTGAGGGCACATTGCTTACAAGCTATAGCTTTAGGATGGGGGTGGGGAAGCGACCAGGGTCAGTAGGGACCAGATAACAATAATGATGGATAGATAGCTCATTTTTACAAGTTTATTATTCTATATAATTGTATAAGTTTATTCGTGTATATATTACCAATAACTTTACTGTAGAGGAAAGTGACTTGACCTTTGATTTCATTGGCACAGGAAATTCCTAGATGAAGATATACCCTCCAACAGTGATTCTCAAACTTCTTGGTCTCAGGATCTATTTACATTCTTAAAAACGATTGAAGACCCCCTCCCCCAAGAGATTTTGTTTACGTGGGCTATATCTATTGATATTTACCATATCAGATATGAAAACATCTTAGTATTATTACGAAAGTAGTTGTGACTTCTCAGGACTCCTGAAAGGGTCTCAGGGATGCCCAAGGTCTTGGGACCATACTTTGAGAACCTCTGTCCTCCACCATTGCAGATCAGCAGCTTCTAGGTTTAGAGAACTGACTAGAACACAGACGGTCAGTGCCTTGACCAGCATTACATGCTAGTATGGTCAGAGGCAAGACTTGAACCCAGGGCTTCTCTGCCTTCAAGGCTAGGACTCTACCTCTAACTTCCCACTGCTTCTCATCTTTACCATGTTATAGAGACCACATTTGGGGTTTTCTTGGCAGAGAAACTGTAGTGGTTTACCATTTCCTCCTCCAGCTCATTTTACAGATGAGGAAACTAAGGCAAACAGGGTGAAGTGACTTACTCAGGGTCACACAGCTAGTAGATGTCTGAGGCCAGATTTGACTCAGGAAGTCAAGGAAGGTCTTCCTGCCTCCAGACCCAGTACTCAATACACTGCAGCCCCCTAGCTACCCTATCCCTGCATGGCTATCCCCTATACCTCTCTTCCCTTTTCTGGTTAAATTCAGAAGCTTCAGACCTTATCAGTCAACTGAAAGTGCCGTATTCAAAGTTACCAATGATCTCTTTTTTTTTTTACTCTTTAATAATAATTCCAATGATCTTTTAATTGACAAATGAGATAATAAGACTCAAATGAGATGATATTTGTTAAGTGCTTAACACAGTGCCTGGCACATAGTAGACACAATTAATTCTTGTTCCCTTTCTCCCTTCCTCCCCCTTTTTTTTATCCAGCCCTAGCCTTTCTCCTAACCACCAGTCGTGACTTCTCTGGCTTCCTTCAAGACTCAGTTCAAATTCTACTTTTTGCAAGATACCTTTATCTTCCCCACTGCTAGTGACTTCCCTCTGAGATTACTTCCCATTTACCCCACAGATAACGTGTACGTACATAGGTGTTTGTATCATGTCTCCCCCATTAGAATGTAAGCTCCTTGAGGGCAGGGGCAGTGTTTTTGCCTTTCTTCATATCCCTAGTGCTTAGCATAGTTCCTGTCACATAGCAGGTGCTTAATAAATGCTTCTTGATGATGATCATCATCATCACAGAATTGATAGAGTGCTTTAAGGCTTATAAAACAAATTTACAGACATCATCTCATTTAACCCTTGCCAAAATAACCCTGTACACCTCCATTTTACATAGAAGGAAACGGTCTTGGAGACATTGAACAGCTTGCTTATACTCGCACTGCTAGGATGTGGCAGAGAGACAGGATTCAAACCAGTTGCTCCTTACTCAGTTCAACAGTCTTTCCGTTACACAAAGCTACAGGACTATTGGGAAAGAGAAACTATGACTTTGACCTTGTTTCTGGAAATTCCATTTTAGCTAGGTTGGACTAAAAACAAAGAGAGAAACTTACCAGAGGTGCATTTCTAATCTCAGTCTTCGCAATTCGAGGTGGCATCTGTTGAGCGATATAGGACCTTAAGGAGAGTTTGCCATGTGACAACTGATTCTGTCCTTGTGGATCCAATGTCTGGTTCTTTGAACTTTGCCGTCCCATTCTTGGGTTTCTTTGAATCCCTGAATGTATTTAACCCTTTGGATTTCTTCTTTGAATCAATTGATTTCTCAGATTCCATATCCCTCTCCTTATGTTTCTTGTCTTCCATCTTTAAATTTTGGGACTTATTGTTCGAGTCCTTAGATTTCTTCCTTGAATTCTTATCTCTCTTCTTTGAATCACTGGATTCAGTGCCTGAATCCTTGGACCTCCTCCTTGAAGCCTTGTCTTTCTTTTCATTCTTGTGTTTAACATTAGAGTCCTTGGATCTTTTCCTTAAATCTTTGTCTATCTGCTTTGAACCTGATGATTTAGAGATTGAATCTATGGAGTTTTTCTTTATATTCTTGTCTTTCTTCACTGTATCCAACTCTGCGTCCTTGGATTTTCTCTTTGAAGCCTTGTCCAAATTCCTAGACTTATTTCTTGAATCCTTGCCTTTCTTCTTTCCATTCTTTGAATCACTGGATTCAACATCAGACTCCTTGGATGTTTTCTTCTTATTTGCGTCTTTCATGTTCACACTCACTTCCTTGGTTTCAGTGTGTGGCTCCTTGTCTTTAGGTGAATCTGTGCCACTTTTTAGCTTTGACTCTCCTGAACCTTTGGACACATTGTCATATCCTCTGGATGAAATGTCATTGACTGTGTCTAGTAGTTTAGTTTTTGACTCTTTTGGTGAGTCTGCCATCTTCTTCTCTGATGTTTTCTCTGCTTGAGTTTTTTCTTTCTTGTACATTTGTTTTTTCTCTCCTGGGGATGGGTCTGTGGATTTTGATGCTCTTTGTGGAGCTGTGAAAAATGGGGGCCTTCTTCTGGCAGCTAAATAAGCAGAAGGTTTCTCTGAAATTTGTAGTAAAGAACGTGACATCCAGATGGGAGTTGCTTTCTGATCGTCTTTTACTGCAAGCTCTACCTGAAAAATTAATTCAAACAATGTAAAGACTTGGAGTTTTTTAAATTTGTCACTATTCTTAACAGTTAAGTACCTTTCACTGTGCAGCATGAGGAAGAGTTCTTCTGTGTATTGATAAATCTTACATCTGTAACTGAAGCTCATTCTTCATTTTACCTTTCTCTTTCAAGGTCACCTTTTTGAAATGAAATTATGATCATTCATCTGAGAATTCAGAAAACCACTCTAAAGCCCAAGATGGCTTCAGAGGCCTCTGATATTACTCTCTGGAAATCCAGGTGAGGATTACGACAGGTTTTTAACCCTCCCCTGATCACATTGTTCTATTTTATACCTGGGCTGGTCCTGAAAATTCAGGAGTGGATGATTTGGGGACCTCTGTCTGGGTCTGTAACACCCTCCCTGCAGCCCCACTATGAGTCTGAACCAATTCATTTCCCTAGAGGTATGTTTGCCATGAGAAATGTTGGCCCAAGTACAGGGCCCATCCCCATGGAGCAATTATAGGTTTCCAAACCTATCCTATCCTATTTCTAACTCTGTCTCCAGAGCCATCTTAGAATTCATAGTAAGGGCCAAGAACTGGAACTGTCTGGAACTGACAACTTCTGTAAGACAAAATGATTATGCACCAAATAGGTACAGGAGATAACAAACAATAAAGATGTCTGGCACACAGACATTGATTCATATACCTTATTGGTGTGTTTAGCTCTCACATAATTTCTGTCCCTGTCCCATTCCCTTCCATCCCTAGCATGGTTCAACTAAGGTACACCTTTGGGTAGAACTGTTACTAAAGATTTCCTTCCTCTAAAATCCTGCTCTGGTGTTCCAGCATGGTAAGTAGGTAATCTGGAGTCTTCGAAGACTATACTCACAGATTGTAAATTCTGGTGGGGCCTACCAATTTGAAAAGCTTTTAAGTACAGGTCAAAGTACACAATCCTGGAGCTTCAATCCTGCCTGCTGGCTGAGGACCAACCAGACCATGATGGGAGGCACACTTCATGCACTTGACACCAGGACATGGGCCCCAAGGTGGTGACTCTTTGGACCCACTACGGAGTGATCAACGTAGCCAGAGGGAAATTGTGAACATCTTTTGGAGTATGGAAATTCCTAAGGAGCCACACTACCAGATTGAAATTTCACTTCTCGCCTTTCTATTGTTTACCTTCTAGTAGAGCTGAGCATTTTGAGTGAGGTAGATACTGTGTGTGATAGGAACACTGGAAGAAGCAAGAGACTTAGGGAATAACCTAGACTAGATAATCAGGTCTGCAATAACCAATAGTCTTGGATCTAGGGGAAGTCTTTATGGAAAACAGTTAAGTAACATTTTCTGAATCTCAAGGGTGACCCTTGGCAGTAACCTCTTTTCCAGAGCTAGGAAATCTCTTTAAGTGACATATCATAATCCCATTTTTCCTGAATGGTCTTCAAGTGGCAAAGACCAACATGCACAATAGGTGACCCTATTGTGATCAGGTCTGTCATCTAGTGGATTGTAAATGGGACAGATTGTCTTTCAACTGAGATCAGGCAGGAATTCTACATGGCTGGTTTATATAGATGCCTATCACCTCACACCTGGGTTATCACAACAGCTGGTTGTTGTTCCTGCCTAAATTCTCTCACAATTCATTAATTCTTCACTCAGCTGTCAAAGCACCTGTCTGACCATGGCACACACCCCACCCCCCCACCCCTTTCCCCTGTCCAATCAATTCCAGTGGCTCCTTATTTTGATCCTCTAGGATCAAACATAAAATCTGCTATTTGGTTTATAAAGCCCTTCATGACCTAACCCCTTCCTACCTTTCCCATCTTCTTACATTTTACTCTCCTTTATGGTCCAATGACACTGGCCTCCTTTTTATTCCTTTCACAAGACACTCCCTCTCCCAACTTCCCATTTTCATTGGCTGCCCCCTTATGTTTGGACCTCCCTCTCTCTTCATCTCCATTTTCTGCCTTCCTTGGCTTCTTGAAAGTCTCAGCTAAAATTCCACCTTCTGAAAGAAGCCTTTCCCAACCCTCCTTAATACTAGTGCCTTCCCTCTGAGATTACTTCCAATTTATGAATATGCATATATGTATATACATATATACACACATGTGTGTACATATCTGTATCTGTATCTATATGTGTGTATATATCTGTATATATGCATATCTGTATGTGCATGTATGTATATACATATATACACACATGTGTATATGTATCTGTATCTTATATGTACATGGTTGTTTGCATCTTGTCTCCTCAATTAGATTATGATCCCCTTGAGAGAAGGGACTGTTTCTACCTTTCTTTGTATCCCCAGTGCTTAGCACAGTGCGCAGCACATATTAGGTGCTTAATAAATGTAAATTTGTTGAACTTGACCCTTTATCATTAACTTCAAATCAGTATAATTATATGGTCTTTTCAGTACTTACAGGAGAATATTGTCTTAATTCAGAAGGAGTTGATCTCCACTTCTTCCCTGGTCGGTTGGGTTTAGGAAACATCAGAGAAAAGTGCTGTTGATTCCAGTATTTTTTGTTCACATCACCAACTGAAAAAAAAAATCACATGCTTTGGACTCAAAGTTTAGACCTGAATCAAAGTGGAAGTTACCTTGAGGGAGCCAGCTCACTTGACTATGTGTAACTCCATGTGTGTGGGAGCTATCTCTGCAGATGCAGATCACTCCTCCCCGTACCTCTCCATAACTTAGTGGTCTTCAAGAATTCCTATGGTCTAAAAACTCATCACTTTGGCATCAAAGATGGAATTTGTCATTAATCTTTCTTTAGTTAATGAATTTCATCATGATGGTTAGACATAAGGATCCGACCTCAGGACCACCTTTCACACAGGCAGTACACACACACACACACACACACACACACACACAGCTGCTTAGCTCTCCAAACTCACTTTTAGATTTCATTTTCCTTTCAGTTCGACTATTAGCTCTCTGAAGGTAGAAATAAGGTCTGACAATTTTATCTCTCGAAGCCCCTTACGTAGAGTTAGACACACAGTAGGTACTCAGTAAACATCAATTAATTTTAGGTGCGTAAGTTTCCATTTACTTCAAACCCTGGGAAACAGGACCCAGAACTAAGCACTGTGGCCAGTTCAAATCTGTTCAATTCAAAATATATTTATGAAGTCCCTACTTTGTGCTAGGCACTGGGATGGTATTTCATATTATTGTTGGGAACTATGGTTTAAGTAATTTGAGGAACTCCAAGAGTATAAAGTCTCTCTTCTGGAACAGATCTTGGTAAGGGAATGTATTTAATTATCTATCTATCTATCTATCTATCTATCTATCTATCTATCTATTTATTTATTTTTGTGAGGCAATTGGGCTTGCCCTGGGTCACATAGCTAGTAAGTATCAAGTGTCTGGTCTGAGACCGGATTTGAACTCATCTTCCTTTCTCCATGGCCGGTGCTCTATCCACTTTGCCACCTCGCTGCCCCAGGGAATGTATTTAAAGTGCTTTAAGGTTGCCATATAAATGCTTGTTATTACTATTTGAAACATCTGGTCTTAGAGAATTGTCTGGGGATACTTTCCTTTATGCCATAATGCTCTCCTATAACTTCAATGGGGAATATGACTTCCCGACTTTTCAGCCTAGACCTTTCTTCCAAGCTTCATCCTCACATCTCTAGTAGGCAGTAGACCTTCTTTACCTGGGTGTCTCACTAGCACCTCAAATCCAGCCCATCTGAAACTGACCTCAACTTCCTTCGCGCTTCCCTTGCTCCTCATTCTAACCTCAGTATTTCTGCAAACAGTACCACCATTCATCCAGTCTGCCATGTTCAAAGCCTTGGTGGGATTTTTGTCTCTTCCCTCTCATTTCCTGTCCAAATGGCTTGTACATTTTAACTTCACAGCAGGTGGCATTTTGTCTCCTCCGCCCATTCCCACTGCCAGCCATAAGTACAGGCAGTCATTTCCACCTGCCTGGATGTTTACAATGGCCTCCTAATGATTTTCTTTCCTCCACTCTACCCCCTCTCCTAGCCTTCTTCCTTAACTCTTTTAGACTAATCTTCTTTCTGCACATCATGTCACTCCTCTGCTCAAAATCTGTCATTGGTTCCCAGCTGTGTCCCAAGTAGATTCCAACTCCTTTGCCTGGTGTTCAAGACTGTCACAATCTGGTGCTCCCCTTCCCCTTTTCAGCTTTATCTCATGGTATCTACCTTCCATACAGTCTATGCTCCAGGCAAATTAGACTACTGTCCGTGCCCTGGGTCGACCCTATACTTTCCCACCTTAGGATAGTGCCCAGAACTAGGAGGGTGGGGATTGCCTTGGTCAGACCCTATCTGGAGGATTGTTTTCACTTCTGGGTGCTGCATTTGAGCATAGACATTGATAACCTGGGGAGCATGCAGAGGAGGCCAATCAAGATGAAAGAAGGCCTCCAGATGCTATTGTTCTCAATATCTACTCTCAATCTCTTTCCCTTGAACTCTGTGTCTGCATATTCAACTTCCCATAGGACATTTCCACTTGGAAGTGGATAGACAGTATGGTACGGTAGAAAGTGTATTTGATTTGGAGTTGGAAACCCTGGCTTCAAATCCTAGCTTTACCACTTACTGCTTTTATGACCTTGAGTAAATCATTTCTGCTCTCTGGGCCTCAGTTTCCTTAGCTATAAAATGAGGGAATTGAACTAGATGAGATCTAAGGTTCCTTCCAGATCAAAATCTAAATCTCCATGAGAGAAGAACAAGGATCAATGGACAGAAGTCTCTAAGAAGCCAATTTAGGTTCAATATACAATAGAACATATTTTGCTAAATCGTGGAATGAACTGCCTTGGAGTGTGGATTCCACCTCCTGGGAGGTTTTTAAGCAAAACTTAGTCAGCCCCATGTCTAGTGTATTGTAGAGGAGCTTCCTGCTCAAATGTGGGTTGGACTGGATGGCTTCCAGGATCCCTTACACCAGAGACAGTATCTGAATATCTGCAATCTCTCCTTGTGATTCAGAAGCAGTGTAACGTGTCTGCTGAAAAACCAATGCATTCTTCTATTGCATTAATATGAAGCACAGCATTAAGAATGAGAAAAGCCCTAGCACCACTGGATTCTCCTCTGATGAAAGCACATCTGGAGACTGTTGCTTAACTCATTTGGGCCCCCTGACTTTTAGTCATGTTTTACTGACATGCTAAAAGACTGTTCAGAAGAGGGTAACCATGATAGCAAGAGTATTCAAAATCTCGTTATATAATGGGAAGGCAATGGGGATATTTAGCCTAAAGAAGAGAAGACTTGGGGATAGGTTCAGGGGTGCCTGCTGGTGAATGTTTTAACAACTGGCTCCTTCCCACAAAAGATACCCACAACACACTTTTAAATTTGCATCACTGACATTTTCTCCAATTTGCTCTTGCTAGCAGATTTGAGATGGCTCTAGCACACCCCTTGATGGGTTGGGCAGCTGGGAGCAAGAAAGGGAGGGACATGATAACTGCCTTCAAATATCTGAAGGCTCTCACACAGAAAAGGGGTTAGACTTATTCTCTGTTGCTCCAGAGGGAAGATCTAGAACCAATGGATGGAAGTTACATTGAGACAAGTTTGAGATTGTTATAAAGAAAAATAGACTCCTCTTAGGATGTAGTGGATTTCCTAACACTGGAAGTGTCGAAGTAGAGGATGGATAACCACTTGTTGAAGTTATTTTAGAGAATATTAATGTATTGGGGAAGAGATTTGATCTCTGAGGATGTGGTCAACTCTAGATTTCTATGATTCTATGAACTTGGTTGAAATTCTTACCTGGAATATAATTCTTATAGGAGCCAAAGCCCACTCTTCAACTATAAAAGAAAAAGAAATTAAAAAAAATACATTTGTATAGGAGCAACTTCTTGCCATCATGTTTTATTGTTGATAGCAAATCTTTAGCACCAGTGATGTGGGCACTCCCCTGCATTTCACTGTGAACCAGTATCCTATTTCATTGAGCCCATCTCTTCTCCTTATGTCTAAGCTGTGGATCAGTATTTGTGAGTTCTTACTAAGTCCTTGAACCAAACAAATCTGCCCTGTTCTATAAACTTACTACAAATGGATGAATTTGCCAAGCTCTGAACTGAGCCCCAGTGTTAGTTATTTTAGGGAAACTTGAGAAGAAATCAAGTAGTTTTTGTTTGTTTATTTGTTTGTTTTGGTTAGGCAATGGGGTTAAGTGACTTGCCCAGGGTCACACAGTAAGTGTTATGTGTCTGAGGCCACATTTGAACTCAGGTCCTCCTGAATCCAGGACCAGTCCTCTATCCACTGTGCCACCTAGCTTCCCCCTCAAGTAGTTTTTAAAGAACCAATTTGAACTGGCTCTAAATTTAGATACTTTAAAATACTGTTGAGTCAAGCTGAAGAGATTTGAATTAGGGTATGATCCTAGCACAAGGCTAGCCAAATACAAAGAGGCTCATTGTCCAACTGGCTACCAGAATGTTGGCCACCAAAGCCATGGGATGGACATCATCTGAGAGGTTGTGACCTGTGCCCATACCTACCTACTTACAGATCCTCAAAGTGTAGAAGAGATTGAAAAGGAACAAAGTTAGGACTACAAGTTCCCAGGATGTTGCTCTGAACCCTCCAGGCATTTAACAAAGACATATTGTCTGATGTTCTTTTCTGATTATCAGCTTCAATTAGATTATCAACGCTTCAAAGGCAAGAACATGGTATTTGATTTCTCTCGGCTAATCCCACCTCCTACACACCCTCCCATTAACCCACAATATTGAGGATGTTCAGTAAATATTGTTGACTTTCAGTTTGGGAGATTAAAGCACTGATTCATGTGGGAAAACACTATTAGATCAGTCATTTATGGAAAGAGCCTCCACTCTTCATCAAACTGAACTCCCTTGTGTCCAAGCAAAATAGCTAAGCAAAAACATCGGATACAGTGACACCTCTGACAACGTATACAATAACATTTTGCCCCAGTAGTCTCCTGGCCCCTGCTTTGAAGAGGAAGGTATGCGTTCTGATCTTTTCATTTATGTTATTGTCATCATTGTGCATATCATTGTGCATATCTTTTTCTGCTTGTTTCACTTTATACCGCAGGGGTAGGGAACCTGCAGTGGCCTCAAGGTCACATGTGGATCTCTAGGTCCTCGAGTGTGGCTCTCTGATTGAATCCAAACTTCACAGAACAAATCCCCTTAATAAAAGGATTTGTTCTGTAAAATTTAGACTGGTCAAAAGGCCGCACCCAAGGACTTAGAAGGGCAGGTGGGGCCTTGAGACCAGAGGTTTCCCACCCCTGCTTTACAGTAATTGGTTTCTATGGAATGTCTGATTTGACCAAGTTAGCTCAATTATAAGAAGTACAAAAGAAGTGTCTAGTCAAAATTCATCATTGCTTTATGGAGTGTGCCGGTCGCGCCGTGCACTCTCCTCCTATAAGGAGCAGGCTGCCAAGGTCATACTTACCAGTCTTCGGTGCCCACCCGGATAAACACAGAGATGAGCAGATCAGGAGGTGCAAACACTCGAGCTTTATTCAGAGGCCATCACAGCAAGGCCAAGCAGGAAAGCCAGAGCAAGAGAGCAGGAGCAAGAGAGAGCGAGCTCCGACCACTACTGTCTTAAGTACCTACTTAGCCCCTCCTCCTCAGCCCACCTAGTAGTCATTGATTGTAGGATCAGATACTGGAAGGGGATGTCTGGGTTTAGCGCTGCACCAAGGGAGAGGAAGTGACGCAGGAGGCTAGGACCAGATACAGGAAGGAGACGTCTGGGGTTAGTACATAGACAAAGGGAGAACACATGACACAGGAAGTCAGGCCCAGATCCGGGAGGAGGCGTCTGGGGTCATTGCTACACAAAGGGAAAGTACGTGACCCAGAAAGTCAGGAAGGAGACATCTGGGGTTAACGTTGCACCTAGGGAGAGGACTAGACAAAGGGAACTCGTTCTCTGCCGTCCCACTCCCACGTGGCACAGCCCCCTGCCTCAGGAGCACATGCTCCGGCTACTTCCTTGTATCCTGTTCCTTCCCCAGCTTATCACAGCTCCACATAGCACTGCCCACTGCCTCGGGAGTGTGAGCTCCGGTTACTTCTCCGTATCCAGTTCCCATCCCAGTTCACCACAACTCCGCCTAGCACAGCCCCTGCCTCGGGAGCGTGAGCTCCGGTTACTTCCTAATATCTTGTTCCTACCCCATCTTGCCACAATCCTCACCTGGCAGTAGTCAACATCAGACAATCCCTCACAATGGAGATTTGAGGTGATAGAAGACTGTGGGAGAAGAGTGCTCAGGTCATTGAAACAGCCAAACCACTGTGCATGTAAGCTACAGTTTCAATTGCCTTAACACTTGATGACTCATTAAGTTAGTAAAAAATCAACCAAAACAACATTTCAGCTAATGAAAAAATCATCCAAACCACCTGAAGACACATCCTGAGTAAAGGCACAGGCTGAGAAAGTACTGCTCAGTCCCCTAGCTTGAAAGCTTTGGAATGATGGTGGGTCGTTACCTCCCCAAGGTAATGCTGCAATGGCCCTGGAACTTGTGGGCTAAACTGTGCTTTGGCAGGTAGACGTAGGGAAGAGAGTGGCTTTAGACTGAGGCCCAGAAATCTAGTCTAAAGCCCCAGCAACTTGGGAACCAACAGCTGCTCCTGACTTTGTGGCAGTCATCCTTTCCCTCCTCTTTTCTCAAATCTGATTTTTTTTTTTTTGCTTTCTCTTCTCATCCTCACCTCCTTCACCTTTTCCTCTTATTAGAAGAGGGGTTTCAATCTCTTTAGTCCCTAAACCACTTGGCTTTCAGTGAATATTCCCACACCCTCAATTCAATGTGTTTACCCTGTATATGCACAGAAGGAATAAATCCAGTTAGTTACCACTAATTCCCCCTTGCCAAATTTCTTGTACCCCTTTGAGGGTACATGTGCCTCAGGTAGGCAACCCCTGTGCTAGATAACCATTATTCCACCTAGTTTTCCACCTGCCACTGTACACATTGTATATAAAGATTGTAGAGAGGCATTTTACAGTTTCTTATGGTCAAATTAGGCACTTAATGTTATTGACTTGAAGATGAGAAATATAGCCTGGATGGTAGTGCAGTTAGGTGGATTAATATGTGGCTGAATAACTGTTTCCAAAGTGTGTTGACTTAATGTTTTAGTGTCAACCTGGGGGAAGGTCTCTGATGCCATGCCATGGGATCACAGGATCAAAGGCATAGGTCTAGAAGGGACCTCATTTGACAGAGGAGGGAACTGAGATGCAAAGTAGTGAAGGGACTTTCTCCCAGATCACACAGCTAGGAAGTAACAAAGCTGACCCTCAAACCAAGTTTGTCTGGAACCAAATCCACCACTCTTTTCACTGTACTATACTCTATCCTTGGACTGGTCTGATGCAACATTCTAATCAATGATTTAGACCAAGGGTGGGGAACCTGCAGCCTCGAGGCCACATGTGGCCTTCTAGGTGCTTGGGTGCGGCCTTTTGACTGAGTCCCAGTTTTACAGAACAAATCCTTTTCTTAAGGGGATCTCTTCTGTGAAGTTTGGATTCAGTCAAAGGGCCACACTTGATGACCTAGATGGCCACATGTGGCCTGGAGGCTACAGGTTTCCCACCCCTGATTTCAATGAAGGCACAAAATAGATGTCTATCACAGAGATCTATGAGTGATACAAAGCTGAGAGAGACTGCTAGCACATGAGATGATAGAATTAGGATCCAAAATGAATTTAGTAGACTGGACTTTCATAAGATGAAATTTAAGAGAGGTAAAGGTCTGATTCTACCCTTGATTTCAAAAAACTCGCTACACAAGTATAGGGTGAACCCAACAGCAGCCAACTGTGTGGATTCAGCTAGTCTGAGTTACTTTAGTCTACAGTCTCAGGTTCCCTATGGAGCAGTAAGTTCCAGTCTCCACTGTCCAAAGGGCCATGAGCCCATTCAGACCAACCCAAGTAGCTGGGCCTGGCAGATTCTGGTCTGGCTCCAACTCCAGGCTCGCAGGGATGGGATGCCGAGGCAGTCTAGTCCTGCTGTTAAGAGCATACCAACCCTGTCTTCTGGAACATGCCATTGTTCCTCTTAGACATGGGCTTCATTTGCATTCTTCTAACTTGGAAGGTTTTCATAGAGAATCCCAGCTGTGGGGTTTCTGTTTTAGTGATTTTCACATTTTTCCCCTTTGAAAATTATTTTGTTCACAAGCCCTTTGATCATCTGAATAGAATTTTACTCCTGTCCTTGTTAATTAAGTCATTCAATCCCTATAACTTTGGAGAAGAAAAATTTAATTTACAAACCTACTCTAAGAAGAAGCAATGAGATGAAGAATCCATTGGCTTTTCCACCAGGCTATTTTTTCTCAAAAACAAGCAAGTCTGCTTAGGTTAACGTCAATCATCACAGACACAGAAACATAATAGATTATCCCGTCAGGCCCAAAAGAGTGGAACTAGATTGAAGAAGCCCAGACTCTACATCTCTGTAAACCCGTAGGCAATTCCAAAAGAATCTCCCTTTGCTCTGGGCTTGTGAAGAAAGTAGAATGAATGTTGCTAGCTGACTACAGTAGAGGACATAGTGAGGTGGACTCAAGAGGCCTAAGTTCAAATACTGCCTCCATTTCTTATTATGGGACCCTGACCAACTCACTTCCCTTCTGTGGGCCTGTTTCCTCATTAGTAAAAAACAGCTCTTACCTTGTGTGGTTGTTGGGAAGATCAAAGTCAATAACATGGCATAGATTTCCCAAACCTTAACATTACATATATATATATATATATATATACACACATACACACACACACACACACATATATACACGTATATGTATATATGTGTGTGTATATATATATATATATATATATATATACACACATGTATCTATCTATCTGTCTGTATGCTAGTTAGTATTGCTATGATGTGCTGTGAAGGTTGGATCAGTCAAATGCCTGTCAGAATTGGCTGATGGCTTCTGCTTAGGAGCTTCCGTTTTTCTCGGTGGGGAGTTTGAATCCACTAAATCCATACCTGGAAGGGAGGGATTCAGGCTGGGGTGATGATCTCTGTCCTGAATCTCCAGTGACAGGTACAGGCCTGTGGTGAGGGAAGTCACACGTAGAACACTTACTCTCTGTGGGATTCCAGGAGACTTGAGTTTGGATCCCGCTTTAGTCACTTATCTGTGTGACCCTAGGCAAGTCACTTCCCCTCTGTGTGCCTGCAGGTCCTCGTTCCTGAAATGGGCAGCAGAAGAACACTGACCTCAAGGGCTACTATTATTATTATCAAGTGAGGGAATGTATGGAAAGTACTTAGTAAATCTGAAAATGCTATAGAATTCTGAGCTATGATGATGGAGATGATATATGCAAAGACTGAAAATACATTCAAGTAAAAGCAAAGCTAGCCTGAGTTCCAAAGCATTCCTATCCTTCCTTTCCTATTTTTTTTTTTTTAGGCAATTGAGGTTAAGTGACTTGCCCAGGGTCACATAGCTAGTAAGTGTCAAGTGTTTGGTCAGAGGCCAGATTTGAACTCAGGTCCTCCTGACTTCAGGGCCGGTGCGCTATCCACTGCACCACCTAGCTGCCCCTCTTCCTTTCCTATTTCCCTTCCTCCCTTCCTTTTCCTTCCCTTCTTCTTTTTGTCATTCATTCCTTCCCTCTTTCCTTCCCCTTTCCTTATGCTTTTCCCTCTTTCCTTTCTTCTCTTTTACCTCCCTTTCTTTCCCTCCTTCTTTCCAGCCTTTGTTCTTTCATTCCTTCCCACCTCCCTTCCTTCCCTTCCCTTTCTTTATGTCATTCTTTCCTTCCTTCCTTCCTTTCCTTTTCTTTATATTCTTCCCTCCTTCCTTTTTTCCTTCCCTTTCCTTTTCTCTTCCTCTTCCTTTCCTTTCCTCCCTCTCTTTTCTTTTTCCTCACTTTCCTTCCTTCCTCCTTTTTTCTACTTCCTCTCCTCTTTCATTCCTTCTTTCCCTCCCTCTCTCCTTTCTTCCTGCATTCATTCATTTATTTCATCCTTTCTTTTCCCTTTCTCTCTCCTTTTCTTCCTTTTCTCCTTCCTTCACCTTTCCTTCTCTATCTTTACATCATTCCTTCCTTCCCTCTTCCTTTCCTTCCTTCTTTGTTCACTGTTTTTATTTCCTTCCTCCCTTTCTCCCCATTTCCCTCCTTTTCTCTATGTCCCTTCTTCCCCGTTTCTCTCCCTTTCTTTCCTTCTTTCCTCTTCTTGCTTGCTTCCTTCCTGCCCCTTTCTCTCCCGTTTGTTCCTTCCCAATTGCCTTCCCTCCCTTTCCTCTTTCCTTTCTTCCTTCCACATTCCCTCCAAGTCCTTCCTTTCCTTCTTTATTCCTTCCTTCCTTCCTTCCCCTTTATCTCATTTTCCTTATGCCTTTTTCTTCCTTCCTTCCATCCCCTTTCCCTGACTTTGTTTATGTAATTCCTTCTTTTGTCGCTTCCTTCTTTCCTTGCTTCCTTCCTCTTTGCCTCTTTTTTCTTATATTTTTCCTTCTTTCCATCTACTTCCCTTCCCTTTATATCTTTCCTTCCTTCTTTCCCTCCTTTCTTCCCTCACTCCTTCCCAATTAGCCCAGTAAGCCCCCCCACTTGAATCCTTTTGCTTTTCTTGCCCAGTTTGTTGGCAGGGCCTTCTCCCACATCTGACTTGATCCTAACCCAGGAGCCAAAGAAGTTTCTCCTTGTATGGTAGCCTCATGCATGAGTACATGTCTTGGAAAGCCTGGACACACACATGGGCTTCAGGATCTGGCTTGACTCAGCGAAGGGGAGAGAGAGAGAGAGCCCACCCAGAGGTGCACAGGTGTCAGGCTTGGTACTAGCTAGGAGGCACCATATGCACTTCTGAAAACCCAAGGGACTCTTTCAGGATTTAAGGCCACCTTGGAAAGATTGCCTGACCTGTTTTTTCTCTCCATTTCCTGAGTTCTTTTTATCCTCAGATCATGTGTTATAGTCAAGGGTTACCCCATAAAGACTGCAGTCCAGCCCCATCTTCTGCCTTGATCTCTCCAGGTCTCATTAGTACTGAGCTTGGTCCTTCATGCCCTCTGCTCCCCAGCCAATGAATGCCCTTTCCCCTCCCTATGACCTTGACTAAAGAGGCCCTCTTCTTTCTTCTACTAGCTTCCCCTTGTTCATTGTTCCTCTGTGCTCCTTATATTAGGCCTTTGGGGAAGCAACTCCTGAAAAGTCACTAGAAAGGATATAGAAAGGCGCTATGCCTCTGAGGCCTTGAAGGGTAAGCAATATGCCCAGCCTTTGGGACCTCAGTAACTAATTTCTTTTCCTTCTTTTTTTAAATCTTTTTTTTTGTTAATTTATTTATTTTTAATTTTCAACATTCACTTCCACAAGATTTTGAGTTCAAAATTTTCTCCCCATCTCATCCCTCCCCCCACCCCAAGATGGCATGCATTTTGAATACCCCTTCCCCTAATCTGCCCTCTCTCGGTAACTAATTTCTGAATGCCATGGAAAGAACTTGAGATATTTAAGGTTTAGGTGAAAGACAAATATTTTTTGATGACAACTGGGAGGTTCATTTTGGGGGGCCCTCAATTTGAATCCTTTCAAAAACATTTCTTGATCAGCCTTTTGTTTTGACAACATAGTTCCTTCTGAATGTACTCTTTCATTCCTCCCTCCACCTATCCTGGTAATGAAACAGCTGAGCAAAACATAGCGATCATTGCCTAGCAGGGTATGTAACATTCTACCCCAATGGGCCCCCTCTGCCTCAAGATAAGGGGGAAAGGGAATATGAATGTTTTCATCTTTTATGTAGACCAAGATTGGTTGTTACAATCACACAGCCTTTGACTTTGTTTTTGTGTCCTTTTTAGCTATGTTAAAACAATGTAAAACCATTTCTTTCCCTGACAATAGCACCCCCTCACCCAAAGCAGCTATTATCCCTCACATCTTTTTTCCTCACGCTTTTGGTCAGCAAAGATCATGCTGGTTTGCTCTATTGAACAGTTGATCCAACAACTCATTGCCAAGATTATCTTTATTATTTTAAACAAAAGCCAAGGAAACCTTGAGAAGTAGTAATAGAGACAATAGTTTATTTTATAGTTTCTCCCCATATACATTTTAACAGGAAATTAATCATGTGACTATTAAAGGCCAGAAAATTATATATTCAATCTCACATCTCTGGAACCTTTGTATACTTTATACTTTTTCAAAACAGTTTTTCTGAACAATATATTGTTTCTCTCGAAAACTAAAGAGGATTCATGGACCTCATTCAATGAAAGGGGAAATTGAAACACAGAGAGTACCTAAATAACTGACCAAGATCACCCAGCCAGCTCACCATGGAGGGGCAAAGAGGGCTCAGATTTTGTTTTCTGGACAAAATAGCAAAACGGTGCTTCAAAACCATTACCTCCCCTGGATAACCATTCTAGGCTCTTAATCAAATAACCTGAGAAAGACTCTGTAACCGATACTTATCGATATGTCATAAATTTTCTTATTAAAAGGAAAACTCACATGCGTGGAACAGACATTTTCCAGCCTAGCTACAGCCCGGGCTTTGACATGGTTAGGTCAAACAGCTGATGTGAGGTGTGACATCATATGGGATCTTAGACTGCGAAGTGGCTCTTAAAGGGGCCTCCCCCGCCCCTGGGAAATGTATACAGCCTGTGTGGCTATTAGATACAATGGAAGCTAGGTGGTGCTGCAGTGCTGGGCCTGGAGGCAGGAACCAGTTCAAATACAGCCTCAGACACTTAGTAGCTGTGTGACCCTGGGCAAGTCACTTAATCCTCTTTATGTCGGTTTCCTCATCTGTAAAATGAGCTGGAGAAAGAAATGGCAAACTGCTCCAGTATCTTTGCCAAGAAAACCCCAAATGGGGTCACAGAGAGTCAGACACGACTAAAACAACTAAACAATAACAACTGATGACATTGGAATGCAAGCTCTGATAGGTCCTGTGTTGTCTCCTCCACTAAAACGCGAGCTCGGAAGGCAGGGACAATGCCCTTTGTATCTCCAGTGCTTAGCAGACTGCCTGAATGTAAGTGCTTAAGAAATGCTTATTGAAATAAACAACATATGGACTAAAAAATAATAATAATAAAAATAAGGGAAAAAATAAAACTAATTGCAGAACAACAATAACAACAAAAGAAAATGCTTGCTGACTGGGACTGACCTTGAGGATGGACTTGTGTTTTGTCCACTGAGGAGGCTCAGCACCAGGTTGGCTGGATGATGGTTTTATGGGGGCCGCCACAACTTAACATCATCACCTACAAAGTGATAAAGGGGCCACAATCTGCATCAGTGGAGGGAGGAATCACATCCATGAAACCACAGACCTTTGAAGATTTGAAGTACAAGGTAGTAGTCTTAGGCTAAGCCTGCTGGTGAGGAATGAATCAAAACTGCCCACTCTGTAAACCCTAAAATTTGTAAACTCAAGCCCAAGAGTTTTAACTAGGAAAATGAGCCGATGCATTGTAATGAAAAGAACACTAGAGTTAGGAGACCTAGCCTCTTATCTTAACTTTGCCACCAGTAACTAGCTGTGTAACCAGGGGGCAGCTAGGTGGGGCAATGGATAGAACACCTGGCCTGGAGTCAGGAAGACCTGAATTCAAATGCAGCCTCAGTTTACTAGCTGTGTGACTTGGGGCAAGCCACTTAATTCCTTTTTGCTTCGGTTTTCTCATCTGCAAAATGGGACTAATAGCACCTATCCCCCCACCCCCTTAGAGCTCTGAGAAACAAAGGAGAGGATAATTGTAAAGTACTTAGCACAATAACTGGCACATAGTTGTTGTTGTTGAGTCATGTTCAACTCTTCCTGACCCTGTGAGCCATATCACACCAATACTGTCCATGGAGTTTTCTTGGCAAAGATACTGGAGTGATTTGCCATCTCCTTCTCCAGCTCATTTTACAGATGAGGAAACTGAGGCAAACAGGGTGAAGTGACTTGCCCAGGGACACGCAACTAGTAAATATCTGAGATCAGATTTGAATTCAGGTCTTCCTGATTCTAAGCCCAGAGTTCTATATGCTGTGCCACCTAGCTGCCTCTGAATATAAATGTTAGCAATTATTGTTATTACCCTCTCTGGGCTTCAATTTCTTCATTTGGCAAGAATTTATCAAGGATCTAATACACAGAGATACACACACACTTACACATGCAAGGTAAGGGAGCTAAGACAAGATTCATAATCTTAAGAAGTTCATAAATTTGTCAAATGAGAGAGCTAGACAAGAAGACCGTAAAGTTGGCTGCCAGCTCTGATGCTGTGTCTACTTTCTTTCCCTACCTTTTCATCTTCTCCTGTAGCCCCATTTTCTAGAAGAATTGGAAAGGAAATAATAAAAGCTCAAAGCAGTATATTAAAGGAGAATGACATCTATATCTATGTATGTAACCTCTGTCTATATCACTTGCCAATTCCAACATGTCCACATTCATTATTAAAGAGCCCAAGGTAACAGCATCCTTGTCCAAGAGGGCTTGCCGCTCAGAGGTGACACATGCGTGGCCTATGCCCTGTCTGGTGGGTGCCCTGTTTGTGGGCATTTATTTATGCAGGATGGTGTCAGCCAGAGTTGGAACAGAAGGTGAATGGGATTGTGGGTGAGACAGCTCATTGGCCCATGGGGGATTGAAACGTAGCCTTGGGCCTCATTAGTTCTGTACTGTGTGGCCAGCTGAGTGAACTGCTTACAGAGTAATACTCACTACTCTGGGAAGAATCACTAAATATATTCAATATGAGTATAATATTTGTTGTTTTCCTCCTATTTTAATCTCATAGTTTTTCATTCTCCCTCTTCTCTCCCTGTACCTTTTCATTTTTTTAACTTAGAAATTCATGTCTCCCCTGTCCCTGCAAATGGCAGAGTGTGATATAAAAACTCACCATTTTCAATCATCTTGGCAATACCACTGTGATATTTTCACAGACGAATTGGGTTTCACAGGCAAACTACTGCAGTTTTAATTTAGAAGGTTATGTCCATTGAGACTCATTCATAATGAATCATTTTTCCAACTGATGAGAGCTTTTATGTTCACTCTCATTTCTCATGTTAATTTAAAGGTCAAGGCTACTGCATGTGAGTCGACAATCTTTTTGGTAATGAGTACTGTCTGGGGTGTTCAGTTCCTTTGGCCTTTAATTTTCTTGGGCCAAGTATCTGAAGGACACCTGGATATTTACAAATGCAGAATTATATCCAGGACCTTAGGTGGGAAGAAAGAAGATGTCTGAAAGAAAGGAACTGGTTCGAGTGAGTAGACAGGCTCAGAACAGGTCAGATTTAAAGCTGAAAAGGCCTTTGGAGAGTCAAACTTCTTCATTTTGCAGAAAAGGAAACTGAGGTCCAAGGAAGGAGGGACTTGCTTGAGATCACATAGAAACTAGGAAGTGGTGGGTGGCTGGGGTAGAAAGAGCTGAGGGTGTACTTGTGCCTGAAGTATAACTGTTTATTGCTGGGCGGCTATCAGATTTGGGACTTTCAAGAACCTGCCTAAATGGGGCACTTATTTGCCATTTCGCCTTTTCCACTGTGCAGTTCAGGAGCATCATTTTGCCAGAGAAATCCAAAGGCCTGGTCCCAGTGTACAGTAATGTGCACTGGGAGTAAATTCAAAAATTTGTAAGGAACTCATGAAATTGAAAAGCCAGCCAGGGGGCGCAGGGGGAATGTAAGCTCCTTGAGGGCAAGCGGCTGGGTCACTTCGGCCTTTGTCCAGTCACTGGCCCAGGCTGCCCTTATCAGTCTTGTCTCCTTCCTACTTACAGTTGCTATGGCACGGGGACGCCAGTGGGGGGGCGGGGGGTTGGGGGAGGCTCTCCCTGGGGGCCCCAGGGCGTTGTGGGGGAGGGAGTGGCCAGGGGCCCCTCGGCTTCTGCCCCTGCATTTGGCGCGGCCCGCAGTTCTAACCGCCTCCTGGGAAGGGTGACTAACGCTCCGGAACGTGTGGCGCCCGCCCGGCGGGGAGTTATGGTCGCGTGGCGGTTGCCCTCTTCGAGGCCTGTCCCTCGAGCGGCGTCACCCCCGCCTTTCGCCTGCATGGCGCGTGCTCTCTGCCCAGCCTTAGCCTCTGAGGTCGCAGGTCCAGAGAGAGAGGCATTTCTGCTCGAAGTCACACAGCGGTCTAAGTAGCAGGGCTCCCCAGTGTGACCCCCCCATGCACCACCTTCCTATTGCCCCGGACTGGGTTCTCAGACATCCCTTTTGTAGCACTCAGACCAGTAGAGCTTTCCCCCCTAGATTCCAAACAGCCTAGAGGATCGACTTCGAGCTGGATGGGGTGGACCGGACCTTAGGTATAGTCTGATTGACTAGATTCTAGTCCAATTCCCTCATTTTATAGAGGAAACTGAAACTCAGTGGGTGGAGTTATGTGACACGTCCAGAGGCCACACAGGAAGTAATTGATTGGTAGAGCTAAAAATGTGTGACTTTGAGCAATCATGGCAAGAGAATCGGCCCCATTGCCATTGATTCCTCCAGGGCATCAGAAGCTGCCCAAATTCTGCCATCCTGGGAGAATCTCCCTTCCTGCCCCTCTTAGGAACCTGAAAGTGTAATGCACAGTCTGGATTCCACAGACTCTGGAAGGTTGCTTGCGTGGCCTGGTGGTAATGACCTGGGAAGATCTAGCTTCCCATTTAGAGGCCTTACAAAGCAGTGATATACACAGAGGCAGTCCCCAAATTGCAAACAGGTCAGGTTCCCAAAGTTCATTTGTAGGTTGGCATGTTTGGAACTCACTTGCATTTCCCATAGAAAAAATGATGTATAAATTGGTGGCTTGATTCCCAAGCCAGCCCACAAAACCTATTTAACCCATAATGTAGTGGAAATACTTTGCATTTGCAATGAAATGTACAAAATACTGTGTTCAGTCCTAGTAATTACACAAAACAGGAAACAATGTACATTGAATAAAAAAATACTGTTTAATTTATCTTGATTGCTGGTGCTTGAGGAAAAAGCAGGTTACACAAAACAGGAAACAATGTTGAATAAAAAATAGGGTTTAATTTATCTTGATTGCTAGTGCTTGAGGAAAGCAAGTTTAATTAGAGGAGGATGGAGAGATATATGGAAAGAGGGAGATTTTCATGGAGATTGTGAAGGGCACTAGTCACTGGACATTTTAAGGGCTTATAGACTAATGATCCTGGTTATATGTTGTTTGATTTCACTTCAAAGCATGTCTTTGTCCAGCCTCTTTTCTTTGCTTTTCCTTGTGACAGTTATAGCCAACTCAAACTGCTTATGTTCCATAGTCATGATTAGAGTCATTGTTTTGATTTACAAATGGAAGGAAGATGGAAGGGGAGGGAAAGATTTTCCTGAGGTAATTGGGCAAGAATTGGAAGAAAAATAATGTGTTACTGTCATAAAAGAAATTACCTGAGATGGAATTATCTGAGATGTGAGTGCTGAGAGAGGAAAGAGGGAGATCAATGTGCTGGGCTCTCCAAGAAATACTATTGGGTTTTCCAGACAGCCTAGCTTTCTCATGCTAAAGGGAGAGGAGATCTCATCGAATGAGATGGAGAAGCCCATATCTAGGATAGGACAAGTCCAAAAATTGAGCCATCCATTTCCTAGCAACTTGGAAACAGATGTCACTGCCATGATATCTTAAAAGTAGCAAGGGAAGTAGAAAAAGTTTTAGAGTCAGATCTAGGTTCAAATCTTGTCTCTTTCCAATCCTCTCAGTGGTGCCAATTCCCTCAAAGGGTTGTCAGGATCACATGAGAAGAGTACTTGCCCAGTGAATTTTTTTAATAGTGTCAAAAATAACATAGCTGGCCCAAGAGCTAGATAAGGTATACAGAGCACTTTATCATTACTCTGTAATATATGGTCAAATGATTATTCCATTTTTGGTGAGGAAGCTGAGGCTAGGTGACTTACTTGCCCTGGGTGACAAACCAGAGTAAACTGGGATTAATCCTAGTTGTACTTACTTTCCCAGAGTCCCCAGAACCTTATTTCTTCCATGTGACCCTATCACTGTTTTTTCACACACACACACACACACACACACACACACACACACACACACACAC
>NW_020944469.1:4913700-5025065 GCF_900497805.2 Vombatus ursinus | reverse complement strand
CACACACACACACACACACACACACACACACACACACACACACACACACACACACACCCCCTTTGGCAGTTTAGCTGATATTCCACTGAAGCATAGGTGATAAATACAAAAGGTCAGAATGCCAGTTTTCATCCTTGTTTTAAAAGTACAGAGGAACATGAGGCACAAGATGGCCAGGTATCCAAAACCACAAGATGATGTTGATTGCAGAGCTGTGGCTTCCTTAAATCAGCATCTTGCATCATTCTGCTTGAAAGACATAAAAGGAGGGGGTGTTAGAATTTTATGTGTGGCTTGAAATAATTTTCACCGGATGTTTTCTGCTGGTGAGAATGTTTTGGAGCTTAGCTATGAAACTCACGTTGGCTTACTTAAATTCAGTTACCTGTTTGAATGCATTTGAGGTAGTGTTTGTTGGTCTTTGCTCTTCTATTGAGATATGCGGGCTTTGCAAAGAGATTTGTCTTAATTATGGATTTTGGGGGCAACTCACCAAATATGGAATCTAGAACTAGAAAGAAGGAATAGGCACACATTAGGATTTGATGAATTCTTTTTCCGTCATTTCAAACAATATTTTTTCTTGTTGCTGGAGATGTAGAAACTCATCAGCCTAAAAGCAATTGTTGTGGATGGAACAGTTGGTGACTGAAATTAAGGGCCATGAGATTTAAAGACCATGTATAGCCAGTCAGGTAAGACATCCTCCTTTTTGGAAACTCAGACCAGGAGATTTGCATTTAAAAAATCAACTAACAGCCCACCCTTTCCCTATGATTATCAGATTCTCTTACTTTATCTGTACAATTGTGGCTGATAAAATTTAGCTCCTAAGATGTGGCAAAATATGATAATCACAAATTTGGAATTTAGCCCTTAGAAATAGTCATCACATGCAGTGACATCATGTTTGGTCAGCCTCAAAGTGTTTCATAATGACTTCCCTCTCTTCCTGTTTACCTACTACCTTTAATGATTTAAACTGGATTTCTACCCTGGTAGAATGGAAATAAAATATCTCCCCCCTCCCATTCCTTCAAGTATCTTTAAGTACTTTATTGTACATTCGAAGTAAGCCCTGGCCCCTTTCCATGCCCTCTTTTGGCAAATGGCAACCTGCTTACAACCAGTCTCCATCTGCTCAAGTTGGATAAGATCATTGGGAATTTCATAATTTCCAACATTTACAATTTCCTCTCAAATTTATCACATTCTCTGGATTTCATAGAATGTTATATTTGGGGGAACCTCAGAGATCACATATAGTAAGTATGCATGAAGCATGAACACCTTTCTCCTAACCCCCCCTCCAAAAAAAAATACTCAGGTCTCTAGCCTCTGTTTCTCTCCTTTCTGAAATGAAAACCAGTGGAGAAATCCAGAAAACTTGTTCTCCTTATTTTTATGGGTGCTATGATAAATGAGTGTAAGCAAATGACTGTTAATAGAAGGATGGCTCACATACTTGCCGTATTTTCATTCTTTTCTGGAGGTTCGCCATCTGTGTTTGGAAAGTCAGTTGCCTGTTCATTTTCTAATGTGGTCATCCCATTGAAGTACTCATCCTTATCCTCATCCTCGTCCTTATCCTCATCCTCATCCTCATCCTCATCATCATCCTCATCATCATCCTCATCCTCATCTTCTTCCTCCCTCTCCTCCTCCTTGAGTTCTTCTGTAGGTTTAATAGCTTCTGCTTCTGAAATAGAAACTTGTTCCCCCTTTTCAGACATTTTGTCTTCAGATCTAGAAAAAGATTAAAAAGTATGCTCATGATAGATTTGCTTAGTTAGACTTCAACAGTGCCCTGAGGATTTCCTGGTTCCTATGTCTTTAGGCCTAGTGATCAGCTGACCTGGCTTCTCCCCCAGAGGAAGCTCTTTTAAAAAATCTTTGGGGAAGGAGAGTGGCTAGGCTGGCTAAACACTCCAGTGAGTACTTCTTTTTCTTCTCTTCCAATTTGATCCTCTTATCGTGGGGGGAATTATTGCAAAGACTGTGATGATGCCTGTTCTACAGTTGAAGAAACTGACATTGACAGTTTCAATGGCATTCTCTAAATCTCTAAGTCCTGGACAGTTTCAATGGCATTCTCTAAATCCTGGATCCAAGCAGGAAACCGAGGCCTAGAGATGGGAAGTGATAAGATTTTTTAGAGGTCATGTAGCTAGTAAATGAAACTGAAATCCAGGTCCTCTGACTACAGGAGCCCAGGCCATCTGACTACATGTATGTTTATTTTATATACATATATACACACATGTATATGTGTATATATATATATACATATGGAGACACATGCATGTATGTGCATATATATACATATATACCTATGTACACATATATACATATAAATATACATCTATATCTATATCTATATTTATCTATCTAGCTATCTGTATACGTTTTGGTCTGTACTTACCTTTCACTCACATCGAACACTTCAAACACTTTGAAGTTGGCATATCCTTGAAATATTCGGTGTCTTTGATACCCTTGATACCTTTGATACTTTTGATACCCTTTATATGCTTGGTATGTTATAGCATTATCCATGGCTTCTGATCTTACCGGGTCAGTTACCTTGGGCCTAATAACACAAACTGCTTCTTCAATTGGGTTTTGTTGGCTCTGCCCACCATTATTACCTCACGAGACAATGGTTTTGTCAGAGACCCTGCCTCTTGCCACCTCTCCCAGTCTCATTTGATTGGTTGATTGTTTTCTCCTTAGTGGGGCTGCTGGATTCATCACCCTAGTTGTAATTAAGTGAAAAAAAAATCCTCTCTGACAGAGGCAGGAGGTCAAAAAACATGTTCTCTAAAGGGATTTATTATACCCAAGGCTAAGTTCCTGAGGTCATTCTGGCACCTAGAAATAGAGAATCTACCCTTTTCTGGTGCCTGATGGAGTTATCTTCATTTCTACCAATAAATATTTCTGTCCTGCAAATCTGTTATGTAGGTGTAATATGCTACCATTTGAGGACACTAAGAAAAGGCATCAAATGTGGGCTCACCCTTTAAAGGAGTTTTTCATGTTGCTGGGGAGATGAGATGTGTAAAATGAACTCTTCTCCTCCCTCATCTGGCCACATCCACACGCGCATACCCAGAGATCCCAAAGCAACCAGCGTACACTAATGGCTCAGTCTCAGTTAGACTCCTTCCAGCCATTAGAAGGATTGAGAAAAGGGAGAGTTCCCTGGGCCCGAGAGGGTTTAGGTAAGATTTCTCGGAACATGGACCTTGGGATAGGCTTTGAATGAACAGAAATCCTTGGACACACAAAGAGCAGAATGGGCAGGAGAGGCATGTGAAGGGATGAGATGGACGTGCACAGCCAGGCCCTGAGTGGCACCATATTCACATCCTTGTTCTGGGCGGGGAGGTTGGGGGAAAGGGAATGGCAGAGGATGCAGAGATGGACAGCTCAAGGGAATGGTCTAAAGAACCAACCAGACAAACAAATCAGAATGAAAACAGTTTCCTACCTGGAGGCAGTAGTGGAGTGAACAATGAGCATGCTGGGTAGGAAGCTAGGAGGCCTGAGTCCTCATCAAGTCTGTGCCACTGATTCTGTGAAATTTCGAGCACCTCTCTTCTAGCTTTGGGCCTTACTACCCCGTTGGTGCAATGAGGGGGCCCTTTTGGAACATTCCGGGAAATCAAAGAGCAAGGGCTGCTCTTTTAGCCATCATTTGGCAGATGAGAAATCAGTCAGAGAGACCAAGTGACAGGCCTAAAGCCACACAGTGGCAGAGTCAGGACTAAGAGTGTGTGAGGCCTAGAAGAGATAATTTAGTTACTGTCTCTATGTAATACCCACCCTGGACCAGCAGGTTTGGGGTGCCTCTCCACTGTTAGGACTGATCTCAAATCCTATATCTAGAAAATGCCTGTCTTCTCAGTGTTGTTGTAGTTGTTCAGTCGTTTTTCATTTGCGTCTGACTTTCTGTGACCCCATTTCAGGTTTTGTTGGCAAAGATACTGAAGTGGTTTGCCATTTCCTCCTCCAGCTCATTTTACAGATGAGGAAAGAGGCTAACAAGGTAAGTGACTTGCCCAGGGTCACACAGCTAGTAGGTGTCCGAGGCCGGATCAGAACTCAGGTCTTCCTCACTCCAGTTCTGGCACCCTGTCCACTGTGCCACATAGCTGCCCCATCTTCTAAGGAAATGAAATGGACATCTCTGAATGGCCATGATGCCTGGAAAATGGCTTTGAAAGTCTGTCCCAGTCTTCAGCGTTGCTGGTTTCTCATCCTTTGATTAGAGTGAGCGAGTTTGAGATGTGCTCCAACAACCTGAGTATAGATGATGTGACCAGTCATTGCTGGAGGTCGGCCGTTGTGGTTGAATTCACCACGTTGTGCTCGCCAGTGAAGATGGCAGTAAGGAAAGAGGAGTGGACAGTTTGTCTGGTCCCAACCTCTCACATTACAGGCCCAGGGAGGGCCAGATAGGCAGTTAGTGGCACAGTTCTGGTTCAGAGGCAAGCTTCCAAATCCCAAGCCATTGCTCTGTCCTCTGTGTCACCTCATGTGCCTCTGGATGCTTCGTGGTTTAGCTACCGGAGCTGCAGCCAAGTGAGAAGACCCTGAAAGTGGGCAGAAATGTTCCTCAGAGGAGTTTCTGCTCTGACCTGCCGCTCTTCTCCCTTTTCGTTCCTATGGTCCCCTGGTAGCAGAGGGAAGTAGCCTCAGCTGCACTCACAGAAATTCCCTGAGAACCTGTTGGGTGTGTGCTGGGCCCTGTGCCACATGAGGCCAGAAAAAGGGAAGGAGCTGCCAGTGTGGCTGTGTGGTCAAATAAGTGGGCCAGATGATAATAAAGGCTTTGAGGTTTACTGAAACAGGGTGGCTTTGAGACATAGGGTTGAAATCTTCTTACATTAAGCAGCGTTGTGACCATGACAAAGTCAGCCTCTCTGAGCCTCCGTTTCCTCATCCATAAAATGGAAATGAGAATCCTCGTTATGGGAATCAAATGAAACAATGTGTGTAAAGTGCTTTGTAAGCCTTCAAGCCCCAGCTCAATATCTACTTTTGCTGCCATGTAAGAGAGGAGGAGTTCGTTATAGCTGGAGAGAGCCAGGTAAGACTTCTTGGAACAGAAGTAGAGCTAGACCTTGAAGGACAGATTAGGGAGAGATCAGTGAAAAGGGTAGGCAGGGGAACAGTGTGGGCTGGTGGGACTGGCAATGGCACGTTCTACCTCACAGTCATTTATGTAGTGGGTGTTGGGGGCTGGGGACTGGGGGCTGGGCACTGGGGATGGGGACTGGGCACTGAGAGCTGGGCCAGGAGTGGAGCAGAGAGAATTGAGCCCTCATCTGGCCATGGTGCATGTAACAGAGGAGTGGGAACGTAAACTCGGCAAGGTGTGCTGGTGCCAGCTTACAGGCCAGCCTAATTAATAAGTTTGGGTTTTGTCCTGGACAGTGGAGGTCCATGGAAGGCTTTTATTGGGGGGAGGGTGATACAATGGCAGTGGTAGAATCATTTGTCTTTGCTGTCACCCCCAGGAGCTTTGCCCAAGGGCCTCCCTGTTGCTGCAAGGCATGACAGGGGACCTAGGGCAGGAAATCCCTGTGGCACCTTCCCAGCTCACATTCACACTCAGGAAGACCCATGGCATCATCCCATATTTGTTCTGTACCCTCAGCTGGGAGCTGCTAACTCATAACTAATATGTGCTTTTCTCCCAGGCCCAGCGATAAGATTCCTGCCCCTTGTCCCCTTGGACTTTTGAGAAGAATGATGCTCATTACCCCTACTGGGTGCCATGCTCCAATGTTTTTTTTGGCAGTTGGGGTTATGTGACTTGTCCAAGGTCACATAGCTAGTAAGTGTCAAGTGTTTGGTCTGAGGCCAGATTTGAACTCAGGTCTTCCTGACTTTAGGGCCAGTGTTCTATCTACTGCGCCACCTAACTGCCCCCATGCTCCAATGTTTTGTAGCAGAAGTATAAGGCTAATTCCATATGGCCTCTTGAGGCAAAGTGGAGACCAGTGCCCTGGGGAATGTCACATGTGGCAGATTTGGGCTTGAGAACAATGGAGATTTTCCATGTGGTTTGAGCTGCCCCAAAAAGGGAAGGGGCTGCCATGTGGAGCCATTTAAAGCTGATGAAATACTTTCCACACAAGTAGCGGGAAGCTTCACTTGTGACAGATCACATGTCACCTGCCTGTGGTCGCTTCTCTAGCAGATGGCAGAATTCAAAGCCAGGGATCCTAAGTTCAAGTCAGGTCAAGTGACCCAGTAGACAGAACACCAGGCCAGTTGTCAGGAGGCCCTGAGTTCAAATGCTGCCTCAGACACTGATTGGCTGCAGGCCCCTGGGCAAGGCGCTTAGCCTCTGTCTTCCTTAGTTTCCTCATCTGTAATATAGGGACAATAATAGCACCTGCCCTCCATGTCCCCCATTGTTGTAAAGATCAGATGAGATAATATTTGTAAAGCTTTTTGCATATCAAAGTACTATAAATGCAGTCTATTATTTTGATTGTTATGATTCTACAGTGTCTTAGTAGAGAGGGTGAAGTATATTCTGGACAGACCACATGCTGCACTGGTACCGGTGATTGAGGGGATAGGCCTAGGGACTGGGCCTATGATTTCATTAGTGTAGGGAATTTCCAAGTGACCAAACTCCCTCCTCCAATTCCGGTAGGCACCTTCCCTACAATTTTCAGCCTTAGAGAGCTGCCCAGAGCCTTGAGAGGTGAGGTGACTTGCCAAGGGTCATCCAGCCAGGATATGTAAGGGACAGAACTCGAACCCGGGGCTCCCTGGCCACTGTGCCACACTGTGTCTCTCTATGAGCAGTGCAGTAGGATAAAAAGAGCCCCTTTAGGGGATGTGGGATCAGCTCTGAGCTTGACTACTTGCTTCCATGGGGAAGGCCCTTTCCTTCTCTGGGCCTCAGTTTTCTAATGGGTTGGGCTCTAGATGACCTCAGGTCCCTTTGAGCTGCATGTCTCTGATCCTAAGAGTTGACAGAGGAAGAAATGTACTTTTAGAAGACCTGCTCATTCCCACACTGGCTGAGGTGCTGTGAATGGACTGCCATATGTCCTGGGAGGGACATTTACCCTGGAGAGTTAGGTGTCGGGGGGGGGGGGGCCTCAAGATGATGCTGGGTGACATTTGTCAGGGTAAGAGGTTGACAGAGAGGCAGTGAGGCGGCCCCCTGGAGACAACACCAGACTTGGAGGCAGGAGGAGCTAAGTTTGAATCTCACCTGAGACGTTTACAAGCTCTGCGGCCCTCAGCCTCTCACGGCCTCTGTCTCTTCATCCATAAAATGGGAATGAGACTAATACCTAACAACCTGACAGGGTTGTCGTGAAGCTCAAATGAGATGATTTCTATAATGTGCTTTGCAAACCTTTAGGTTCTATAGAAATGTTAGTTGTCATTATTAGGATCATTGAATTAGACGGCTCCCTGTGGTCTCTGCCCACTACTAATTGGTGTATCTCTGGTAATAGTTCCTAGAAGTCTGACTGTGTAATCCCTGAGGGCTGGATGTACATTGATGGGGGATGCGGTGTATTCCTTCGCTTGGGGAAAGGGAAGTTGGAGAGAGTGGGAGTAAAAGGGGGAATGCGCCACATGGAATAAGTATTCTAGACACAGCACGTTTCCTCTTTCCAATAATAACTGACACATGCATACAGAGGGTTTGGAAGTTTGCAAAGTGCTTTACAAGCATCTCATTTGGGCCTCATAGTGGTCCTGCGAGGCAGGTGCCCCTGCTGTTGTGATCTTTGAATCCCAGAGAGGGGAAATGAAGTGTCTGTGTCCACACAGCTGACTCCAGTAATACAGTATAACACTACTCCAGACATTACTTCTCCTCCTCCTCCTCCTCTTCCTCCTCATTATGAATAGCTACTCTTTCCATAGTGCTTTAAGTTTGGCCAAGCACGTTATCTCACAACCCTGGGAGGTAGGTACTATTATTGTCCCCATTTTACACATGAGGAAACTGAGGCTTAGACAGGTGAAGGGACTTGCCTGGGGATGTGCAGCTTGCAAATATTTCAGGTCATGGTCCAGCACTTGAGCCCCTGAGCCACCTGCGTGCTGGCAGAGGGAGAATATGGTGGTCAAGACGGTTGAGAGAAGATGTGGTCCTTGGCCTCAGGTCTACTTATGGTTAAATAAGAGAACTCATTCGCCAACCCTCATAGTTATAAGATTTAATACTGAATAGTTAAGAGGGAAAGGTGAAAAGCACAGAGATTACAGGCCCAGGGATGGCCTGGGAATTAGGGGGATGCTTAGAGGACCAGGCTGGGCTATAGAGCAAGCAGTTTCAGCCACACCAGGAAGGCCAGAAAGACTGTGTGTTTTACGGTATATGAATTGAATTCTGCCAGAAGAGCATTCTGGGGCTGCGTGCTCCTTCTAGCATTTCCTTTTCTCTTATTCCTCAGAGAAATCTCTACTTAAGGACCCTGAAGCACATCAGATTGAGTATTGGAGACTAGCTTTGACTGCAGGCTCAGACACCTGCTGTGTGACCCTGGACTAGTCACATGACCTCTCTGAGCCTCAGTTTCCTCATCTGTAAAATGGAGATTATTGTAGCTAAAGTAACTGCCTCATGGGATTGTCTTGAGATTCAAATGAAAAAGTCTATGTAAATTGCTCTCTGAATGTCAGTTGTTATTTTTATTGCTAACTTCTAGAGCAGTTGGTATCTGCATCAGTAGATGGAAGAGGACGCTGATAAAATGACAGATACTTGAAGTTACTGAAGACGCTGAAGTAGAAGGAAAGCGTCAGTGACACTCACCGTCCGCGTGGCCCCTGCTCGGCCTTGTTGGTCGCTACTGAGGTGTGACTAGCCCAGGGTCATACAGCAGGTGTCTGAGGCGTGCCAAGCAGTATCAGCCTTTATATCTACATTGTGGATCCACTTTGGTTTTATTTAGGTGTAGGGTGTAAGAGGCTGGTCAATGCCCGGTTTCTGCCAAACTCTTTTCCAGTTTTCCCAGCAGTTTTTGTCAAAGAGTGAGTTCTCATCCCAGAAGCTGGGGTCTTTGGGTTTATCAAACAGTAGATGACTCTAGTCATTGGCTACTGTGTCTTCTGTACCTAACCTATTCCACTGATCCACCACTCTGTTTCTTAGCCAGTACCAAGTAGTTTTGATGGTGGCTACTTTATAATACAATTTAAGATCTGTTATGGCTAGCCACCTTCCCTAGCATTTCTTTTCATTAATTCCCTTGGTATTCTGGACCTTTTGTTCTTCCAGATGAATTCTGTTATTATTTTTTCTAGCTCTGTAAAATACTTTTTTGGTAATTTGATTGATATGGCACTGAATAAGTAAAGTAGCTTAGGTAGAATTGTCATTTTTATTATATTGGCTCAGCCTACCCATGAGCAACTGATGTTTTTCCAATGATTTAGATCTGACCTTATTTGCTGGCAACACTTTTCAGCGCTTGGATTGGCTGTACCTTTTTCTGCCTTGGGGGTCTCCTGAATACAAAATGGCTGCTCTCCTCAATGATGCCAATGTTTGTTGCACTCTTAACGAGTGAAAAAATGCTCTTGATAGAAAAACCTTTTGGATACTTTGTATGCTTATTTACCTTTTGCACAAACCTCGTGGTCCAGTAAATGTCAAAGAAGACTAGTTTTAGATCATCCACTATTTTGGATCATCCCTTCTATTCCCTTGTGTTAGTATGGAGCATCAGGAGATGACTAGATTTTATAATCGCATCATAGACCTAGAGCTGGAAGAGACCTTACAAGTCTTCTAGGCCAACACTCTTGTTTTACAGATGAGGAAACTGAGGCCCATTGAAGTTCAATAACTTGCCTAAGGTCGGAAAGGTAGTAAGCAGCAAATCTAGGATTTGAATTTGGGTTATGTGGCTCCAAATGTGTGTGTGCCCGTCCATGCACAGTATAGAAGTAGAGTTGTCTTCATTTATGAGTAAGACGATAAAAGAATATTCTGGGTAAACCTGCTCCTTCCGGGACTTCCTTTTCTCTTATTCCTCAAGGCAGTCTCCATGGCATGGCCTCATTTTCTGACCACTCTCAAACTATCTTCACCCCACTGGAAACTTGGGTCCTACCTTTCCCAACTGCCCCCCCCCCGGCCTTATTGGCTCTGATAGGTGAGTGGTTCACTTCATTTTGCCTGGGCTTGGGCCTCCATGATACTTCCTGAAGTCTTCCTGTCATGGCCCTGTGTGGGTACCTTTCTTCCCTCCCATGTCCCAAGCTTTCAAGCACTCTTTTATGTGGGACTAGATTGTATGATGTGTGAAGGCAGGAATTGTCTTACTCATATTCTTATTCTTAGCACATTGCATAGTATCTGATGTGTAGCAAATGCTTAATAAATACTTTGTCTAGCAAGGAGTCCCAAATAATTCATTTTTATTCCAATTCAGTTCCTTCTCTTTAATTCAGTTCAACTGGATCCAGTTTAGTTAGATTCAACAAACATTAAGCACCTACTATGTACATGAACTTTTAAGTGCCAAAAATAAAGTAAAGTAAATTTTTAAATTAAAATTTGTTTTAAATGAACAAATATGGATTTTCTCTCCCTCCCGTCTCTTTCCCTCCCTCCACTATTAGGAAAAATAAAATAAAACACATGTTCTATCTACTGCGCCATCTAGCCACCTCTGGGGGGACAGACAGTGTACATGGAGGCACAGAAAAGTCATGACAGGGGGGTAGCTAGGTGGTGCAGTGGATAGAGCACTGGCCCTGAAGTCAGGAGTACCTGAGTTCAAATCCGGCCTCAGACCAAACACTTGACACTTACTAGCTGTATGACCCAGGGCAAGTCACTTAGCCCCAATTGCCTAAAAAAAAAATAAAATAAAAAAAAAGTCATGACAGATTGGAGAATGGCCTTTAGTCCTGCTTGGCTGGAAAATAGCGTATGTATAAGGTTGGAAAGGTAGGTTGGAGCCAGATTGTGAAGGCCTTTGAAAATCAAGCAAGAGTCAAGAGTATCAGCCTTCACAGCCATCATCCAGGGACACAACTTCTGTGGAGAAGGGGCCAACCATTCCTACCTACTGCCAACCAACTGCCACCCACAGTGCAGGCAGCCCAGCCTAGCTGAAGCAGCAGGGGAAGAAATAGGAGGCAGCATGTGCCAGGTAAGTCAGAGAGTGACCATCACCCTGACAGTTTCCTCTCAGATCCTGAAGGAGACAGCCCAAGACCCTGAACCCAAGAACCTGAACCCACGAACCTTTGGAATAGCAATGCTTCCAGCCCATTGCCTTCAGCCATTATCTTGGCAAGCAGGCCCTGTGAAGACACAGCCTGGTAATGTTTCTGCAGATGCTACAGCCACACCTTCTAAAGACCCAGAAAGAAAGTTCTTGCCACCAAAGTCTTTGGCACTGTCACATGCTTCAGTATCAGAAATCGATACCATTTTGTCAAGAGAAATGGCATTTGAGATGAATATTAACACCGGCTTTGCTGCTGTATCCTAATGACCATGGTAACTTTCCATCTGACTGCAGCTGAGACCTTTCATATGATGTGTTTACCCCATTAGAATGGGAGCTCCTTAGAGATAGAATAAATGGGGGGTAGTATAGGATGAAGGGAAATATACTTAGTTTTTCACAACAGGACTACTATGGAAGTATTTTGCGTGACTACACATGTATAACCTGTATCGAGATGCTTGCCTTTTCAGTGAGGGTGGGTGGGGAGGGAGGAAGGGAGAAAATTTGTAATCCAAAGTTTTAAAAACATATGTTAAAAAGAAAAAAAAAGAATCAAATTGTGAAAAAAAAAGAATGGGAGCTCCTTGAGAACAGGGACCTCTGACTTTTCTATTTTTAACCCCAGTGCTTAGTATAGTGCTTTACGCAAAGTAAGCACTTAATAAATGCTTCATTCATTCATTCATTCATTTATATACCTTTGATTCCATCCCCTCAGGTCTTCTTTGGAAGATTACCCCCATATGTATCTCTTCTATCTAATGTTCTATCTCCTTCTGTCTTCAATTTCTCCCAATCTATCCTTAGTAGGGTTTCTTCCTTGCTGCTAACAAATATGCCTAAGTCTTCTCCATCCTTAATACATTACTAGACCAACCTCTAGTGTGAGGGCTTGCTGAACCCCTTTCAGGGCTGCTCATCCACCTTTGGTGTCCACCTGTCACCCAGCTCTCACCTGTGACTCCAGGAGCCTGTAAAATGTGCAATGGCCATACCCAAGTGAAACCATCTTAGCAGATGGCTAAATCAGGTTCAGGGTAACCAGCAGGTCTCAAACCTGTCAGTGAGTTAGGGGAATGTCTACCTCAAGCATGTGAAGACTTCTGGTAGAATAGGCGGATAGGAACACCATAGAGGTGAATGAAGCAGGCACTGTGGAGTGCTTAGAGCTTGGTCAGACATCAAAGATGCCAAGGTCATCTACTTCATCTCAAGCCATCGCCAGTCTTCTTGACTTTTGGCCTGCCACTGGACTTCAGTGACTGGAAGAGACAGTGAGGATGACGGCTTTGTGCAGCTCTGCCTTACTTAAATCCAGTTCACTCTCGAGTCAAGACATCACCCCATGATGACATTGGTCCTCTTTGAAATGGACAAACAACAACTACACCCTACTGTCCCCTCAGATTATTAAATAGCACCTAGCCTCCCTTTCTCACACGAATACCTAGGAGGGAAATTCTCCCACTATGTGCCTCTGCTTTCTCTCTTCCTACTCACTTTTTAACCCTTTACAGTCTGCCTTTTCACATCATCACTCAACTGAAACTATCACCAGTTCCTAGTGAGCTTTTAGTTGTGGCCTTTTTCTGTGTCCTCATCCTTCTTGACCTCTCTGTAGCATTTACCTCCCTGGTTTTCATGACACTTTTTCCTCTTGGTTCTCCTACTTGCCTGCTTCTCCTTAGTCTCCTTTGCAGGATTATCTTCCTTATTCCATCCCTTTACTGTGAGTGTACCTCAAGGCTCAGTCCTGGGCTGTCTTGTCTCCTCTCTGCTCTTCTTTGCTCTCTCTGAGAGTCCATGGGATTTAATTATTATCTTGATGAAGATAACTCACAGATCTATATATCTAGTCCTGTTCCCTTCCTGAGCCCTGGTCCAGCATCATCAAATGCATATTAGATATTTTATAACGGCTATCTCATTCTTATCTCAGACTCACTATGTCCAGAATGGAATGGACTCTCTTTACCTCTAAACTCACCTTCTCCAAACTACCCTGTGTCTATCTAGGGCACCACCATCCTTCCAGCTTCCTTTGTTGCATCCTCCTTCAGGTCATGCCCACTAACCATGGGTGTCCCTCAAAGGTCTACTCTTGGTTCTCTTCTCTTATTCTTCTATCTCATCAGCTCCCATGGCTTCAATTATTATCATCTCTCAGATGATTGTCAGATCTGTTTATCATTCTAGCCCTTACCTCTTACTTAACCTCTAGTCTTGAAACTGCCTCTTAGACTAGATATCCTGTAAACATCTCAAACTCAACATATCCAAAATAGAACCCATTAACTTCCCTCCCAAAAACTGTCCCCTCTTCCAAGTTCCCTATGACTATCGAGCGCATCCTCCTAGACACCCAGGCTTGTAACCTCATTGTCATTTTCAAATCTTTATACTCATACCACGTGTCCAGTCTGTTGCCGGGTGTTATCCTGCCTTCACAACATCTTTCGTATATGTCTCCTCACACCTCTCCCACCTGGTACAGGTCCTCATCACCTCAAGCCTGGACTACTACATGACCCTTCTTTTGGTCTCCCTGCCTCAAGTCTCTTCTACTCCAAAGTGATCCTATCAAATGTAAGGATGACCATGTCCCTCACCTACTCAGTGAATTCAGTGGCTCCCTGTTACTTCCAGGATCAAATATGAAAGCCCGTTTGCCTTTTAAAGCCCTTTACGATCTGTTCCCCTTCCTACCTTTCTGGCGTTCTTGTCCTTCACCCCCTCCCCGTAGTACTCTTCTATGTGGCAACACCGGCCTTTTGCTGTTCCTTGGGGTTGGAGGCACTCCGTCTCCTGACAGCCTTTTTGCTGCTTGCTCCTCATGGCTGGACTGCTCTCCTTCCTCCCCTCTGCCTCCTGCCTTCCTTCTAGATTCAGCTCAAGCCCCACCTTCTGTGGTAGTGCTTAATTGGTCCCTCGATGTACCTCGCCTTGATTCCTAGTGTCTTCCATTTGTCTTGTAGATATCTTGCATTTACCTAGTTATTTGCATGTTGTCGCCCTCATTACAGTGGGTGCTCCTTGAGGTCAGGGTGTTTTCCCCTTTTTTGTCTCCCCAACACTTAGAGCAGTGCCTGTTTCACAGCCTCAGTACCTTCCTCGACATCCCATCACATATCCAATCAGTTGCCAGACTTCATTGATTCTACCTTCATGACGTCTCTCTTATCCAGCCCCTTATGTGAACATTACTCTTGTCACCTCTTGCCTGGATTATTGCAGTACTCTTCGAAATTGCCCTAAACGGTCTCCCTGCCTTGTTCCTTGCCCCTTTACGATCCATCCTCCACAGAGCTGCCAGAGGGATTTTCTTAAAGTGTGGCTCTCACCATGTCACTCACCTGCTCAATAAACTCTGGTGTCTTCCTATTTCCTCTAAGGTCAAATACAAACTGCTCTGTTTGGCCTTTAAATGACTTCATGTCTTGGCCAAGACATGCAATGCAATGTTTTTTTTAATGCAATGGTTTTTTTTTTCTAGTTGTTCATCACAAGTGATACTCCATCCCCCACCTCCATGCCTTTGCGAAGGCTTAGAATGCACTCCCTCCTCACCTCAGTCTCTTAGAGTTCTTTGTTGTTGTTGTTCAGTCATTTTCAATTGTGTCTGACTCCCCATGACCCCATTTGGAGTTTTCTTAGCAGAGATACCGAAGTGGTTTGCCATTTCCTTCTCCAGCTCATTTTACAGATGAGGAAAATGAGGCAAACAGGGTGAAGTGACTTGCCCAGGGTCACACAGCTAGTCAGTGTCTGAGACCAAATTTGAACTGAGGAAGAGGAGTCTTCCTGACTCCAGGCCCAGTGCTCTATCCACTGCAGCAACACCTAGCTGCCCCTTAGAATCTTTAGTTTTCTTCAAAGCTCAGCTCAAGTGAGACCTTTCCTGACTTATCCTCTACCCAGGTACTAGCACTTCCCACCAAAAAGATTACCTTTTTGTTTATTTTGAGTGGTAGCCTGGCACAGTGGGTAGAGAGTGGACCTTGGAACTAAGAAGCCCTGGATTCAAGTTCTGCCCCTGAAACTTCCTGGCTTTGTGAACCTGGACAAGTCACTTACCCTCTCAGTGTTCTAGGCAATCAGGTGGTTTCCTATGCTAATGTGATTTCTCAAGTCATGTCTCTATCCCTCTCCTTTTTATTTTGTATTAGCTTTATCATGCATATATTTTTATTTTTCCCAGTGGAATATGAGCTCCTTGAGGGCAGGGATTAAATTCTATCTTTTTTTTAAAAATATACATATATGCATATGTATGTGTATGTGTATTTTTTTTATCCCAGTGCCTAGCATAGTGCATGACACATAGTAGGTGCCTGTTGCTTGATTGATTGACACCATGACCTGTTCCCTGGGAAATATTTTTTAATGGCATCTTTGTTGAGGAAAGAAGGAACCATCTGAGAAGTTCCATCAGCCCAGTGATAAATCTCAAAAGGCATTTCTTAGAATTCTCTGAATAACAGTATCTATGAAGTTGTATCAGCTGAAAATACATTTCCTAGAGCTAAATGCAGCCTTCTTATTCTTCATCAGGGAATTCTTTGCAGCTCTGCGGAGGAGAATTATAAGAGAAGATAATACAGTGTTTTTGGTGGCCACTGTCCTACTGCCCTACTCTTTCCTAGTGAATGGTTCACATGGAAGTCTATGGAAGGTACCAAGGTAAGAAGTGCCATGAGAAAGCTGTGTCGACTCATTATGGTGTCAAACCTCGGAATGTTTCTCCCTGTGGCAGACTGCCATGTTGCCATGGTGGAGGGGGGCAGAGCAGTGGGGAGAGGTGGATTTCAGCTCCCCATTACACTGTATAGAGTAGCTTGATAATTCATATATGTGATCCTAGATGAAAATGCAAAATTAGTGATTATGGTTAATGCAACCACTTTTCTTTTTATCTTTTTTTTTTTCATTTTGACCTTGACAGACATCAACAATCATGAGCATTTCCACAAACTAAGAAGAACCGAAAAAGATATTGTATATGAGACCATGAATCTGTATTACACACAGCTTTTTAAAAGAGCATATTAATGCTTTCTACCTCCAGAGACAGAGGTGCTGGACTCTTGGTACAGATTGAAGCATATTTTGTTTTGGACATGGCTAATATGGGAATTTGTATTGCTTGAGTTGACGTAATTGTAACAGGTTTTGTTTTTCTTGCTTTCTCACTGGCTTGGGGAGGGGTAGGTAGAAAGGAGAGAATTTGGAACTGAAAATAAAATAAAATTGAATTTTAAAAAGTATATGTTAATTCTAACTTTGTATTTCCAGCCTTGCTCATCCGGATTCCTTTATGAACTTCCTCTTACCCTCCTCTATGTATTTTTGAATGTTTCATTGATGCCTTTTTTCTTTCATTCCTTTTGGAAGACGTTACTATCGCTACTCCTACTCTCATACATAGCTTCCTCCCCACCCCCCAAAAATGAAAACCCTCTCTCTTAACTAATAAGCATAGACAAATTGATGTTATTTCAAACATCCTAGCTTCCCAGTTCCTCAGTCTACTCATTTCCTATGATCTACACGCAGAGATGGTCATACTTTTGATCTTGCCGTGACGTACAGGTGTTCCACTTCTGCGTTATGAACTCCGGTATCCCTTTATTGGATCATAGTATTTTATCATTCTATCTTTCCCTATGTCTATACCCCTTAATCATGTTCTTCATCTTCATTGGGATCTCCATTCCCTCCACCCTTCAGTTTTTTCTCAGGCCATTACCCCTGCACTTGCTACTCTCTCTTCCCTTTGCTGTCTTGATGCCTTCATGAACTGATCCAATTCAACCTGTATTGTGCTCTATTGTTGAATCTCTTATTCCTTTGTCCTGTTGCCAGTCATGCCTTGTTAAATCTCAACCCTGGATTGTTCCCCCCATCCACCTCCTTTGTTTCTTTGATGTGCTGCTGGATAGAACTGGAGAAAATTATGAAACCATGTAGGTTCAATCCATGACAAGTTTATGTTACGTAATCTCAACTGGGCCCTCACTTCAGCAAAGCAATTCTCTTCTAATCCTTCCAGTCTATTAACTGTTGATTATTAGCAGCTGTTCCAAATCTTTTCCTTCCTCCTCAAGCCTCCCACTGTACCTCTCTACCCTCCCTCTCATCTGAGAAGTTCACCTTGTATGTCATTGAAAAAACTGAGGGCATCCAATAAGAGCTCCCTCTTCCCCCTTCCTTTTCATTTCATATCACTTTATTTTTTCCCCAGTATCTTTTCCTTCCCCTGTCTCACATGAAGAGGTGGTCCTTCTCCTTGCCAAGATAAATCTTCCTATGTGCATCCTTGAACCCATAGTCTCCCTTCTTCTCCAGCAGATTGTGCCTTCTGTCACCTCCACATTTTCTAATCTTCACTCTCTCCCTATCTGCTGGCGCCTTCTTTAGCACCCACAAACACTCTCATGTCTCCTTCATTCTTCAAAACAAAACAAAAAACCCTTTTACCTGCTCTGACTTTTCCTGCTATCTCTCATCCGCTTGTCCCCTCAGTTAATCTCCTTGAGAAAGTCATCTACTTGCTTCTACTTCTTCTCCAATAAATATTTGTCAGATTGAACTGAATTGAATTAGACAAATCATTTTGACTTCTGGGGATTCGGTTGCTTCACTTGTAAAATAGATATATACTCTACTGGCCTGAAGAGAAAGGAGCTGAACCCGATAACTTGAGGTCCCTTCTACTCCTAACCCCACCACAGTCTGGCTTCTGACCTCATCATGCAACTTAACCTGCTCTCTTCACATTTACCAATGGTCTCTTAATTGCCAAGTCTACTGGCCTTTTCTGATCTTCATCCTTTCTTGAATTCACTCACCGAATCTTTGGCACTATTGACCCCCCTGTCCTCTGATTACTCTCTGGATGTTTTCATTCTACTATTCTCTTTACGTATCTGACTGTGTCTTGTCAGTCTCTTTTGTAGATCTTCATTTGGGTCATGCCTACTAACTGTGGATGTCCCCTAAGGCTTTGTTCAGGGCCCTCCTGTATTATCTAGCTTAGTGATCTCAGCCCCCATGGGTTCAATTAGGATTTCACTAAAGATGATTCCCAGATCTGTTTTATCCAGTCCTGTATCACCAACTAGTTTTGGAACATCTCAAATTGAATGTTCCATAAGCATCTCAGACTCAACAGGCCCCAAAGGGTTCATCTTTCCCTGTACCAAAGGTTCTCAAAGTGGGCGTTACCGCCCCCTGGGGGGCACTGGAATGCTGGGAGGGGGATAGTAACCTCGGGTGCAAATGGGTGGCATTGAATGAAAATAAGCATAAGGAAAGAAGAGAAGAGAAGAAAAATTTGAAAAACTGTTCATACATGTTTCATCTATTGTATAACAGAATTAAAATCATAGTGAGTACATTATTTTCCAAATAGCCACACAAAATGCAAGTTATAGCTGATCAGTGGTCAAGTCTGCCAACAGGTCTTAACAAGTAAGTGTTGGCAGGAGAGCTGCATTGTTGAGAAGTCCAGAATGCATTGGCAGGAATATGTGCATGTAATGACTTGTTTACAATGTGATACTATACAGTTACACGATGCAATATTGTGTCATCAAAATTTCAATGTAGGGAAAAAAACCACAAATTTATAATAAATTATTAAATTTAAGATGCATCATTTAAAAATATATTTTTTGAAATGATGCAAATTTAACAAAAAACATTAAAGGGTTAAAGATTTCCAGGGGGTTGTGGAGTAATTTTCTTTTGAAAAGGAGGCAGTATGGCAACCTCTGTTTAGAGTCTAAACTCTTTTTTTCTCAGCTTTCCTATCTCTATCAAAGGTACCACCATCCTCTCAATCACTCAGGCTCACAATCTCAGTGTCATCCTTACCTCCTCACTCTCTTATCCCACATATCCAATCTGTTGTCAAATCTTGTTGCTTCTGCTATCACACCTTCTCATGTATATGTCCCTTTCTCTCCCTTCATCCAACCACCACTCTTATTCAGGCCCTCAGTCACCTCTTGCTTGGACTGTTGCAAAAGTCTTCTGGTTTGTTTTCCTGCCTCAAGTCTCTCTCAACTTCAGTCTTTCCTCTCCTAAGCTGCCAAGGTAATTTTCCTAGATCTGACCATGTCACCCCCTGCCAACGCATACACATTTAGTAAGATCCAGTGGCTCTGTATTAATTCCATGATCAAATATAAAGGCCTGTTGGGCATTTAATGTCCTTCCTGCCTTTCCAGTCTTGGTCTAAGATTGAGCTCCCTGGACCAACTTGATATTCCTCACATATAACACTCTATTTCCCATCTCCATGCATTTGCACAGCTATTCCCTATGCCTGAAAGGTTCTCTCTTCTTAGCTTAATTCAAGATTCATTTCAAATGCCACCTTTTGCAAGAGGCCTTTCTCCATATTCCCAGCTGTTAGTGTCTTCTCCTCTGACAGTACCTCCTCTTTTTTTACACCGCGTATATCTCATACAAATATAGTTGTTCCCATATTGTCTCCTGTATTAGGATGTCAGCTCCTTCAAGGCCAGTGCAGCATCTTTGCCTTTCTTTCTATTCCCAGCATTTAACACAGTGTATGGCACATAATACTTACAAATGCTTATTGATAGATTAATTATTTATGCAAATGTACCCATTGCTTTGACTACTCACGTGGCAGTGAGGACTGACAGGCATTACCCTAGCAAGTCTTGTTGTGATTCCTGTGATGCAGATTTTTGTGCTAGCTGGTTATTGCATCAGCTGTGAGGCTGCCAGGCACCACTGCTAGTCAAGTCCAAAAATGACATTTCCTGGCCCTCCGAAGGGAATTATTCCAGGTCCTTGGGAATAATAGGAACAATATTCTTTTCATTAATTGATCTTCCTGGAATGCTAGTCTTCTACATGAAATAGGTGAGTACTCCTAAATTGGTGCAGGAAGGAAAACTTGGAGAATCTTAATCTGTAATCCTCTCCACTCCCCCTGCCCCTCAAGAAATCCTGAACCAACATTTCCCTCCCTCCAGGGTTACTAAGGACATTCTTTTATCAAAAAGGGAATGATAATTATGGTGACTTGACAAGGAGTGTTTTTTTTTTCTTTTGAGGCAGTCGGGATTAAGTGACTTGCCCAGGGTCACAGAGGTAGTGAGCATCATGTGTCTGAGGCCAGATTTGAACTCAGGTCCTCCTGACTCCAGGGCCAGTATTCTACCCACCGCGCCACCTAGCTGCTCCCAAAGAATGTTTTCGTTAGAAGTCACCAAAACCAAAAGCCAAATTGCTTTGATTCTTTTGGCTTGCCCAGCCAACTCTTTCTGAGGAGGGTTGGGTTTTGTTCTTTGTATTCCCAACTGTGTGTATTCAGTGATGCAGACGTTTCTCATTTGTGACATATCTTAATGCTACTAGATGTTTCTTCATTTTCCCCTGCCCGTGACAGATTCACCATTAAATGATGGTAAATTCAACAAAATGAAACTGAACTATGATCTCCGAAATGGAAAGCCATTTGTAGGGCTGTGCCCAGTAGCTACCATAAGGCCTTCATTTGTAGGTCCTTGATTTTTGATCCTGGAGGCCTTCTTATGTTAAGAAAGACAATGGCAAAAAGCCTCTTGTTTTGATATATTGTGATGTTTATACCAGAGATTTATTAAAATGAGCTAATCACTCAATTATCTTATTGCTGACATTTGTTGAATGAACCTCCAAATGGCAAGAAGGCAAGAAAGATCCTCCTGATTTAGTCTTTCCTTCCTAATCCATGTCACACCTTAGGCTAAGGTCACATTTATAGAGCAAAAGCATTTTTGCAAATGCGCTAGGGTCTTTGGGGTAGAGGGAGGGCCGATGAAGGCGACAGATGTTTTTCTTCCTATAGATCATTGGGGGATAATGATTCCACTTGTGGATGGTTAGAGGTGTCCATCTGTGGAATGGGCTGCTTTTGGAGCTGCTCAGTCTCCCTGGAGATTTTGAAGCAGAGAGGCTGAGTGAGTACTGCCCCAGGATGTTGTGGGAGGGATTCTTGTTCAGCCATTGGCTGGACTAGAGGCCTCCAAGGTCCCTTCCAATCTGGAGGCTCTGGGATTCTGGATCCCATCATCTCTACTCATAGGAGGCATTTAAGAATGCTTGTTGATATTGAATGAATGGGGTTTTCTTCCTTAAAAACAGTGTGATAATAGGTTTAGGAACTTGCTAGATGTCATAACTTCCTTTGACCTTAGCCCAATGAACATGGACTGAGAACAAATTATTCTCTCCACTTCCTGATTTTAACTGAACAATGACTTTCTTAAAAAAATTGAACTAGGATTTCTGGGTTTAGAAACTCTCGATTCTCTTAATCTCTTGTGTGATAAAGCATAGAGAACACTGGACACATGTTATCCCACTTCAGACACTCATTAGATGTATGACTTTGGCCATGTTCCTTAATTTCTCTGAACCTCATTTTTCTCATCTGTAAAATGGGGATAAGGATCTTGCTTTGCCACCAACTAGCTATGTGAATGTGGGGGAAGGGCCTTACACAGGGTAGGTGCCCAATAATTATTTGTCAAATTGAACTGAATTGAATTAGACAAGTCATTTTTACTTCTGTGAGACTCAATTGTTTCACTTATAAAGTAGATATGATAATAATAATTGTAAAATAGATATGCTACTGTACTGTCCTGAAGAGAAAGGAGCCGAACCAGGTGATCTCAAGGCCCCTTCTAGTTCTAATCAATCAACAAACACTTACTAAGCCCTGATTATGCACCAGGTCCTGTGCTAAGTGATGGAGATATAAATACAAAATCAAGGCAATCTCGGATTCTTTTAATTTGGGGGTATAAAGTAAATGGTCTGTTTAATTTTGAGAATTCAAAGCAGAACTGAAGCTGATTTTGTTGACCTTAAAGTAGAAAAGAGATGTTGCTGTTTAATATTAAATCATGTACCTACTAGTTGGTGGATCACCCCATGTTATGTGAGTGAAGTTCTATAAAAGGTAGGGAACAAATACTTAATCCTCTGAGTTGGCCCATGCCATTTTCTAGGGTTTAATTCATCATAGATTTCTCCAAAACACACACACACACACACACACACACACACACACACACACACACACACTCTCCCGGTCCAGTTTTTCTTTCTGTTTGTAAGGAATCACATGTGATACCAGGCTGGGAACTGTAGATGGCATTCTAACACTTTATCAGTTAATTCTGCATGAAAAAAGAAAGCTGAGTATTGTAAAAATTGTAAAATGCATTATAAATAATAATCTAAGCCTTGGTCTACAAAATGGTGAAAATGATTAATTCTGAAAATAGTCTTCAAACTTACTCTCAATACCGTACATTCCCAGATCACTGATTGTTTAAATGAACATCAGTTTTTAAAAACATACTTTATTGATATCTTTTGGTTTTACATCATCTAAATCTACCCCCACCCCATGTTTCTTTTCTTTCCCACCCTCCCAGAGAGCCATCTCATATTACAAAGAAATTTCAAAAAGAAAGAAAAAGAGGGGAAAAAATGAGCAGAACTGATGAATAATTTTTTCTAAAAATTTGACAGTTTATGCTCTATTTCACACTCATGGAAAACCCTTCCCTCCACAAAGGAATTGGCATCCGTTTGGGAGCGAATTTGTCCTTTGTTATTTTCCAACTTTTATTTTCAATTACTTTGTGGTCGTTCTCATATACATTGTTGTCATTGTGTACATTATTTTCTTGGCTCAGCTTCACTTTGGATCAGTTTGTGTAAGTCTTTCCGTGCCTCTCTTACATTCATCACATTCATTCTTTCTTAGAGTAAGAAACATAATATCCCTAAACAACAGTTTGTTCAACCATTTCCCCTGCCCCAGGCATCTACTTTATTCCCAGTTCTTTGCTGCCACAAAAAAGTGCTACTGGAACTATTTTGGTGCATATGTGGAACCTTTCTTGTGTTTATCACTGACCTCCTTGGGGTATATGCCTGTCAGTGAAATTTCTACTGATCACTTTTTAGTTGTGTTGGTATTAGGTAATCACCATTGGAGATTGCCTCTCTCAGTGGATTTTTCTCCAGCCCCTGATAATCTTCCTGCATTAATTCCTCAGTGTTTAGTGTATACCCACCCAGTTATACTCTTCTGATCCTAATGCTTGTGAACCCCTGCTTGTTATTACAAACTCTATCCTCTGTCTCCTATAGTCTGCTCCCTTTCGTCCGCCTTAAGGCATGCCCCTCCCCCCAATACCAAGTCCCACTCAAAATGTCTCCTCCCCTTCCACTGTGCTGTCTGGTATGCCTGCTTCATAGTGGACAAACTGACTCCTTCCCATGTCTCTGAGACATGGCTCCTTCCTGAGGACACGGCATTCCTGGCCGCCTTTTTCAGTACCAGTTGCACTCATACCCCTGGACTCACTGGGCATGGTGGGAGAGTCGTAACACTCCCTCCTCCCCACCATCATCACTTCCAGACTCTCCCTCTACCACCATCACTCTGGAGCCTATTCCATCCTGTCTTCTCCAACAGATTGCCCATTATGATTCTCCGTCTTTCACCAATGTTCAATCTCTGTCTACTGACTGCTCAAACCCTCACTTGATCTGACCAACCCACTAGCTGTAGCTCTTCTCCCCTTTCGTGGTTAAATTCCTTCAAAAAGCTTGCTACAGTTGATGCCTCCGTTTCCTCTCCTCTCAACCCTGTGGAGCCTGGTTTCCAGCTTCAGCCCTTCCACTGAGACTGCTCTCTCCATAGGGACCTGGGATCTCTTAATTGCCAAATCTAACAGCCGTGTCTCTCTTCTCACCCTTCTCATCCTCTGCAGCCTTTCACCCCGTTGATCATCCCCTTCTCCTGGTTACTCTCTTCTCTAGGTTTCCATGTCACTGCTCCTGGTTCTGACCTCCTCCCTATCTGGCTTCCCCTTCTCAGTGTCTTTGTCTTTGTATCCTTAGCACTTAGTAAGTGCATAATAAATGCTTGTTGACTGACTAGTAAGTGCTTAGTAAATGCTTATTGATTGACAGACTGATTGAGATCCCAAAATGAAAGCTCTTTCTCAGTAACCATGGTGGCATTTTTTTTTTGCAAGTGGTTACACTGAGACAGAGATAGTTACCTAATGACACTACTTCAATGTAGTGAAGTCAAGATTTTTTTCTACATTGAAAACAACTATTTCACTTAATCATAGTCATAGTTAATAAACACTTATTAAGCACCTACTAGTGCCAGACACTGCATTAAGTGCTGGGGTTACAAATAAAAAACAAGGAAGATAGTTCCTGCCCTCCAGGAGCTTCCAATCTAATGGGGGAAGACAGTATACCAAAGGATGCTGAAAAGGGGAAAAGGGACACGAGAGGGAGCCCAGAGCACGAATGGGGGAAGTCCACCATGTTTATTCTTTGGCATCATACATAGGATCTTAAATGTTGTGCTAGAATGGTCCTGAGAGATCTTACCCAATTGTATTAACGTGAAACACCTTTGGCTCTTTACGAAGTACTGGCTCTAAAAAGGTGAGGTTAATCTTGCCCAATCTCACGAAGTTGTGAGTAGTAGAGTGAAGATTTCAGTCCAGGCCTTCCGACTTTCAAGCCAGTTCCCTTCCCACCACACCAATATATTTTATTCGATCTGTTCTACCTGGTTTTATGGCATCATTTGCACCCAGTCAAAGACTGCTCCGAGACCCGAACAGAGGGCTTCTGAATTCCTACTTTTTCACTTTCAAATAGGTTGTTGTGGAGTCCTGCAGGAATATCCTAAAACTCTCCCTCCCAGGCCTCCTTAGAGGATGAAAGCCAGTTGCATTTGGGGAGAAATCCAGCCAAGGACTTTGCAAATTCAGGTCCTCTTTGAAGATGTCACTACTTTGGGAGTTCTCTGGTAAGGTGTTTGTTAGGAGTAGGCTATAGTAGGAAGACTAGTGCCTTAGGAGCCAGAAGACATAGCCTTAGGGCTCACATTGGGGCTCTGTGATGTTTAGTTTGCTTAGCTAGAAAAGGGGGGGAGTCTTGGACTAGATAGTCTCACAGCTTCCTCGAAGCTCTGAATCTTGTGATATTTGAGCTGCCTCAGTGTTAGAGGACTAACCATGGGTGTTTGACATTTACATGGCACATGTAAAAAAACCATACAAAATTGGAGTTTTTCTCTGGCTCTGGGGCATTGTAAAAAATATCTAATTACCACCTAGTGCATTATATATCTTCACTAATAGGGCTGGGACACAAGTGTGCCACTCCCAGTGTGGGGGCCAGGGATGGGGGGAGGATTTGTTTAAAGGAATGAGATGTTTTCCTTCATGGGAGCTATAATAATACAAGTTTGGTACTGATAAATATTGTCCTTTCCAAGCACTTTTTAAGAAATATTGATGGTTTGAAACACCAGCTCAGGATGAGGTGGATATATTTCAATTTAAATGGTTCCCTCTCCAGCCATCTCCTTCACTCTGGGAAGCAGTCCAATTCCGACAATCTCTTGTGTTTCTGGGGTGTGGAATCTTTCATTCCAGGAGCGTCAAAGCAATCCTAAGGGGCTCTTAGAGAAGGACAGGAGCCTGGGAGGGAGACTTCAAAATGTTGGCAAGTAGACAAATAAAATACCCTTCAGTTTTAAATGAATGCAAAATATTGTGAAACTGTGTCTCTGAGATGATTCCCAATGTGTAATTTCAAAAACATTGGCCAGTGCTTACAAAGAAAGGGCTGTGCTTACCCCTAACCTCCAGATAATAAGTATTCAAAATATCCTTTTCATGAAGATTCTCATTCATAAGTTAAGATGTCCTCTTTATTAGCCAAACAACATTTGAATATCTTGAAAAAACTCTTTTCCTATTCATCCTCTTTTAAGTGAAATAATTGAAATGATTATTTTCCATTTGTAACTTGAAAAGTCTCTAGTTAAGAGATTTGGGGGGGGTTGGAGATCCACTTTTCTAAAAAGCTCATTTAGGACATGAATGTATGGATGGTAGTTAAGGGTTTATTTTTATTCAGAGTAGAAAGTGAAGGGAAAAGCTGTGTCCTCTTCTGCTTGCCTCATTTTCTTCCCTGGCTTCCCTCTCTCATGATTACCCATGGGATTTTTTTCACCTTCTATTGTAGAAAGTAGATTGGTTAGGACTTTCTCACAATTTATGGATGTTAATCTCCCATTGGTCCAAGAAGCAGATGCCCAGAGATAGAAGGGGGGGGGAAGCCTTTTTCTTCTAGAATGTTCTTTCTCAGTGGCATCCTTTGCCCTAGGGATTTAGAACCCTTGTTTTCAGCCAGATTCTCATAATTCAGGAAATGCGGTGTTACGGATAGAGCACTAGACCTTGAGTCAGGGCACCTTGCTTCACATCCTAGCTCCCACGCTTCCTAGCTGTGTAACTATTGGCATGTCACTTTCATCATATGTCAAAGGGGGATGGTACTACCTACCTATCCTGTGTTATTGTGGAACAAGTGCTTTGCAGGCCTTAAAGTATCATAGAAATGTGGGCTGTTATTCTCTAATAAGTCTTCACTGCTGAAAGTGTCTATAGAAAGAATCCCATTCTGGGAGGTTAACTAAAACCAGAGTGGTAAGCCTACCCCCTCCCTTTGATCACAGTTACTTTGTTGTATAGCTAGATTTTTAAAAGGGCCTCAAAGCTTGGACATGGAGAGAAGAATCATTTTCTGATATCTGGGGATGGAACCCACTACTTATTAAATTGAACCAACTAGTCAGTTCTGATGAAACTACTGACCCATTAGACACAGCCTAGGGTTGCTAATGAGGGTGATCTGCTACATTGGGCAACTTGGAGTTGTTTTTATTTTTTATTTTTTAGTGGATTATTTATTTTTAGTGGATTTTTATTTTTAGTGGATTATTTTTTTTATTTTTATTTTATTTATTTTATTTTTTTATTTTTATTTTATTTTATTTTTTTTATTATTATTTTTTATTTTATTTTATTTTTTAGGGGATTAATATGCATAGTGTTCCTAAACTATGGGAATGAATTGAAGAACAGTTGGGGTGACTTGGTGATCCCTGAATAGTTAGGTTATGTTCCTGTACGGAAGGACACCCCACCCTATCCTAAGAGGTGATGGAAGGATCCCAGAACTGGATGAGACAACAGTTACTTGATAGGGTCCGTGACACTGATGCCCTTTTCCCATAATCAAGTCAGTACAGAACAAAATTCCAGGAGGAGGTACCCTTGCTTTTGGATGGACAGAAAGGCCTTGAATTTAGCATGATCAGCCTCAGACTCTTGCAGATGTAAATCAGTGAGACAGATTCTCGATGAGAAGCCTACCCATGGGGGAAGGAAGTGGAATCCTTTGGGAAGAAATATATATTCTGCTGAAAAAGAGGTAACTCCAACTTTGTTTCTGCTAATCCCAAGAGCACCGGGGAAGAGTTGCAAGCTTTTGGAAGGCAAGAAAAGGTTACAGAGCAGGGGAAACACGAGGCCACCAGCAGAGGCCAGCTGGACTGACTATAGCAGAGGAACTTCAGGATGAATGCAGTATCGTGGCAGATGGAAAGGGTGCTGGATTTGGAATGGGAGGACATGGATTGAAATCCTCCCCCTTCCTAGCAGCATGGCCATGGGCAAGCACTTACCCTCTTTGGCCTTCTTTTCCTCATCTACAAAATGAAGGGTTCGACTAGATGACTTCTCCAGTCATTTTGAGCCCTCAGGCCACAACCCTAGTTTTCCTAGAAAGGTTTAAATCAGGGGTGGGGAAACTGTGGGCCCTGCAGCCTCAAGTAGCCCTTTATGTCCTCCAGTGTGGCCCTTTGACTGAATCTAAACTTCACAGAACAAATCCCCTTCATAAAAGGATTTGTTCTGTGAAACTTGGACTCAATTAATATAAGTTTCTTACCTCAGCCACATCCAAGGGCCTAGAAGGCCACATGTGGCCTCAAGGCTTCAGGTTCCCCACCTCTGGTGTAAATGATTTGGCAACACTGAAGGACAGAGTGTTTACAATGTTATCATTGCTGATGTCAACTAGTATTTCCTCTCTGTTATTATTTGGGGAGGGGCACCTTGTGGATGCCATGTTTGCAGTTTGGAAAATGCCAGGCTATCTGGTAGGGCCCATTTCTCACACCGCTGGGAGAGTGCGTGAGCCAACCAAATTGGGATAGCCCCAAAAAGTATCTTGGGTCCTTCATGAGATAGGCATCTTTGACATGAAGATTTCAGCTGTCAGAAAGATTGCATAATCTACCCAGATCCAAGATAGAGTTCTCAATATATGTATAAATCCTCTTTACTGTCCAGTTTTTAAAAATTATTTCTTTGGAGCCAGCATGGAATAATGGATCCAATGGATTGAAAGCCAGGAAGACTTGGGTTCATATCCTGTCTTTTACACTTACTAGGTTAGTGACCTTGGGCAAGTCATTTAACCCCTGTGTGTATCAGGCTATCCCTTTTTAGTTACCTACTAAGTCAGAGATGGGATGCTTCCATCCTAGATTTGCTACTTACTACCTTTCTGACCTTAGGCAAGTTATTTAACTTCAATGGGCCTCAGTTTCCTCATCTGTAAAACAAGAAAATTGGCCGAGAAGACTTGTAAGGTCTCACCCATTGGTGAAGTCACAGATCTTCACATATCCATGTCGGGATTCTTTCTCTTCTCTTAGAATTTCCATATGTGAGAATCTGACTTTAACCAAAATTTTCTGTTTTCAGTTGGGCAGCCATCATGATTAATGGCTGTAATAGACACGCCCACATTTTAGTAGCCTTTTTGATTACTCTCTATTTCCTCCCCAGTAAAATGAGGGGATTGGGTTAGATGGCCTCAGAGATCTCTCTCAGCTCTAGATGGAGTTGCCCCAAGGATCCTGGTCAGTCAAGGTTTTGCTGTTCCTTTTGTGGGCCTACAAGAGCGTGCTGTGATTGGTACAGTGGGCGGAGCCCTGAACTCGGATGCAAAGCCTGGGTCCAGATCCCAGCTCTGCCACCAGTGAGAGGGTGGGACCTTAAAGAAGCCCCTTAACCTGACCCTCTCCATTTTCTCAGCTGTGAAGGAAGTGTTTGAACTGGATGAGCCCTCAGGTTCCTATTAACTCTAAATGACAGCATTAAAAAAATGAAAACAACTATTTGTAGCTCATGGAAATTGAGAGCATTGATGGTGTGATATACAGAGTGGGGTGAAGCAGCAGATGGTAGAGTGGAAAGAGCACAGGCCTGGGGACAGAAAATCTGAGTTCAAGTCTTAGCTCTAACATTAGTAACGGTGGGACCTTCTTGGACCTTTGGGAGCCTCAGTTTCCTTATCTAAGAATAGAGATACTTCCATGACCTAGGTCATAATACTGTTGTCAGGAAAGCACTTTGTAAACCGCAATTGCTATGTTAACGTGAGTTATTATGAGGGGGAAAAGCGGTGGACCATTAGATCTGGGCTTTAGTCCCAGCTCTGCCACTAACTAGCTCTGTGATCTTGGGGGAGGCTTGCATCCTCTTGGGACCTCATTTGCCATATTTATAAAATGAGAGGTTGGATTAGATGATCGCTAGGGGCCCTGAAAGTTGACAATTCCCCCTTCAGAGCTTCCTTAAAAGTCTCATTTTCCCTCCATTCACATCTAATGCCTTACGAATGTGGTGGGGGGAAATCTTCATGTGCTCGAACAGGACTTTCTAACCCGAAATACAAGAACTTTTTAAAAAAATGGTATTTTGAGAATTGTTTCAGTAAGATTGTTTTTCATTGTAATCCTATGTATTTTCTTTTATTCATTTAACAGCATGATTGTGAGAAGGGGTCCATAGGCTTCATCAGTCTGCCCAAGGGGTTCAAGACAGAAAAGGGTAAGAAGCCCTGTCCTAGAGGCATGTGAGTTGTAATCCTTACTGGTTCACCTCTGTGATATACAGCTACCTGGCTGCTGCAGATCCCTGGCTCTCATCCTCACTTCCTTCAGTAAGGTGGCCTTTTTTGACAGTTCAAAGACAGAACCTTTATTAAATCTGATGTCAACCTTGAAGACAAGCATTTGCCATGGCAATAATCTTGTGGGCACCTGCTGATTTGCATCCTCAGCATGTAGGTATGAATGTTGCTGTCAGAAGCCCCTGGATTCTGGTTCCTTTGTGCTCCCTGGAACATTTTCAAGATTTCTTGGTTCTAGCTGTAATAGTAATGCTGAAACCTACAGCCAAGAAATATTTCTGGGTTCTGCTGTGAACCCATTAATTGAAAGTAAGAGAGGGGACCTTTGGGGTATACCTCCTGCCTATCCATATGTTTTACTGTTAGGGTCTTATGTGTTTTTCTCAGGTTCTGCACTTCATGCTGATTAGCACTATGGAAATAGATGGCTAGAAAGATACTTCAAGGTTGGACTTGATGGCGTCATTTCCTTTCTTCCACTTCTGATCTTTTGTAAACTCTGAACTTGTCCAATAGGATTAGTGTCATAACTGAGCATTAAGCATTTTGAACTTCATAGTGGGTTTTGTCTGGATTCGGGGCAATGTAGCTGGTCAAATTCGATCTAGAACAAGCTGGACACGTCTATGGAGCCCTGGGTGTGCTGCTTGGGGGAACTAGGAACTTTCTTAATGTTTAAAAAGACTGTTCATCTATTTCATTAATGGACTGATCAGTATGAAAGGAAACTGGCTTCCTGAGGTCCATCTGACTGGATAATAAACGTGAGATACTAGATATCTCAGGAGAAAATTGGATGAAATCCCTCCCCCAGCCACGTGCTATGTACCACATGGACCCCACAAAAGCAGCAGCAGGGTCTGTATTTGGAGTCTCTTCTCTGGTAGTTAAGGTGGCTTTGCACTGAGCTATCTCTGTTCCTTTCCTTGCTGTAAGGGCTTCAGGTCACAACTGTAATTTTCCAGCTCCCTCCTAGCTCTTTCTTTAGAAATAGCATCTGGGAAGTCTGAGGTCTTAACCCTTTGCCTTATCAGACAACATGGCTCCCATGGCCTTGGATCTACTTTCCAGGCTTTTTCCCTCGTCTCGAATCACAGTGGAGCCCATTTCAAGTGCTGAAAACCTTCTGGAAATGGGAGAAATCTCTTGTTCTTTCTGTGGCCATTTCTGCCTGCGCTTTTCTAACTGAATCACAATGATGTTTGACATTAACTTTTGAGTGGTCATCTTTCCCTACAGGCAGTGCAGAGTATGTACTGGTCATCACATGCATGTTCTAACATCTTTATCTTTTCAGTGTTTCTTATGGAGAATTCAGATTAAAAAAAAAACCACACTGATTCACCAGAATCTGAGTCAATACATTTCTTCCTTCTCTCCTGCCATATTTTTCTCATCTGCTTTCAGTTTTGTCTCGCCTTTGTTGACATGATACGCTCACCATCGTTTTCTGAATACTGATCTCAGGAATTAAAGAGATATTTAAGATACAGCTTTTTGAAGGGCACTCATAAAGAATCTGCAGAGAGGAGGAAGCAAAAAAAGGTGGTGGCCATGAACAGGTTTCCCATGTGATATTGACAGGAGGTCCTGGGGCTCTCTGATTGGACTCTTTCCCTTCCTAAATGCATGCATTGGAAACTGATGCCTCCATTTATACAAACCCTAATATCAAAGCTGTCTGTAATTCCAGTGCTATGGAAGGTAGAAGTAGTTTTCTGTCTGAGAACATTTAGGAAGGGATTAGTAGACCAGAAGGAAAGACATGTCAGCAATCATATAGAGTTAAACTTTCTGATAACTGTAAAATCTTAGTGTGATAATCTAAGTAAAAATATTCTTGTATATAGAATGGTCATAAATGACTCACATTTCTATGGTGCTTTTATGTTTATGAGGTGCTTTTCTCACAATAAACCTACCAGGTGGGTAATGCTAGTATTATGTTTGCTGGATTGAATTCAGTCTAATTAGCATTTTTCAGATGAGGAAACGGGTACACAGTGACTTGCCCAGGGTCATACAGTCAGGAAACGTCACGGCTGGAACACAGCTGACTGTGAGCAAGCCACTATCCAGGGCTTCTGGGAAGCTTGAAGTGTTCGCCTTTGGTTCATTAGAAGATGCTTTATCCTCTCTTTCTCTGACATGGCCACCAGTAGAGGAGCCTTAGACGACTTTAGTGTTGCACCTGCAGTGTGCTGAAGGGGCCACTAGATGGCAACAATACGATGCACCTGACCTGGCTGCTAAGTGAACTTGCAAAGGTTCAGATCCATCATTCTCCATCATCTGAGTTCTTTATTATCAAGACAACCAACTTAGCAGTTTTGAACCAAAGTCCTTTATGAAAACCAGAGCATTGTTTTCGGAATATCCTAAATCTTGGGGAGACAGCATGATAGATGAAAGATTATTGGATCTTCCGTCAGAGAACCTGCCACTTCCATTTGTGTGACCTTGAGTAAGTCACTTCCCAGCTCTGGGCCTCAGTTTCCTCCTCTGTAAAATGAAGGGATTGGACTGGATGACCTCTGAGGACCCTAACAGCTCTCACTCTGTGATCCTATGATCTTTTTCTTTCTATTGTTTCTGTTGTTGTTTGTCCTTTGTTCTCGAAGGGGACCATGACATCAGGAAGGTGATGCCATGACATGCAAGTGAATTGGATTTAAGTGAGGGAGGCCCGTGCGAGGTTGCCAGCCTTACTTTCTTCTCCGGAGCCATCTGAGTCTTTCTGAAGAGAAGAGAAAAGGGCCCGGGACCAGAGCCGTGGGAGATATTCATACTTCGAGGATGAGGAGAAGATGCTGAACATGTGAAAAGAGACTGAGAAGCAGTGGTCAGACCACTTAGTAGTAGTACCTCAGACAGGGTACAAGGAGAACTTGGAATGTCACTGTGGAAGCCGCAAAAAGGTTGGGGTGGATGAGAACTAAGAAAAATCTTTCAGATTTAGAAATTAAGAAATCACTGGTGACCGTGGAGACCAAAAGCAATGTTAGTATATTGGTAAAATGAGAATCCAGGCTACAAGATGATGAGAAAGTAGAGGCAGAGAATGTAGACAGCTGTCTGGGACTTTGGCAGGGAAGAACAAGAGAGACATAGCATGCTAGATTAAGGGAATGGCAGGGTCAGAGGAAGGTTTGCACAGGCAAGGGGATGCCTGAGCATGCTTGTAGGCATGGATGTGGTGGTGATGCTGAAGAGCGATAAATGAAGAGGGAGGGACTGAAGACGAGAAACAGGATGATCAGTGGAGCAAGGTTCTGGACGGCCCAGATGGTAGAGATAGCCTTGGCAATGAGGAGAATCATTTCATCCTCTGAGACTGGAGGAAGACAGGAGAGAATGGATGGTGTCTCAAAGGTTTTGAGGTGTGGGGCAGCAGAGGGGATGGAGATCTTGATAGGTGGCCTCCATTTTCTTTGCTCATTTTCGTTCGACAGAGCTAAATCATTTGCCGAAGCTTGTCATTTTTCCTGGGCAGCGGCTCTGTCCCACAGCCCTTACCCTAGTTCAGGCCCTCATCGCCTGTCTTCTGGACTGCTGCGATGGCCTCCCTGCCTCCAGTCTTTCCCCTCTTCAATCTGTCCTCCACACAACCGCGGAAGTAATTTCCCTCATGGCTGCTTGTGTTGCTCTCTAATCAATAAACTCCAGTGGCTCCCTGCTGCCTCTAGGATCAACTATAAACTCTTCTGTTTAGCTTGCAAAGCAGTATCACACCATGGTCCCTACCTCTCCTTCCCATCATTAGAGAGGATGGCCCAGAAGCCTCGGTGTACTTGGTGCGCACGTGTATGTTACTATCCCTCGTACTCTGTGAGGCAGCCAAAATGACGGCGTTCTGTTCCTCGCACACCATATTCCATCTCCTGCCTCGATGCTTTGGCGTTGGCCAGCCACCATGCCCAGAGTGCATTTCCTCCTCACTGCTGCCTCACGGAATCCCTTCTTGCAAGTACCATGGCTATGAAAAGCCTTTCCTGCTTCCCTCCCTCAGATTGCTGGAGCCCTCCCTCCCTGAACTACCTTCTGTTTATTCTGAATATGCTTATTTAGGTACTTGTCATTTTCCTATTATAATGTAAGTTCCTGGGGAGTAGGGGGTTGTTTCATTCTTCTATTTGTATCCTTATCGCCTAGTACAGTAGAGAACACATAGTAGATGCTTAATAGATACTTGTTGATTGATTGAGTGCCAGTCAAGCTGTAACCACAGTGGAATATTTCGAAGCACCTCACCCCAGGCGCTTAGCTGTTATGTGCCCCATCACTCTTTCTGGGCTTCCATTAGTACAGCATTCTTGCATAAAACCCTGGTGCTCTCACAGTCAATGATGCCTGCAGTTGGAGGTTGGTACTGTCAAATTTACAGGGTCCTTCTTTTAATACACAGATCTCCGTCCTTGCATGAGATGGTTTATGCTTCATTGTCTTTAAGTATGTCGAACCAAAGAATGGGTCAGAATCTCAGCCCCTGTCACTTTTGGGGAGAGTTCTGTTTTCCCATCACTGTGAATCCTCTTGTAGTCCTATATAGAGGGGGTGGCGGGGTGAGGTGAGGGTGAGATCTGATCCTTGAACTGGGAAGTGAGGTCTCCAGAGCTCAGCTACAATTCCCCATCAGGATTCTAGAGATAATTCCTAGGGGCTGATATGATTATCTAATGCTTATAGCTCAGGCCCCTGTACTGATATGTTTTTGCCCCAATATCAATCACCAGTGATTATTACTGCCCTAGTATCCTTTGCCAGAGCCAGTTAGTATTCCCCAGGTGTCATTTAACTAGTCAGTATCTCCTCCATATCATCAATAAGGAATTAAAATCCATTCAGTTTTGCAAAGGGATATTGACTGAGAAGATATAGTAAGACCTGAAGAAGAAAACATTCCCCCGAAACTGGAGAAAACTCCTTTCTAAACCCAGGTCCGTGTGCGTAGTTGGCTCATACGCCTGCTGCCAATTTCACTTCCAAATGTGGGATGGCCAGCAGAAGAGTTGTTCCCCACTTGCAGGACGCTGTATCTTGGCTGCTGGACTGGGTCATTCAAGTCACTTCTCAGGGCCACTCTGGCTCCTCACCATCACTCGTCTACCATTACTACTACCGGCTCAGGCTCAGCCATGAACTTCTTGGGTTTCGGCCTAGCAGACAACTGAAAGGCTTTTCTTTAGCATAGAGTGGTAAGTGGACAGGATAACTGAGCATACTTTCAATCAGGAAGCAGAACCCCTTCCATTTTTTATTTCTGGAAGTATACTTACTGAGGCCCCATGTGGCTAGGTATTGACAAAGCCCCCCCCACCCCCATCATTCTTTCCAACAGTGCAGATTATAAGCTACCCAAACCTTCTCATCTTGGGTGATTCTGGTCCCTATTCTCCCAGAGATCCTCCATAGACAATTCATATAACAGACTGGAATCCTTCCTCCTGGCCAAGATTTCTTACCTTGGGGTCCACGAGCCCCCAACTGGTTTGTCCGTAACCTTGGATGGAGAAAAATGTACTAACCTCTAACTGAAATTTGGCGTTTCCTTCGATTATTAATTTAAACAACCAAACAAACCATTATTCTGAGAGGGAGGTCCATGGGCTTGACCAGACTGCACAACACGGGTTAGGAAGCTCTGCTCCAGGCCTTAGGATTTTCGGTTTTTGTTTTTTTTTTTTTCATATTCCCTGGATACCAGCACAGCCCTCATGCTGTCAGGCTTTTATCTCTAGCTTTCACTCCACCTCCTCTTTCAATAATATATTTCCTCATTTGTCATAGGCAATATGCTACTGCCTGCTAACACACCCACTGGGCATCTCTCCAATGTCCTTTGGTTCACCTGTGGTTTGGATTCCGCCAGAGATAGTGGTGGTCCATAATTTAAAGCCGTATAACATCCCTGAAAGAACACTGGGCTTAGGGAAAGCAGCAGAGTGGGATCACTGGTCCCCAAGTGAACTATGACCTGGTCGCCACCCTCTCTCCAGTTCTAGATCCAGTTGATCGCTTGTAATGCAGGTAGTAGGCTCAATATATATTTATCGAATGAATGGATTATTGAAGGCATCACAGTCTAACCTGTCTGGGAGGCATGTACATCTGCCATGGTCATTTAGGAGAGGAATCAGACCCAATTATCAATAGACTTATTAGGTAGAATTTTCCTGTCTACTTTCCTATGAGACCTGGGTGCTAATGAAAAAAAAAAGTCAACCAAGCTGCCCTATAAGGTGGCCCTCAAAAGCCTGTCACTCCCCAGAGGTTTCCTTCGCTTACCCTTGGGGTAGTTTCTTTCTCTCCCTCCTCTTTAATTTAAACATTGGAGTCTGTAACATTTCTGGGTACCTGGAGTAATCCGCGGCTAGAGGGTTTTGCAATCTTTTAGCAGGGGTGTACTAGTCTGTTTCTGAGGGAAAGGGGAGGAGGCTCCTTCACAGTAATGGAGGGGCTAGCACCCTCCCCCCTCTTTAAAGAACCTCCCCCCTTACATTCTGGCAATTCGATTAATTTAGGTTAACCCATAAAGGCTGTGTCTTTCAAAATGCATAAACATACCTCTTTGGAGCCCCACATCCATTCACACCTTAGTGTGAATTACTTTAATTAGATAAGCACTGAATTAACACTTAGTTGATTAAAGCTGAATGCTTGTTGAAATGAATTGAGCACCTAGTTGAAAGCAGAAAGGGAGTGAAAGGTGAGCCAACCACAAACAAATTTGGCCTACTTTGGGGTTTTGCCAAGTGCTCTGGTGGCCAGCCACCCTCCCTTTCTCCCTTCATTGCCCCCTCCCCCACGCCTCCTTCCCCCAACTGAAAATGAGCTGCCTCTGGCAGGTGGCTGTTCATGTTTTCCTATCTGTTTTCCCCCAGAGGAAAACGAAGTCTTTGTAAGGCTACCAAAGCTTCTTCAATGCCTGGGTTAACCTACAATGCAGCAAATATCTCTTTAGAAGTAGCATGCATATTTTATATTGTCAATTTTATATTCTGACATCCATGGGCTTCCCAATGTCTACCAAGTTTTCATATTTCTGTCCCTGGAGGTGACACATTAGGTGAATGAAAGAGGCAAAGGCAGGGGAGGGAGGAGATCTAGAACAGCATTCCAGTGAAATCAAACCAGAAACTCCCAGGGCTCTTCTGTATTCCCAAATAAACCTTAAGGGAGCCCAATTTCCAGTCTGGGCTGCTGAATCACCTGAATTCTGAGCCTGCTGGTTACGGATGAAGCTTCCCAAGGGTCTGTGTGCTGCAGCCCCAGTTCCAAATTCCCTCCTCGTGCTCACCAGGTCTAGGCATGTGAGCAAATCCCCGCCCCCAAATCACTTTGCTGGGGGTTGCATCATGGTCAGTGATAGCTACTCCACCCTCTGTGTATTTGCGTTATGCTTGGTGGGTGACCGAAGCTCTTGCAGTGAAGGAAGGCAAAGGCCAGGAAATAGAATTTTACACAATGCTGGGGAGGTGGGCCTGGTCTCAGTAACAAATTCTCTTGAAATGTATGTGTTTTTCCTCCCACTGCCCAAACAAAACAAAACAAAACAACTTCTTAAAATGGAAAAAAAATACCTCATGACAAATATATGTAGTTCAGCAAAACAAATTTCCAGATTGGCCATGTTCAAAAAACATGTCTCATCCTGCATCACTGCTCGGGCAAGGAAGTGGCCAGCATGCTTCATCTTTGGTCCTGTGGGATTGTGATCAGAGTTATACAGTCTGTCCAACTGGTTTTTCTCATTGTATACGTTGTTCTCCTGGTTCTGCTTACTTCACTCTTCATCGGTTCACAGGGGTCTTCCTGGTTTCCCCTAAAACTGTCTACTTTGTGATTTATTATTACATGATTATATTCCATAACATTCAGATGCCATAATTTCCTTAGCCATTCCCCCCAAATGGATACCTTCTGAGTTTGCAGTTTTCGACTACTATAAAAAGAGCTGTTATTAATATTCTTGTATATCTGAATCTTATCCTCCTTTCATCTCTTAGGGTATAGGCCTCATAGTGATATTGTTGGGTCAGAGGATGTAGACGATTTTTATGATGGGGGGAAGGGTTCCAAATTGTTTTCCAGAATGCCTGGACCAATTCACAGCTCCACTGACAATGCATTGGTGTGCCTGTTTTCCTGAAGATTCTCCAGCATTTGTCATTTTCCTCTTCTGTCATCTTTGCCAGTCTGATGGGTGTGAGATGTAACCTCAGAGTTGCTTTTCTCTAATTATTAGTGATTTGGAGCTTTTTTTTAATATGGCTGTTGATAGCTTGTATTTCTTCCTTTGAAAACTGTGACAAACTCAGTAACAAGTTAAACAATATTCTGAAGAAGGTCCTAGATTCTAAGAGGTGTAAGGGACCTTGGTGATTATCTAGTCCAACTCCTTCATTTTATAGATAAGGAAACTGAGGCACAGAAATGGAAAATGTTTGATGTCACACAGCAAGATGGTCAGAGCTGGGATTAGAATACAAGTCTTCTGACTCCTAGGTTAATGGTGAAGATATTTGAGGACCTTGCTAGCACTTCTCAAATAGAAACCATTCATTCTGCCTATGTTGGCCCTTATCATAACTCTATACCTCTTCTGTATGTGTGTGTGTAGGGGAGTGGTGGTGGTGGTGATGGTACTGGTACTCTGGAGCTATGATTTCATTGGTATAGGGAGCTCCTGACAGCTCTTCCTGATTCCAAGATCGGCTTTCTTTCACAGTGCTGTGCTTCTTCTCTAGCTATATATCATAGTAGTCATGGCTGGTTTATTTAGCTGGATTCTCTGATTTACATAAACTTTCTGGCTTGCAATAGCTCGATGGGGAAAGACAACTAACCGTGTTTCTTCTTCCTGAAGCTCCCAAATCTCTTCTCTACCTGGGAGGATGTAAATGTATTGGCCACTGACCACATCCTTTTCTCTGGTTTGAGGACGATGACCAAGAAAAGCAACCAGATAGGAATCATAGGTATCATTAAATTTAAAGCCGGGAAGGACCTTGGAGAGAATCTATTCTAACCCTTCATTTAATGCAGAGAAGTTAAGTGATGAGTAAGATCACAAAGTTAGCAAATCAGGATTCAAACCCAACCCTTTTGACTCCAAGTCTTGTGTTCTGCTCATTACAACCCCCTGTTGTCCATCTACTCCTCCACTCCTCACCATCAAGACTATGTCTATGGGGCAGCTAGGTGGCGCAGTGGACAGAGCTCCAGCCTTGGAGTCAGGAGGACCTGAGTTCAGATCCAGCCTCAGCCACTTGACACTTACTAGCTGTGTGACCCTGGGCAAGTCACTTGACCCTGATTGCCTCACCCCCCCCCAAAAAAAGGCTATGTTTATACTATTGATTCTCTTTCAAACCTTCCTCTTCCTCCTTTTCAGGGAGGGGCTGTGTTTGGGGGATGGCTGGATAGCAGGAAGCCCTGGTTCTAGTCCTAGCTCAGCCCTTTATTAGAACTTGTGTCAAGCCCCCACTCACCTTCTCGTAGGCCAACATGCCCCCAAAGCTCTCTAATTCGTGCCACTCACAGTACTCCCTTGGATGGGGTTACGGTGTAGAGGAAGGGCCACATATTGCTTCTCCCCTCCATTCACCAGTGTAGCTCTGTTCCTGCTAGGCACCTAAGGCTCCCCTTCATAGGGCGCCATCCTGGTTGCTGTCCAGTCCTGATGCATCTCTCCTCCTTTCCCAGAAGGCATAATGGGTCTTTCTCACCAATGTTCTTAGTTTAGCTTCTTGATTTCCTGCGGTTTGGAGAGGGTGGCTTGAGTCCTTTGGTGGAAACGTTCTGGAATCGCAGCTGACAGTTTTTTCAAATGTCTGCTGCTAGGATGGGTCTGGACTTACTACTCCCTCCCGCTCTGTAAAGGACTGGTTCCTCCTGAAAAATGAGAGTGTTGGATTCCACAGTGTCTAAGATGGCTTCCAGCTCTGTGATTCTATGACTTAAGAGCAGCCGAATTCAATGAGCCACCCCAAAGCACCCAAACATCTGAATACACACAGGTGTATCTGAGCGAGGTCATTCTGAATGCTCAGGGTACTACTCTGTCCCTTGCTCCACGTAACAAAACTTTGGGGGAGGGGGCAGAGTCATTTCAGTGCTAATTCTTCCTCTTACAGGAAGTATCAACCTGGCAAGGTGAGTATGCCTAACATGTGACATAAAAATAACCAGATTCATCAGTCTCTCATGGAGCAGACAGGGAGGTAACCTGGAAGGATAGGATGGAAGCCCACAAACTCATCTGATTTCTGCTTTCCAGAATGTGCACGATGTTCTGAACAGTCCCACCTTCTACATAAAAGGACTCCTTAGTTGACGTGAGAACTTCTACTCCTGAACCATCCAGTTGAACCAAATCTCTCTTTGTCCATTTTATTTCCTTCTTGCTGGGTGGCTGAATGCGTGCTTCCCACTCAGCCAGCACTTCCTAGGAAGTCTGGTGGGTGTTCTCAATGGCATTCTTGCTCTTCTCTTTCCTTTTGCCTTTCCATCTCCCACCTTCCTCCACAGCAGCTGGGTCAGGTGATGTGAATGCCCCGGGCTACAGTCAGGAGCTCCTCAGAACGAAGGAGGGAAGAATATGGTAGGACTGCCTCCTTCAGGCATCCGTGGCAAAGTCTTTGCCCTAAATAAGGAGGTGATTCCTTCATAGACTGTCCTACACAGATGGGAGGAAGTATTAGGACTCCCACGTCCCATCCTTCTCAACACAGCCTGCTTATCGGAGACAGAGCTGCCCTCAGTTCCCAGCCTTGCCTGGCGGCATGCCACGTCCAGAACATCGTGCACATTCTGGAAAGCAGAAATCAGATGAGTTTGTGGGCTTCCATCCTATCCTTCCAGGTTACCTCCCTGTCTGCTCCATGAGAGACTGATGAATCTGGTTATTTTTATGTCACATGTTAGGCATACTCACCTTGCCAGGTTGATACTTCCTGTAAGAGGAAGAATTAGCACTGAAATGACTCTGCCCCCTCCCCCAAAGTTTTGTTACGTGGAGCAAGGGACAGAGTAGTACCCTGAGCATTCAGAATGACCTCGCTCAGATACACCTGTGTGTATTCAGATGTTTGGGTGCTTTGGGGTGGCTCATTGAATTCGGCCGCTCTTAAGTCATAGAATCACAGAGCTGGGAGCCATCTTAGACACTGTGGAATCCAACACTCTCATTTTTCAGGAGGAACCAGAGCCCCAGAAGAAGAGAAGGCCAGGGTCACCCAACAAGTCTAGAGCACAGCTGGCACTAGGACCTAGATCTCCTAAGTTCTACATGTCATTCTCTTTTTACTGGTAGCTGCAACCTCTTGAGCACCATTAAAAACATTTTTAAGTGCGTTTTTTCTGATAGTTCATTATTCTCAACACTCTGTTTCCCAGCTGCCATGATGCTGGCTGAGAAGAAGTTGGAGCTGTCAGCACTGCCTTTGGCTCTTCTGGAGAGGCTGCTGCTCAGAGGCTTGGGCCCTGACACTTAAGCACCAACGTATTGAACACCGTGCTCTGCAGGCCTGTGGCTGTCATGTTCCAATCACATTGCTTACCTCAACCGCCAGTGTGGTGGGGATGAAGTTAGTACTAGGCATAGGTGATGATTTGTGGTTTGTTCCTGTGGAATTTTAATAAGGAGGGCATCGAAAAGGGAGCTTTCCCCTTCCCTCTTCAGCCCCTCTTGCTGTTAGGCTGGGGCAGCTGGCCCTTGGAGGAGACCTTTCAGACACTTTGTAGGTCTGCCTTGAGTGAAGAGCTTTGCCGCAGCTTTAGGGGATGGGCTCTTTAAGACCAATTTCTTTGGACAAGATAATGCTTTGCACAACTAGTTACTTTGATCAGTGTTATTACTTGTTTGAAGGCAGAGATGAAAGGAAGGAAAGTTGCCTTTCGTAATGAAGTAGAAGCGAGCACTGAACTCCCCTGAATTGCTGCCTTGGTCTCTGAGCTAGATAGGCCACCCTCCTCATTTTACAGAGCAGGAAAATGGGAACCAGAGAGGAGAAGAGACCTGTTCAAGGTCACCTCGCTAATCAGCTGGGACTTGAAGCCACAACTTTAAAACTCTTAAGCCAGTGCTGTTGGAGTCTGAAGACAAACTTGGCACAAGCATGGGGAACTCTGAACCTTCAGTGTCCTTATCTGGAACATGGAGAGAACACTTACATTACCATCCTGCTTTGTTATAGTAGGGTTTTTAAAGTTCTATCTAATCACAACCAATGGAAGTTGTTTGAGAAGACAGCACTTGACAAATCAGGCCTTTCTGTTTTCTATGTCATAGATCCCTTTTGGCAGTTAGTCTGAAGAAGCATAGGGAGCCCTCCTCAGGATCATGCGGAAAAGAAAATACGGAGGATTATAAAGGAAACCAATTAGGCTATAGTAGTTATCCAGATATTCCAAACAAATCAAGTTTATGAACCCCCTCTTGAATCATGTTGTTTTTCAGTCCTGCCCAACTCTTTGTGACCCCATTTGGGGTTTTCTTGGCAGAGATACCGGATTGGTTTGCCATTTCCTTCTCCAGCTCATTTTACAGATGAGGAAACTGAGGCAAACAGGGTGAAATGACTTGCCCAGAGTCACACAGGTAGTTAGTGTCTGAGGCCTGATTTGAACTCAGGGAGATGAGTCTTCCTGACTCCAGGCCTGGCACTCTATCCACTGCAGTGCCCCCTAGCTACCCTATGTAATCATATTTCCACCTAAAAATAAATTCCTGTTATTGTCTTGGTCTCCGTTGCCTCTGTATGGGTGATGACTACTATGAAAATATTTCATGGGAAACTGTTTTGGAGAATGAGTATGCCTTCATTTATAAATATTTTATTTATTGGAGGAGAAAACCTGAACTGCAGATGGATTCTATTTAAAACTATTGCCTCAAATATTTTCACATGTGTGGTCTCATCATCCATGTTTGGTTGAAGCTTTGGTTGAAAAGGAAACCCTCCTCCTTGCTTCGCCTCCTTCCTCCCATCGCCTGTCTTTCCTTCCCCCCTGCCCCAGTTTCATACTGTCCCATGGCAGTGCATGGAGCTAATTTGGGTGAAAGTCTGGAAATCCTGGGTAGGTCTCTGAGCTTTGTAGTGAAATAAATGTGTTGCTGATGTTTAGGAATTGTGATTCAGGTGAGGAGGGAAGGGACCTACTGTAAATTAGGCCCCTAAGTGTGGCTAGTGGTTCAAACATTCCTATTTGTGTGGCTCTATTACAAAGATGCATACGGATAAATGGCTAGAGAATGCTAATCTCTGTGGTGAGAAATGGGGAAAGCATTATTCAGAGAGGCAGCCTTATGTGTAGGCAGAGTGGGTGATCACCCATGGGATGTGACCTGAGACACTTGAGACTTTCCCCAAAATACCTTCCCCCAGGTATCAAAGTATCCATTTGCCCCAGTGTGCAAAATGTGTTGTTTGCATGCCCCCTTTTCTGGGAAGCCTTCGCTGATTTCCTCCTAGCTAACAAATCTTCTCTTCCCAATTTTCCTTGTATACTACTCAGTTATGTACAGGTCATATCTTCACCCCTGCTCTTCCCCTGCCTTCTCCCTCACCCCTCCCAGAGGAGAAGCAGTGTTCCTTCAGGACAAGAGCTGTTTCATCTGTCTTTGTAGCCCCAAGTCCATGTGGTACCTTGCATGTAATAGGCATTTGAGAAATGTTTATTTAATTGAATTGCCTTGCTGACTACACCTCTCCTCCCCCAACTGCTTACATGTAGGACCAGTGTTTTATATCTCCTTTGTGTGTCCTCCAACCTTCAGGCCTTGCTGGGAACAGGCAGTCAAGAAGCATTTATTAAGTGCCTGCTATGTGCCCGGCACTGTGCTAAACACTGGGATGAATATTAGCATGGTATTCGGTTCATTCCATAGGATTAAAGTGCTGCTTCTTTAAAGTTGCAAGTGTTCTCACTAGGTTTGTGACTCTGGGCAAGTCATTTAACCCCAACTGCCTCACCAAAAAAAAAAAAAAAAAAAAAAACCAAAAAACTGCAAGTTGTCTGGCTATGTTACAGAATTCCAGGATTTCCAAGTTGGCAGGTATCTCAGAGAGGTAGTCCAACCTGTACTTGAATAGGAATCCTCTCTACCTAGTGCCTCCCAAAGCAGCCCCTTCCTCTTTTGGAAATCCTTAATTGGTAGGAATTTTCTCCCTTCTATAAATCCTTATTTTGTCTTTCTATTGTACCTTCTACCCATTTTTCCTGGTTCTGCCTTTGAAGCCAAATAGAAGTTCAATCCCTTTTCTATTTGTTAGCCTTCAAATACTTGAAGCCAACTCTCTTGTTCCTCTGCCCCAAGTCTTCTCTCCTCCAGGCTAAGCAGCCATAGTTCCTCCAACAGATTCTGATCTCATACTTTCTAGAGGCCATTCATCATCCTAGTTGCCCTTCAGTGGACGTACTTCAGCTTATCAACGTCCTTCCTTCCAAAATGAGAGCATCAGCATCAACACACAGTGGCTAGAAAGCTGATCTTCAAACCAGGAAGATCTTGATTCACATTCACCTCTGATACATGCTGGATGTGTGACCCTGGACAAATCCCCTAACCTCTTGGTGTTCCAGAAAAATAAGACAGAGAAGTTGTAGAAAAGCTACCAATCTGCATTGGTGCATGAAGTTTCCTCAACCCCAAGTTCCCTATCCCAATGAATTCATAGGACCAGTGCCTGGTCTCATCCCTTATCTACATTTGTGCTCAGTACTACAAAGGCGATCTGACCAGGACATAGAACAGTGGAACGATAACTCTCCTATTCCCAGCTAGAATTCCTCTCTTAACGAAGCTCAAGGTGGCATCAGCTTTTCTGGCTACCATATAATACTCAGATTGTGCTTACATACCACTAAGACCCCTGGATTCCTTTCAAATGAATTTCTCCTTCATCTTGTATTTGTGAAATTGATCTTTTAAACCCCATAGTTAGACTTTGGCTCTATTAGCTTTCATTTTATTGCATTTCCAGTATTCTACCTAGAGATCTTTTGGAATCCTGACTCGGGCATTTAACGTGTTAGCTGCACTCCTTAGCTTTGTGTCAACTGTAAATTTGATAAATTCATCTATAGCTTCATCACTGATTTTTAGAAAACAGCATAAAGCAAAGCATGGATCCTCAGAATCTTCCTTGTTTTCATTGAACCGGTAACAACTATTCTTTGCATCTAGTCACTTAGCCAGTTCTGAATGCCCCTATTTGTGCTATAGGTTAGCATATATCTCTTCATCTTGTTCTCAAGAATAACATGAGAATCTTCATTAAATTCGTTGTCAAGATCTAGGTCAACTCCATTTATAGCATTCTTTTGATCTACCAGTCTAGTATCCCTGTTTAAAAAAATGAGATTAGTCTGGCATTATCTGCTGGTGGTAAAGACATGCTGCTCTGAGAGATCCCTGCTTCCTTTTCTTCATGATTGCTAACAATCCTTTTAATAATGTACTCTAGGATTTTGCTAGGAATTGAAGTCAAGCTCACTGGCCTAGGGTTTGCAGACTTGGCTCATCTCTTTTTGGAAAAATAGGATAGCCTTGCATTTCTCCTTTCCCATGATGCCACTTTACTTCTTCACAAGCTTTCAAAGATTAGCAGAAATGACTTAGAAATCCCATGTGCCAGTTTCTTTCAGCACCCCTTGATAGAGTTCATTGGCTCAGCCTCCTTGCATTTGTCAAGGACAGCTAAGTGCTTCTGTGTATCTCTCTACTTATCTTGGCTATAACCTCTTTTCACTATCGATGGGAAAGGACAATGGTAGGAGGGGCTGAACAAGGTCAACAGTCAGATCTTTGAACAGTTTGGGGAGCGAGGGAAGAAACAGGTTCAACTCTCAGTGGGTTTATTACAACTGATCCTAAGAGCCCTTCTTGCCCAATTCTTAGCCTAGCCAGGGCTAACGCTTGGCAAAATTCTTCAACAGGTTCAGTTGGCCTCCACGTCCTTCACAGAGCCTCAGAGACCCCATAACTGCTCCCTGGCCACCCAAAGGCTTCACTTTGAACTGAATGCCACCTGAACAGTATCCCCTGCTCTAAATCATCCTTCCATTTTCTTTCCCTAAAAATCTGATTGTCTTCAGTCTTGTTCTCTCTAGGTGACAGACAGCAAGGCAGCAGGGGAGGCAGCCTGCTGTAGTGGAAAGGGCGTTGGGCCTGGCATCGAGGGTCCTGAATTCTATTCCACTTACTAGTTATATGACTGTGGGCAACATCACTTAGGCATTAAGTGACAGATGCCTACTCCATGTCACACTCCTCCTCTAGCCATTATTATTTGGTCTAGTTTAAACACTCTCCTAGTCTGTCCCCATTATATCTCTCCTCTTGGCAATGCCATTCAATCCCATGGCTTCGCCTGTTGCTTCCAAGCAAATGACTCCCAAGTCTGGAGCTTTAGATTATCGTTTCCATCTGCACTCAGACCGTCTTCAGTTGGATGTCTCATTGACCCTTCAAATTCAACTTATCCCAAACTGAGTTCATAGCCTTCTCCCCCTCTGACATGCCCATTTCTGTCCATGATCCCACTTTCCCATGCTTGGAACATTGGGGTTGTCTGTGACTTTTCTACTCCCTTACCACTCATTGCCAGTGAGTTACTAGGTTCTGTTAGTTTCACATCTTCAACATATTTTGTATCTGTTCTCTTTCCTTTCTTTCTACTGTCACCACCCTTGTCTGGGCTTCATTGTCACCCACCTGGGCTACTGCAGTAGCCTCTGTCCATGTGCTCTTTCTACCTCCTTCACCTCCTTTCTTCAAGCCACTGACAGAAGAATCTTTCTTATGCGTAGATTTGGTCAAGTCGTTCTTCCACTGATCTGTTCAGACATCTTCAGTGGCTCCCTGTTGCCTGCCAAGTAAAGTTTGGATCTCCTTGTTTGACATTCACACCTTCCTCAGTATGGCCCCATCACGTCTTTCAGCTTCACCAACTGGCAAACACGCATTATGCTGTCTTACATCTCCACCTTTGTTCACTCTATTTTCTGTGCCTTCCCTTCCTGAATTCCTATACAGCCTTTCAGCCTAGCATAAATGCTACCTCCTTCAGTAAATCATCCACTCTTCCCTCAGCAGACTTCATCTAGTGTTTCTTCTGTAACTCTGATGCACTTCTTGTGGTTTAGTTGTTCTTCAGTTGTGTCTGACTGTATGACCCCATTTGGGGTTTTCTTGACAGAGATACTGGAAGGGTTTGCCATTTCCTTCTCCAGCTCATTTTACAGATGAAGAAGCTGAGGCAAACAGGGTGAAGTGACTTGTCCAGAGTCACATAGCTAGTTTGTGTCTAAGGTCACATTTGAACTCAGGACTTCCTGACTCCCTAACTCAAATCAAAGTCAATTGCAAGTCATGTCATCTTCTCCCTGATGTCATGGTCCTCTTCGAGAATGAAGGACAAACACAACTATCCTGACTCCAGGCCTGGCACTCTATCGACTATGCGCCACCTAGCTGCCACCCTTAATTCAAGGACCTTGAAATTTACTAAGAGACAATGTCTTCCCCTTGGGAAACGAATCAATAGATAACAGACTTGAGTCAAGAGACCAAAGATCTTTTCTAAACACTGAAGACTAATACATGTCATTGGGGCTCTATAGAAATACTATTATATAATGTAAATGATATCATATATTAGAAGTAATATGTAAATATAAATAATATAAATACTATATTAATAAAGGAAAAACCTGCAATAGGAACAATGATGAAGGCTTTATTTCGGGATAGAAGATGGGTTCAGATGCTTGTGAATTTTATGGGGTGTGAGAGGGAGAATCTATCCCCCATAAGTGACTTGTAGCATTGATACCATTTTTCATATTTATCAGGCTGACCTCCACAAAGTCCTTCTCTGGAATGGAGATGACCCCGGGTTCCCAAAGACTCTGTTATTGGAGCCTATGCTCTGCCCATACCCCAAGCTGAAAAATATGCACTCAGTGACAGACTAGGGGTTTTTTGCGTAAGGAGCAATCTAGCCAGGTCCTGAGAGGCTTTACCCTTGAACTCTGGCCAAAAAGTGAGGACTTCTTTTGCCAGAGAAACTCTTGAAGACCCTGGACAAAATTGTGAAGCTTGTTTTCTTTGTCTTCCTACCTCCTCACACCCCTTTGAGCATTTCTTGGCCTTATCTATAACCTACCCTGCTTCCAGTTCGCTGTCAATTAACCTGAAGAATTTTAAAAGTATTCTTCCTCCCAGGGGTATTTGCATTTTCGTAGGGACTTTCGAGGATCAAAATGTCTTTAAGAGTCAAAGGAATGAATGTTTAATGGTAGAATTTTAAGTCCCATGGTAGACCCTAAAATCTAGATATTTGGGGAGAATATAACCTGGGCTTGGTCAGCAGTGAAATGAAGTAGCCTAAAGATGAACAAAATATTCACAGGAATGATCAGTCAGATGTTCCGGGGAAGTCTAAGAGTCTGGCATAGAATGTGGTTCAGGCAGATAGGTTGTTAGTATCAGGTAATAGGCATGAAGCCTAGCCTACATGGTTGAAGCAGTAGGCAGTAGGGAAAGGTCTAGGAATGAGCACATTATGAGGGGCTTCAGGGAGTTCTTCTGGGTAGAAGGGATAACTGGTAGAGGAAACCCAGTCCCAAAGACCAGTGCTCAGGTTCAGGATTCCAGGACCTAGCAGGATTAGGAATAGGGGGGAAGCCAGCAGGTCAACAAGCATTTGTTAAGCACTTACCACGTGCACATAGTAAAAGCTAAGGTTACAAAGAAAGACAAAACCAGTCTCTGCCCTCAAGGAGCTTGCATTCTAATGGGGGAGATGACATGAATATCTCCCATTAAGGAGATAAGACATATGTGCGAATGTGTGTGTATGGACGTACCTATATGTCCATATGACAGTGTATCAGAATGAGGGGTACGGCTAGTGGATTCTAGCTAGAGTGGAGATGAAGATAAAGAGATCAGTTGGCAGGGGCTGGCTCAACCCAGGAAGGCTGCCCAGAAGACAGAGAGCTTGGAGGTTAGAGAGGCTTGGGACACACAGGGGGATGTTCTCCCGGGGGAAGCAACGTAGGAAAAAATTGAAATGGACAAGGCACATTTTAGGGGACAATGCAGAAATTAACCTGTCTGAAGCAGAGTTTGCGTTGGGGATCAGTGTGCTGTAAGATTTGGAGTTAGGAGACCTGGGTTGAACCTGTGCCTGTGACATGAAATGTGTGACTCTGGACATGTCATGTGACTAACTTCTCTGGCCTTTAGCTTTCTCATCTGTAAAACAGGGATATTACTTGGATTTGGAGTTGAACTTTGGCACTGCTACTTACTAATTGTGTGACCTTGCATAAGTCCCTGTACCTCTTCTGGCCTCTCCCTTTTTAATCTTTGAGTCATGGGAGATGATATGCTTCAACTGATCTGTGATGTCATGAGTGGTCACTCCCTCCATTGGTGTAACCCACAGACTTTTCATTATTTGTGATGCTTTTACATATCCATTCAGCAATCCTCTATGGGCTGTCTCTCCAATGTGTTGGATGCTGTCCTCTGGCTCTTGCTGTTTTCTGGGTAGCAGTATTGAGAGGCAGCATGGTGTTTGGACAGAGAACTAGCATTGAAAAGTTGTCTATACTCTGTACCCTCACTTCTCTTGTCATTCGTTCCTTAACCCTTGGCAATCTGGTTTACAAGCTCATTGATCTACTGATTCTACTCTCTCCAAAGTTACCAGTGGTCTCTTAATTGCCAAATCTTATAGCTTTGTCTTGATCTTCATCCTTCTTTTTTTATTTTTAACATGTGTTTTTAAAACTATGGGTTACAAATTTTCTCCCTTCCTCCCTCCCCACCCACCCTCTTTGAAAAGACAAGCATCTTGATATAGGTTATAGACGTGTGGTCGTGCAAAATACTTCCATAGTAGTCATGTTGTGACAAACTAAGTGTATTTCCCTTCATCCTATCCTACCCCCCATTTATTCTCTCTTTTGATCCTGTCCCTTCTCAGAAGTGTTTGCTTTTGGTTATCCCCTCCCCCAATCTTCCCTCCCCTCTATCAACCCCCTGCTCTCTTGTCCCCTTCCCCCCTTATTTTCCTGAAGGGTAAGATAGATTTCCCTATCCCAATGTGTATGTTATTCCCTCCTTAAGCCAAATCATATGAGAATAAGATTCACTCATTCCCTCTCACCTTCCCCTATTTCCCCTCCACTGTAAAAGCCTTTTCTTGTCTGTTTCATGTGAGATAATTTACCCCATTCTACTTCTCCCTTTCTCCTTCTCCCAGTATAATCCTCGCTCACCCCTTAATTTTATTTTTCAGATATCACCCCTTCATCTTCAACTCACCCTGTGCCCTCTATCTATCTATCTATACATACATATAATTTTTTTCCCCTCCCACTACCCTAATACTGACAAAGGACTCATGAGTTACAAATATCGTCTTTCCCTGCAGGAATGTAAACAGTTCAACCTTAATAAGTCTCTTATTATTTCTCTTTCCTGTTTACCTCTTTCATGTTTCCCTTGAGTCTTGTATTTGAAAATCAAATTTTCTATTCAGCTCTGGTCTTTTTCTCAGGAATACTTGAAAGTCCCCTATTTCATTGAATGACCATTTTTTTCCCCTGAACAATTATGCTCAGTTTTGCTGGGTAGGTGATTCTAGGTTGTAATCCCATCTCCTTTGCCCTCCGGAATATCATACTCCATGCCCTCCGGTCCGTTAATGTAGAAGCTGCTAAATCTTATGTTATCCTGATTGTGTTTCCACAATACTTGAATTGTTTCTTTCTGGCTGCCTGCAATATTTTCTCCTTGACCTGGGAATTCTGGAATTTGGCTACAACATTCGTAGGAGTTTTCCTTTGGGGATCTTTTTCAGGAGGAGATTGGTAGATTCTTTCAATTTCTATTTTGCCCTCTGGTTCTAAAATATCAGGACAGATTTCCTTGATCATTTCTTGAAAGATGATGTCGGGCTCTTTTTTTGATTATGGCTTTCAGATAGTCCAATAATTTTTAAGTTCTCTCTCCTGGATCTATTTTCCAGGTCAGTTGTTTTTCCAATGAGATATTTCACATTCTCTTCTATTTTTTCATTCTTTTGGATTAGTGTTACAGTGCCTTGATTTCTCAAATTGTCACTAGCTTCCAGTTGCTCCATTCTAATTTTTAAGGAGGTATTTTCTTCAGTAATCTTTTGGACTTCCTTTTCCATTTGGCCAATTTTGCTTTTTGGGGCATTCTTCTCCTCATTGGCTTTTTGGACCTCTTTTGCCATTTGGGTTGGTCTATTTTTTAAGATGTTATTTTCTTCAGTATTTTTTTGGGTCTCCTTTAGCATTTGCTTCTCAAAAAAACTTTTTGACCTCTTCCATGGCCTGAGACCAATTCATATTTTCTTGGGGGCTTTGGATGTAGGAGCTTTGGCTTCTTTGTCTTCTTCTGGTTGATTGTTTTGATCTTCTTTGTCACCAAAGTAAGATAATATAGTTTGACTCTTGCACTGCTTGCTCATGATCCCGGCCAATTACTTGAGTTATAAATTCTTTGTTAAGGTAGGAGTCTGTTTCCAGTGTGGAGAATGTACCCCCAAGCTTTGGGGGTTTTGTGCAGCTGCTTTCAGAGATACTTCTAGGGACCTGTAAATTTTCAGTTTTGCCAAGGTGCTATGATCAAGGGCGAGGTGTTTGCTCCTTTCCTGGCCTGTGTTCTGGTCCATGAGTGACCACAAGCACTCTTTTCTGTCTTGGAACTGTAAGGAGGATTTCCTCTCCACAGCCACTACAAGCTCCACTGTGCCAGCACTCCTCCTCACCCCAGGACCACCACCCAGAACTGTGACCCAGAACCAAGCACGGGCAAGCAAGAGAATCCTGCACCAGCAAAGAGATCCCTGCAATCCCCCTCTGATCAGCCATTCGATTCCCCCTCAGTCAGTGGGCCAGAAGCTCGGAGGCAGCCATTGCCTCGGAGCTGAGCTTGGGGACTGGGGCTGGAACCCCTCTGTGCTTCTCTCACCACCGCAGAAACAGACTTTTCCCACTGACCTTGTAAGTTGTCTTTGGCATTCGTGGGTTGAGAAGTCTGGAAACCGCCACAGCTGCCTGTGATTCAGTTCTCTGAGGCTCCAGGTTCACTGCGGCCTGCACACCCACGCCAAGCTGCGCTCCTCTCCCAGCCCAACATAATATACCTTTGCAATCAACCATCCAGGCTATCTTGGGCTGGAAATTTGTTTTGTTCTGTCTTTTTGTGGGTTCTGCTGCTCTAAAATTTGTTTAGAGTACATTTTTTACAGGTATTTGGAGGGGTTTGGGGGAGAGCTCAAGCAAGTCACTGCTTTCACCCTGCCATCTTGGCTCTGCCCCCTCACTAATAAAAATTTTTTTAAAATCCTAATCTGATTGCATTTAAAGCTAGTATATAAAAGCCCTGATCAAAGTGTCTTAAAAGACAAAAATAAAGGCAATTTTGAACACATTGCCCTGATTGGGGAGCGGTGCAAAGACAGTTCTCTAGATTTAATTTTGATCTTCATCCTTCTTGACCTTCCTCACTGCGTCTTTGGCACTGTTGATGATCCTCTTCTCCTGGAGGATTTTTTTTTTTTGCCATGGTTCTCTACTGACCTATCTGACCACTCCTTCTAAGTCCCCTTGACTGGATCTTCTTCCACGTCATGGCTGCTAACCTTAAATATTCTTCAAATTTCTGTTCTTGGCCCTCTTCTCCTTTTGTGCTGTGCAGCTTGGTGGTCTTCTCAGATCCCATGGAATCAGTTATCATCTCTATGTAGATGATTCCCAGACCTATATTTTAGCCTTTGTCTCTCCTCTGAGCTTCAGACTCACATCACAGCTTACCTACTAGACATTTAGAACTGGGTGTTCTGGAGACATCTTAAATCCAACATGTCCAAGACAGACCCTCCATACTTCAAATTTTCCTATTTCTGTCAAAGACACCACCATTCTTCTAGTGTTGCAGGTTCTTAACCTTGGTGTTCTACTTGACTTCTCACCTTCCTTCACCCCACATATCCAATCACTTGTCATATTTTGCCATTTCTTCCTCTACATCATCTCTCACATATGATCCCATTTCTCTCCTCGCTCAGCTACCATCTTGGTTTAGGCTCTCATCACTTTTCCCCTAGATCACTGCAGTGCCTCCCAGTTGGTCTCCCTGTCACAGGTTTCTCCCCATTCTACTCTTTCTTACATTCTGCCAGCAAAGAGATTTTTCTTAAACATATATCTCACTTTGCGACTCCCCTACTCAATTATTTCCAGTAGCTTCTTGTGGCCTCTAGGATATAAACTTTTAAAAGCCCTACACATGGGGCAGCTAGGTGGTGCAGTGGGTAGAGCACCGGCCCTGAGGTCAGGAGGATCTGAGTTCAAATCCGGCCTCAGACCAAACACTTGACACTTACTAGCTGTGTGACCCTGGGAAAGTCACTTAACCCCAACTGCCTATGGAAAAAAAAAAAAGCCCTACATATTCTGGTCCTAGCCTATCTTGGCATTCTCATTGGACGTTGTTCCCCCTTCACTGGCTTTCTTTCTGCTCCTCATGACCCATCATCTCCATTCTCTATGCCTTTCTACTGGCTGTTCTATGTTTCTGGAATACATTTTCTCCATACTTGCCCCTCATAGAGCCTTAAGACAACACAGTCTTTTGCATGAAGCCTTTTCCTACAAAACAGGACAATGATAAATGTTGGAGAAGATGTGGGAAAATTGGAACACTAATGTGTTGTTGGTGGAGTTGTGAACTGATCCAACCATTTTGGAGACCCATTTGGAACTATGCCCAAAGGGCTATAAAATTGTGCATACCCTTTGACCCAGCAATACCACTTCTAGGTCTGTATCCCAGAGAGATCACTAAAATGGGAAAAGGACCCACATGTACAAAAATGTTTATAGCAGCTCTTTTTGTGGTGGCAAAGAATTGGAAATTGAGGGGATGCCCATCAGTTGGGGAATGACTGAACAAGTGGTATATGAATGCAATGGAATACTATTGTGCTATAAGAAATAAGGAGCAGATAGACTTAAAAAAAACCTGGAAAGACTTGTATAGTCTGATGCAGAGTGAAATGAGCAGAACCAGGAGAACATTGTACACAGTAACAGCCACACTGTGCGATGACTGACTTTGATAGACTTGGCTCTTCACAGCAATGCAAGAATCTAAGACAATTCCAAAAGACTCATGATGGAAATTGCTATCCACATCCAGAGAAAGAACTATGGAGTCTGAATGCAGATGGGAGCATACTATTTGCTCTCCTTTTCCTTTGTTGTTTTGTTTTATTGCTTCATTCTCCTGGTTCCTCCCATTAGTTCTAATTGTTATTTACATCACGACTAATGGGAAAATATGCTTAATATGAATGTATAAGTAGAGCCTATATCAGATTGCACGCCGTCTTGGTGGGAGGAGGAGTGGGAGAGGGAGAAAATTTAAAATTCAAATTCTGAAGGAAATGAATGTTGAAAACTAAAAATAAATAAATTAATTATCAAGAAAAAAAATGAAGCCTTTTCCTATCCCTCCCAACTGCTGTTGCCCTCCCTCTGAAACTCCCTTGTATTTAACTACTTTGTATATATTTATGTTATTCACTTGATATTTATACTACATATATATGTATATAGATATAGATATGGATATAGATATAGATATATGGGCCTTAAGCTCCCTGTGTGTAGGGATTGTTTCGTCATTTGGACTTGGACTGCCCAGTGCCTGACATAGTGCCATAGATACTTAATAGGTATTTGTTGATTGACATCTGAGGTCATGTTTTTCATTGCTGGCTCCTTTCTCGATTTTTGTCTCCTATGGACTTCTGGATGTCTACTGCTTTCCTTCTTCCTGTATTGTAGCAATTCCCTATGTTATCTACCTTGGTTGAAATACATGGGTCTTTTTCTCCTTCTTCTTTTCCTTTTAAGCTTAAAGCTCTTGTTTTGAAAAATTGGGTTTATAAAACTCTAGGCAAATACATTCTTAGTCATCATTCCTATATGTTAAGCTGTGGTCCCTAAATCTTATTTCCCAGGTACCACCTTCTTAACCAATTGTTCACATCCCAGATCTTCTTTTCTCTTCCAAAGCTCTGATTTTTCACCAGCAGCAATAATGAAAACACCTCCTATGTCCTTAAGGTCTTAATTTAATGCCTTAGACCAGGGGTGGGGAACCTGCGGCTTCAAGGACACATGTGGCCCTCTAGGTCCTCAAGTGTGGCCTTTTGTTTTACAGAACAGATCCTTTTGTTAAGGAGATTTGTTCTGTGAGGTTTGGATTCAGTCAAAGGGCCTCACTTGAGGACCTAGGGGGCCACATGTGGCCTCGAGGTTGCAGGTTCGCCACCCCTGCCATAGCTGTCATGATCTTTAGCAGGATATTCTAGATTGTTTCTGACACTTTGATGATTGCCCCTATGAATCAACAGAGGTAGAGAGCTGTCATCTAGTATGCTAAGTCCTTTTGCCATGTCCTGGGCCTCTGCTAAACTACTACCACATTGTAAGCTAGAAAATACACTACTTACTTCCATAATGACCACAAAGACACCAACTTCATAACCGAAGAGATCCCAACAACCCACTGGCCACTGGTGCCAAGCAACCACTCCACATCCAGGTATCGTATAACACGTCACCTCCCTTCTGCTTTTGTGAAACCCCGTAGCATTAGGCAGTTGTGATAGGACGGGACAAGGAAAAAGTCTGTGGGAATCCCCGGCTGGGGGCTCCCCAGGATCTGTGCTAAACATGCTACAACGTTTCCCACAGATCTGCTGACACCTGCAAGTTCAAATCCCAGTGAGTATTTCACAACTTTAAATAAAGATACAGGTGTTCCTCCAGTCCTGTAATCTATAGCATTTCCTTATATGGCTGACTTCATGATATGACCATCATATTCACAAATTCTTACTCTAATACTACCATGAGAGACAGTTTGGCATAGTGACTAGAGAGCTCTTCTCAAAGCCAGTAAGTCCTGGATTCAAGTGCTGCCTCTGGTCCAGATTCGCTGTGTGACAGTGGGCAAGGCATTTAGGTTCTCTCTGCTTGCTCCCAGGCTACTCACTAAGGCTTCATGTGGCAGAGAAGATTCTAAGTGGCGTTAGCAGAGGGACTTTCCTCCTGTGGCAGTTTTCTTTATAATGAAATCTAAGTCTAGTCTCCATCCCTGGGGCTACTAGTCCAGGTCTTGTTATTCACATTGACTTGTAAATGCACCTAGTGATTCCCTGAGTCTTGTGAACTGTGTTGCTTGTAAGGGAAACCTCCTGGATGGGTGATGTCACATGGTACAATTCTCAGATTTCCTGGGTGGGAACCCACTCAGGCCTTTTATGTCACATGAGAGCCAGTCTGGAGTTATCCAAGGGTTACAGCTCTGAGGATTCAGACCTGGATGACTGGGAAGATAGCATTACCTCTGATAAAGAGACAGAAGGAGGTCAGAAAAGAAAGAGCCACCAGGAGATGGAAAAACAATTAGCTCTGTTTTAGCCATTTCCCTCCTATCTCCTTGTATTTACCTTACTTATATAAACTCTGTGCAGATGCCACCACTTATCAGATTGAAAGGTAACAATGATGATGATAATAACTGCGATTTAGCACTTTGCGTATATTATCACATTCGACCTGAGAGTGGGAAGAGGGGTACAGTTGGGCATGATTTTTACCGGTGAGACTCATGAAACTGGTGCGCTCATTCTCGAAGTCACAGCCTTTGCCTTCTTAGAACATTATCGGTGGAGTGATTTAGTTGTTTCAGCAACAATTGTAGTGAAGACATATTCTGCTTCTTGGAGGGAACCTGAAAACCAAATTTTGTACCAGCCATCATCACAAAAACCTAATTCCTAAGCACCCGCCATCTCGTCTAGAGATGGGCATAAACAATCTTCATCCGACTTGTTTTGATATTCCCACACATTGCCACATTTTAATTACTCATAAGGTTTCCATGCTGGAGATGAGCGCTTTAAAAACCATTGGTATTTTGAAAATCCAAAGCCGGGGTGATCCACGCTCAGGTGTTAATTTATTTACATCAATTAATTTCAGGCCTCTGATGTAAACCAATTAGTATTCAACACTTAATGGAGTCATTATCTGTCAGATTAGCTTCTAGGAATGCTTGTCACTGCTACAGGACCAGGCACCAGAACTTTGCTAATAAAACTAGAAGAATTAATGGAGTGAACAGCATAGATAATGACTTAATGTGGAACATACAGTATAGAAAATAGAATGATCAGCTGTCTCCCAGAAATAAAGATATCACCCAGGCAGCTTCTTGATCCATCCCTCCCCCCCCCCCATGGGCTTAGACAATGCTATTCAAAAACAGCAAGAGTGGTGAAGTCTTTGCATAGTGGTGTCATAATAAGAACTGTGTATCCTTGCTGCCCGGGAAGATGAATGTCTGGCATGCAGATGGAAGTATGCCGTGGAATGGCAGCTCCTCTTTCCTTCGAGAGGAAAGGCAGAAGGAGGTGGGTAACAGGAAGGAGGGTGGCTGAGGAAGTGTGCTGTGGTGTGTGTCCAAGAGCAGATCTGCAGGTTCAAATCCCATGTCTAGTTCTTCTCCTTCTGCAACCATAGGCTAATGACTTCCCCTCTCTAGGTCTCACTTTAGTGGACTGGCTGACCTCCAAGATCCCTTTTTTGTTCAAAATCTATGATCACATGATCCCAGCCACCTTAAAGAGCCCATGTGACCACGGATGCTGGTGTGGAATTGTGGGGTCTTACCTTGGGGCCTGCCTCAGAAGCAGCCCCTTGGGAAGGGATATGTTTTAATTCAGAGTGAATTTTCTGGTGATTACAGATCCGGTAACGAGCAATGTAGGCAGATATTTCCTAACAGAGCTGTTTATTGACTGATTGGTTGATGGATATATTGTGTTGTATTGTAGAAAGGGAATCTCTGTTTTATCAGTCCACTAATGACAACCGCCTTCAAAATGTCCTGTCTCAGTGATATGTCAAGGTTACTAAGCTCACTGGTGGAGATAGATAGGCTGGCTGCATTTGCGTACTCCGTGGTTCTCACGAGAAATACATTGTTGGTTTGTTGTTGTTTTTTGTTGTTAACATTGTTGCCCCCCAGGAATATCCTGGAATCGAGCTTTTCTTGGTTCTTACTTTCTGTTTGAGTTTAGCTTTATTACTTTGTGTTTTCCTTTCTTGTCTAGCTGAGTCGTGTTACATGAAGGAAAGAATGTGCTGTGGATCAGAATCAAGGCCCTGGGAATCCCAGGATCACGGACTCTCCAGGAGGGAAAGGCCCAGGGGGCCAGCCAGCCCAACCTGGGGAGGGAGCTCCCCCTCCATCCGCCTCAACAAGCAGATTAATTCCTAGGATGGTCCTGAGGAGATGTGCACCAAGCCCTAGGCATTGGGGATTTCCTCATGAAATCACAAATGAGCATTGGCTAGTTCTTATGCAGTGTTTTGTACACAGTTGATGCTTAAGAAATATTGTGGACTCATTTTTACTGAGTAACATCTTGGTCTGAATTCCTCAGCTTCTTGCCCCCTCCTGCCCTGCCCTTCCCTTCCCCAAGTGCCCCTCCATGTTCCCGGGGGTGCTATGTCACCATTCTTCCAGACTCTGTGGTTAATAAATTGGAAGGCTCCTCTGTTACTTTTAGACTCCTGTGATCAGTCCCTCAGCAAGGCCCATGCTCTACTCCTCAGAAATGTTTCCTGTCTCTGTCCCTTTTCCTCCATTCTCAGCTTCACCATACTTAACCTCTCCTGGCAGTTGTTGTCACTGTTGTGGTTGTTTTTGTCATTATTGCTTACAGCTGCTTAGCTCTTTAAAGTTGGCAGAGTGCTTTTAGAACTCTCACAACAGCCTTTGGAGGGAGGTGCTGTGATTATGCCCATTTTACAGGTAGTGAAACTGAGAGGTTAAGCAACTTGCCCAGGGTCACATAGCAACTAAATGTCTGAGGTGCGATTGAACCTGGGTCTTCTCGATTTCAAGTTCAGTGCTATAGCCACAGTGCCTCGTTGCCTCCCATCATCTCTTACCTGAATTTCTGTGACCGCTTTTCAGATACTCTCCTAGCTTCTCCTTTCTCTTCCTTCGGGTACATTTGGTGCATCACTGCAGATCTTATTTTGCTCCAACATCTCTTTTAGCAAGTCATTTCCCTGCTGATGAGTCGATAATGGCTTCTTATTGCCTACTACATCAAGTCCAAACTGCTTGGCCTAGTTTTCAAGGCTCTCTATAATCTGGTCCACCCTACCTATTCTCCATCCCCATTTCTCATTGCTCCCCATTATAAGCCTTCTGTTCCTCACTGTGTGCCCTGCCTTCCCTGCCCTCTCCATGTTGTGCACCCCGTGGCTTTCTGTGGCTTTGTTTGCCATCATTCCTTCTACGTGGAATGTCCTCCCCATGGTACTCACCTTGGGAGGCTAATCTAGGTCCTCCAATGGTTCCTTAGTAAAGTCTGTCACATAACTCAACTTGATCCCCCTAACTATAGACTGTCTGATCCTCTGCACCCTTGGTGTCAAACTCAAATAGAAGCAGGACCCCTACAGCTGCATATTGACTTAGAAAACCACAGATCAGCATTATCTATGTTATATTTTTTATTTATTTTGTTAAACATTTCCCAATTCTGTTTTGATCTGGTTCTGCCCTCTTCACTTCCCCTCCCACCCCCCAGTGTTTGATGGCTCTGCTTTATAGCACTGTGCATGGTTAGTTGATTGGTTGATGGATTCTTTTTGTAGAATCTTAATGAACTAGGTAACTTTTGCCCTGTTCTTATTTTTTTCATCATATTTATTCTGGATAGATGAGGTTGCCAGATAACAAAGATGCTGTTAGGCGAGATGTTAGCCAAGGTCACATAGCCAGCTTCTGGCAGAGCTGGGACCAGAACCCAGCTGTACTGAATGCCATACCACCTTTCCCCACCAAATGTACCAGTCGTGGACTACTATACCGTGGAGAAAGTGTCTTCCAACAGATGATCTAAGGTTTATGCCTTGGATTAGGAGGATTAACAGCCCTTGTTCTTTAATCTTATCTGATTAACTAGATACCTAATTATAACTACAGTATCCGTGTAAGTGGATTATATTCCTCCCATCCCACTCACTACCACTACCCCTTTTATAAGCATCATAGAATTTGGGTCTGGAGGGACCTTAAGGATCATCTGGTGTAGCCCCTTCATTTTGTATGTTACGAGGCCTGATGTGTGGCAAGGGAGCTGTCCCCCACATGTAGTGTGGAGCTGTTGTGTGGCTTTGAAGGGAGACAGAATAGACATCTCCAGTATCTTCTCTCCCCCACCCCTTTTCTTAGGGAAACTTTAATTCTTGCCAGGACAGAAAGCAGGAGGTTGGGGCCAGAGTATACCACTCTTCTCTACTCCCAGAGTAGACCAGCACTTTAGTCAGAGAGAGGGGGTACCAGGCTAGAATTATATCTCTCTGATCCCTTAAATATTTTTAGTCTAGGGGAATGTGATCAGAGTCAAGCTGATTTCTGATCATTGTTCATTATGGGGGCGGGGAAGGAGGACCCCAAGCTTCATATCCAAGGTTTGACTCCCTTTTCCCACTAAAATACCAGTTCTACAGTGAACACACATAGTAATTATCAAAGATACCCATTTATCTAAGTCATAGCAAAGCAGAAACCAGAGAAGGAATACATAGGAGGATGTATACCCAAGAATACAGAGTGAAGAAACTCTCTCATTGGGATCAAGCTAACTCAGCTCAACCAAGAAAGAATGTCCTAGATCTCAGCCAATGGGAAATTCCCTCAAGTCTCTAGCGCAGCAAGCTGGAGATGGGGCCATGATGAATACTGCCAGCTTAGGGGCAGCTAGGTGGAGCAGTGGATAGAGCACCAGGCCTGGAGTCAGGAGGTCCTGAGTTCAAATCTGGCCTCAGACCAAACACTTGACACTTACTAGCTGTGTGACCCTAGGCAAGTCACTTAACTCCAATCGCCAAAAAAAAAAAAAAAAAAAAAAAAAAAAAAGACTACCAGCTCCAGCTCCTCTCTTGTCTTTTCCTTCAGCAGGGGTTGAAGGGCGCTTGGTCCCTTCCACCTTCTCTCTCAAGCTGGAAGTGCCTTGGGTGACTGCAGTGCTCAGAGACTTTCAAGCTGAAACTAGAAAGACTGAAGAGACTATGCTCCCTCCCCTCCTCAGAGCACCAGGGAAGAGAGAGACAGAGAGCCCCATTCCAACGGCCTTTGGGACAGGGGTGACATATTCATGAGGAAACAGACCCAGATAAGTGAAGAGGCTTGTCCAAGTCTCCACAGATAGTCAGTCATAGGGCCAGGATTTGAACCCAGGTCTACTGGTACTGAATCCCATATTCTTTCCACTAAACTGAATGACCTCTCTCTAACCCCTTCATTTTACAGGTGAGGGATCTCAGACCCACACAGGTGTGGAGTGACTTGCCCAGGGTCACACTGCTAGTTAGTGATAAAACTGAACCTAGAACCTAGAATTCCTGACTCCAGTCCCATGCTTTTCTGCAATACCTTGTCGCCTCCTTATTCAGGACTTGCTGGTGCTTCTAAAATTAAACCTCTTTAGATGAGGAGATACTAGATGCTGTCACGGTGGCCTGTAATGAGTGAAATTCTATCATACAGCTTTGGGCTGTCATCTTTTCTTGCACCTGGACTTTTTACCCACATCAAAACAAGAGCTGCTATTACTCGGTAAACATTGTGCACAAAGGATTCCTCTCCCCAGATGCTGGCATCCACTGATTCTTGACTTCACTGCTCTTCCCACAGTTTCTCCCATCAGCGAGCATTGCTGCCTGGAAAGGAAACAAGAGGAATGATTTTGTTCATTTGTACCTCCAGGGTTTTATGTGGGGGGTACCAAGCGTGAATCTGAGAGAACAGTGCTTACTGTTGGGAGAAATAAAACACGTGGCAAAAAAAAATCTCTTCCTTTTATCGTCTTTGAAAAAGATGGCTACTTTGGTGTTTCCAAAGATTGAATAACTTAACACTATTATTAGTAATAATTATAGCTCACATTTCTATAGCAATTTAAGATTTCCAAGGTACTTTACATACATTATTTCATTTGATAACAATTCCTATTTTAATGATCCTTTAAAAGTCCTTTCCTTGCAGCAACCCCATTACATGGATAATGTAACGAATATTACAATGGTATTATTTTTATACTTGCCCCCTGATTAAAAAAAAAGAGCTATATTATAAAATTCAGAATATTTTCCCACTACCATAAATTGCTATTCTGCTTTCTCCAAGTCCCCTTTAAAAAGTCCTCCCCCTGCTTGAGATGTATGAACACACTTGTCATACATAGCTAAGAGACAGTTGATACTCAAGACAAGCAGGGGGATAGTAAGCAAGCACATAGCTGTCCTTGATTTGTTCCTATCGCCAGGCCCAGATGAACTGCTTACCAGGGGCCTGACGGAGCTAGCAGGTGTGATGGTAGAGCCATAGTGAGTGATGTTTGAATGACTGCAGCAATCCGGAGAGGTGTTGCAGGGGTAGAGAAGGACAAATATTGTCTCAGTTTGATGAGAAGGGAAAGAATGGAGTCTGCAAACTCGGGGGCAGTGAGCTTGACTTCAGTTAGTGGTAAAAGTCTAGAATCTCTTTTAAAGGAAGAGTTATTGAACATCTGAAAAAGGAAGCAGAGATCACAAAAAGCCAACATGACCTCATCAAGAAAGAGCATGCCAGAATAACCTCATTTCCTTTTTGGGTGGAGTTACTGGGTAGATTTAGCAGGGAGATGCTGGAGATAAAGTTTTCCTAGACTTTAGTAAAGTATTTGAGTCTTTCATGCGGACAAGATGTGGACAAGATGGATGGATGTGGGGTAGATAAGAGTACATTTTGAAGGCTTCTGAGCTGGTTGAATGGCTAACCCCAAAGAGTAGTCACTCATTAATGGTTGACTGGAAGCTTGGAAGGAAGTCCCTAGCGAAGTGATCCAGAGACCTCTGTTTAAGATTTTTGTTAATGACTTGGAACTAACCAGATTTTCCGATGATAATAAAGTTAGGAGGCTAGCTTATTTGTTAGATGACAGGGTCAGGATCCCAAGAGATCTGGACAGGTTAGAAGCTAATAAGTTGAGGTTTAATAAGGATAAAAGTTAAATCTTACACTTAGTGTAGTTGTCATCTCATCAGTATGAGAAGTCCTTAATTTTGCAGATGAGGAAACTGAGACTCAGAGAAGTTAAGTGATTTGTCTAAGATCACATAGATATTAAGTAGTAGAGCTGGGATTTGAACCCAGGTCTTCTGACTCCTAATCCATTATACTTTACACTGTTCCATATTGTTTCCGTAGCTTATTGCACCTCATTGTAAAATTTCCCTGAATATATAATCTCACTGAGAGGTTACAAATGATATATGAATAGTGTAGTTCGCAACCATTCATTCTTATCCTGTGTGACTCTTTTTATGCCCTTCCATAAATCTTCGATGGAGGTCAGTCAGTCACCAAACACTTATTAAGCTCCTACTATGTGCCAGGCACTTTACTAAGTGCTAGGGACACAAGGAAAACCAAAGGTAGTCCCTACTCTGAAGGAGCACATGGTCTAATGCAAACAACTACGTGCAGACAAAATGTAAACTAATCAACAGAGAGGGCACCACCACTAATGGGATGGGGAAATGCTTCATGTAGAAGGTAGGATTTTATCTGGGGTGTGAAGGAAGCTGGAAGACAGAGATGAATAAGCAGAGTATTCCAGGCATGGGGGACAGCCAGTGAAAATGCCCTGAGTTGAGAGATGGAGGGTCTTATTCAAGGAACAAAAAGGAAGCCAGTGTCACTAATCACAGAGAACATGAGGGGGGTTAAAGTGGAAGAAGATTGGAGAGGTAGGAAGGGTCCAGGTTAAGAAGGACTCTGAATGCCAGAGGATTTTATACCTGATCCTAGAGGTAATAGGGAGCCACAGGAGTTGATTGAGTAATGGGGTTACATGGTTAGACCTAAAGGAAGATCACTTTGACAGCTGAATGAAGAGTGGGAGATACCTGAGGAAGGGACAACCAACTAGCTAGCTATTGCATTAGTCCAGATGTGCGATGATGAGGGCCCACGGGAAGGTAGTGGAAGTGTCAGAGGAGAGAAGAGGAGCACGGGAAATGCTGTGAAGGTAGAATCAACAACAGATTGGATGTGGGGGTGAGAGGAGTCAAGGATGCCACCTAGGATGTGAGCCTGGGGGACAGGAAGGATCGTGGTGCCCTCCACAGACATAAGGAAGTTCAGAAGAGGGGAGACTTGAGGGGCAAAGAGAGGGAGTTCGGTTCGGGACACGTTGAACATCACCGATAACAAGAGAACAACTTCAATTAAAGTCCATTGAGCAGGCAGGCGGGTAAATGAACAGAGAGAATCCTAAAAAAGAGAAAGAATAATGAAGAAAACCTCAAAGAGAATCTATTGCTCACTTAGCCAGTAACATGAAAGACAGTGGATCTTTCTTGCCTGATGAAAGACAGAATCCTGTGGACTCCCCAGAGAGCCTGGAATAACAACAACAAATTGTAGAATCATTCAAAAGAGAAAATTCACAAAAGAAGAAATTAGGAATCAATCTAGGTCAGAAATTAGGGCTCTCAAGGCAGAAAATAGAATTCTCAACTCACGGCTGAAAAACACAGGTAGAAGAATAGAAAAAGGGCAGAAGCCATGCTGGAGTGGGCATGCCAGGATGGGAGAAGGGAGTTGGAGAATGTAGCCACTGAGAAGAAGAGGAGGAAGGGTCCCAGCTGTGCACAAATCACCTCTGATGGGAGGAACTGGGCGGGGGGTGACTGGGAAGGCATCAAGTAAGTGGGAATGACAACCTGCTCGCAGATCTTCTCAGCAGCTCAGCACAGAGCTACCCCACCTCACCACTACTAGAGAAGTAATATACTCAGTTTAGAAGAAGCAGGGCAGTGGGAAGGCCCTATGGAAGATATATATATGTTTTGGCCACTCACATTTTTTCAGTGTCTAGCCCACGGGTGGGGAACCTGCTGCCTCAAAGCCACATGTGGCCCTCTAGGTCCTTAGGTGCGGTCATTTGAGAACAAATCATTTTATTATCCCACCCCCTTTCTAGCCTTTGCACTTTTGCTAAGGATACTCGTGAAGACCTGGGATCTATGAGTATCCAGCAGCACCTTTTACACGTTCTCTCAGAAAAGATGGTGGTAGGTGGCTTACTTACACCTTTCATTTCAATGTTAGTCAGTGGAACAAAAGAGTACCACATCCATATCCATACAGCAAACATGGTAGAACCAGGAGTCTGTAATGGGACCAGAAGTGTCCATACCCCTTATAACCATATGCGTGTGTATCAGACTGTCATAATCTGTCATATGTTCTTTATTTGGGGATTATTGGTCAAGTTGAGTCCCAAGTTTAAACTCTCAGGCTGCTGTGAGATGGCTGTCCTTATATGGATTTGTTCTTCCCTAGTCAAATTGGGGATCCATAAGAACCAAAAGAGTCCTTACTGGAATTGAATTTCCATTGTTCCTTGTTGCTTACCTCTTTGCTTGCCTTATATTACATAGTAGAGAGTGACTTGTGGTTTTGGGATATAGTAATTAATCTGAGCTCATTATTAAAATCCTCCCATTAAGAATGATGGCTAGTATTCTGTCAAATTGGTTTGAATGAAATATAGGCTACTTATTAGGGAATTCATGTTTTGCCAATTTTTATATACTGCCCTGAAGCCTGAATCAAGGAGGTCCTTCTTTAATTCTCCCATCTCATTTCGTTGTAAGTTACAATAAAAAATAGGCACTTCTCCTTTAAAGGAAAATTCACAAAACTGAGATTATCTTTCTCTTCGTATATTGGTAAGGAAACCATAGATAGCTTCCTTAGTCTTTTGGGGGAGCAGAAATTTCCTTTGATGTTATTCTTGGAATGTCGTCTCTAAATTCCTATTTGTAATTAATGATAAAATGACTGTGCATAAGGCCATTCAACCCCAACATTTATTTGTTAACCCAAATGACCAGCTCATGTGGGGATGCCTTCTGTAATAACCCTAATAGAAGATCATCTGACTTCTCCTTAAAAACTTCCAGGACCAGGGAGCTTACTATCCCGTGGGACAAGGCCTACCATTGTTGGCAACTATAACCATTAGAAAGGTTTTTCTTTCATTGCACCAAAATCTTCCTCCTTTTCCTTCCCATTACTCCTTTTTCTGCCTTCTGGGGCCAAGCAGAACAAATGCCAACCTTACAGATATTTAAAGATAGCTAGCATACCTTATTCCCCCATTTAACACTGTCTCTCTCCCCCTCTCCCTCTCCATTCTCTCTCCTTTCCTCTTATCTCTATTTTTCCTCATCTCTTATTTTCTATCTCTTCTCCCCCCTCTCTTCTCCTCTATTTCTCTCTCTCAAACGAAAACAAATATTTCTTCAGTAGAGTGATTTTAAATTAAAAGATACTTGGGAAAAGGTTTATATATGAAACTCTGACCTATTATATTCAATTTTTTTCTATGAATATATACTAAATGTAATGGGCTAGCGACAAAACTACTATGCTTTTTGCACCCCCCACCCAAATAGAAGCCATCCCTTATATTAGATATAGTCAAGCAAAATAAATCTATACATTGACCTCATCTGAAGATGTATGTCTTATTCTGCACCTCCTTACCAAGAGGTAGGAAGCATGCTCTGTTATCAGTCTTATGGAGTAATAAATCTTTCACAGTTGTTTTTCTTTACAATTTTGTCATCATTGTATTAATTGTCCTCCTGGTTCTGCTCATTTCACTTCTTATCAGTCCATATAAGTCTTCCCAGATTTTTCTTTATCAGACCCTTTTGTCATTTTTTATGGTATAACGATATTCCATTACGTTCATATGCCATAATTTATTCATCTTTTCCCCAAATGATGAACATACACTTTGTTTCCATTTCTTGGCCACAACTAGAAGTATTGCTGTAAATATTTTTGTACTCATGTGTCTTTCTCCTCTCTCTTTGACCTCTTAGGGATATATTCCTCATAGTGGTATCTATGGGTCAAAGTTCAGTGATTTTGAAAACTGTGGTTCCAAATTGCCTTCCAGAATGGTTGTCCAATTCACTGTTGCACCTAACAAGTTCATTTGTATGTCTGTTCTCCCACAGCCCCTTCAATAAATGGCCAATTTTCTCTTGTGTCATCTTTGTTGATCTGGTGTGATGTAGAACTGAAGAGTTGTTTATTTGCATTTCTCCTTTTATTAATGATTCCGAGGGCTGTTTCTGTGTTTGTTGAATTTATTCTGTTGAAAATTAGCTCTATCCCAAAGAAATAAAAATAAGGAAAAGGATCTATATGTACAAAAATATTTATAGCAGTTCTTTTGTGGTGGCAAAGAATTGGAAATTGAAGGGACACCCATCTATTGGGTAATGACTGAACAAGTGGTATATGATTGTGATAGAATACTATTGTGCTATAAGAAATGATGAGCAGGTAGCTTTCAGAAAAATTTGGAAAGACTTACATGAACTGATGCAAAGTGAGAACCATGAGAACACTGTATACAGTAGCAACAATATTATATAATGATCATCTGTGAATGACTTAGATATTCTTAGCAGTGCAATTATGCATACTTTTTAACTTTATTTTTCTTGGGGGTTTTTTGGGTTTGTGTTTTCTTTCACAACATGAATAATATGGAAATAAGTTTTGTATGGCTGCACATGTATAACCTACATTAAATTGCTTGCCTTTTCAAAGAAGGGGGAGGGAAGGAAGGGAGGGGGGAAATTTGAAACTCAAAATTTAAAAAATTGTTAACATTGTTTTTACATGTAATTGGGAAAAAAATAAAATCTTTTTAAAAATGACAACCAAGAAGAATAACTTAAAATTGTTATTCTGAGTAAGTTCATGAAATTAAGATTTTATACCTATTTTCTTATGTAACCTTTTTTTCTCCTTTCTCCTTTCTTATTTGCTTCACACTTTAAGACAATAAGAAATATTGCATTTTTCACATGTATAATTGATATCCCATTTCTTGCCTTCACAACAGGTGGGGGAGAGGTGGGAGGGAGAGAAGTTAGAACTCAAAATTTTTTTTAAATGAGTGTTAAAAATAAATAATAAAAAAGTTTTACTGTTCATATCCTTTGATCTACTAAGGAATAGCTCACATTCTTTTATATATGTATATATACATATATATGTAGTATGTGTGTATGTATATTTTTTATCAATTCCCCATATACCTTGGATATTAGACCTTTATCAGGGAAATTCACTGCAAAGATACTTTTGGACGGGTAACTATTTCCCTGATTATTCTAACTGCATTAATTTTGCTTGTACTAAACCTTTTCAATTGTATGCAATTGAAATTGTCCATTTAATCTTCTATAATTACCTTTATCTTTTGTTTAGTTAAGAATTTCCTTCCAGTGGTTTCAGAAAAACCTGGGAAGACTTGTATGAACTGATATGGAGTGAGGTGAGCAGAATCAGGAGAACAATTTATGTAATATCAGCAACATAGTAAAGAAAAAGAACTTTGAAAGACTTAATAAGTGAAATGACCAATCCTGATTCCAGATGATAGATGATGAACCATGCTACCAAAAAAGTGATGGACTCGAGATGCAGAATAAGACATACATTTTGGACACAATTAATATGGGAATTTATTTTGCCTTGACTTTGCATATTTGTAACCAGGGTTTTGTTTTTTTTTTTTTTTTAGCTGGAGGTAGGCAAGAGGGAAAGGGGAACTGAGAATAGGGTAGCTAAGATAAAAAAGAAAGAAAAGAGGGCCATTAAAGCATAAAAAAAAAACAATGCACAAAAGAGAACAGAAAGAAGGCCAGAGACATAGGCAAGCAGGATGCTGCTTTGAAAATTACATGTTGGGCGGACTTCAGAAAAACCTGGAAAGACTTGTATGAACTGATGCTGAGTGAAGTGAGCAGACCCAGGAGAACACTGTACACAGTAACAGCAGCATTGTGTGACAATCAGCTTTGATACACTTAGCTCTTCTCAGCAGTGCAATGATCTAAGACAATTCCAAAAGACTCATGATGGAGAATACTGTCCACATTCAGAGAGAGAACTATGGATCCTGAATGCAGATCGAAGCATACTATTTTTCCTTTTTTTCTCCTTCTTGTGGTTTTTCCCCTTTGGTTCTAATTCTTCTTTGCAACATGACTAATGTGGAAATATGTTTAATATGATTATACATATATGGCCTATATCAGATTATACATCATTTTGGAGAGAGGGAAGGGGAAGGAGGGGGAGAAAAATTAAAACTCAAAATCTTATAAAAGTGAATGTTGAGAACAAAAAATGAATAAATATTTTTAAAAAGAAAATTACATGCTGAATTCATTATTATATGTTTTAAAAAGAAAAACAAACTGTACATAAGAGCATTGCAGTTTCATCTAGAATACTTTTTGTATTCTGCTATATATGGAAATGCTCGCTGTATTTGTTGTTAATCAAGTTCATTTTAAAATGAAAAAAAAATACTCATCTCTCTCTCCCCCTTCCAGTCATAGCTCTGAAAGGCATTTCCTTCCCTTTTCCTCTAATTGGTTTATGATAGTCTTTTATATTTAGGTCTTATATATCCATTTGAAACTTATTGTTGTATGTAGTGTATGATGTTAATCAAAATCTAATTTCTGCCAGCCTCCTTTCCATTTTCCTAGCAGTTTTTTGGTAAATAGGGAGTCTTTATTCTAGTAGTTGGTGATCTTCGATTTCCTTCATACTATGCTGCTATGTTTAATTGCTTCCCTTCAACCTTTTCTTATATGCCATACATTTTAGGTCCTTCATTCTGATTGTCCTCCTCTAGATATATTCTAATTTGTCATTGTCCTTCTTAAAATTGGGTACCCGGGATGGAACATCACACTCCAGATGTCTAGGCAGAAGAGACTATTGTGTTCTGAAGTAGACAAGTCTCAGCTAAAGTACTACCTTCTGGAATAAATCTTTCTTTTTTTTTAATTTATTTTTTATTTTCAACATTTACTTCCACAAGATTTTGAGTTTCAAATTTTCACCCATCTCGCCTCTCCCCCCACCCCAAGATGTCATGCATTCTGAATACCCCTTCCCCTAGTCTGCCTTCCCTTCTATCTCTCTGCCCCCCTTCTCTTATCCCCTTCCCCTTCAATTTTCCTATAGGGCAGGATGGATTTCTGTACCGCATTTCCTGTATTTCTTATTTCCCAGTTGCATGTGAAAACATTTTTTAAAACATGTGTTTTTAAAACTTTGGGTTCCAAATTTTCTCCCTTCCTCCCTCCCCACCCACCCTCATTGATAAGGCAAGCAACTAAATATAAGTTATATATGTGCAGTTATGCAAAACACTTCCATAGTAGACATGCTGTGAAAAACTAACTCTATTTCCCTTAATCCTATCCCGCCCCCCCCATTTATTCTATTCTTTCTTTTGACCCTGACCCTCCTCAGAAGTACTTGCTTCTGATTGCCCCCTTTTGCAATCTGCCCTCCTCTCTATCATCCCCCTACTCTCTTGTCCCCTTCACCCCCCCATTTTCATGTAGGGTAAGACAGATTTCCATAACCAATTGAGTGTGTATGTTATTCCCTCCTTAAGTCAAATCCTATAAGAATAAGATTCACTCATTCCCTCTCATCTTCCCCCATTTCCCCTCCACTGTAAGAGCCTTTTCTTTTCTGTTTTCTTTTTGAGATAACTAACCCCGTTCTACCTCTCCCTTTCTCCTTCTCCTAGTATAACCCTCTCTCACCCCTTAATTTTATTCTCCAGATATGACCCCTTCATTTTCAACTCACCCTGTGCCCTCTATCTATCTATTTATCTATATCTATATCTATCTATATATATATATATATAACTTTTTTCCCCTCCAACTACCCTAATACTGACAAAGGTCTCATGAGTTACAAATATCATCTTTCCATGCAGGAATGTAAACAGTTCAACCATAATAAGTCTCCTATGATTTTCTCTTTCCTGTTTACTCTTCATGTTCCACTTGAGTCTTGTATTTGAAAACCAAATTTTCTATTCAGCTCTGGTCTTTTCATCAAGAATGCTTGAAAGTCCTCTATTTCACTGAATGACCCTTTTTCCCCTGCAGGATTATACTCAGTTTTGCTGGGTAGGTGATTCTTGGTTGTAATCCTATCTCTTTTGCCCTCCAGAATATTATATTCCATGCCCCGCTGTCCCTTAATGTAGAAGCAGCTAAAAATCTTGTGTTATCCTGATTGTGTTTCCACAATACTTGAATTATTTCTTTCTGGCTGCTTGTAATATTTTCTCCTTGACCTGGGAACTCTGGCATTTGGCTAAAATATTCCTAGGAGTTTTCCTTTGGGGATCTCTTTCGGAAGGAGATCGGTGGATTCTTTCAATTTCTATTTTGCCCTCTGGTTCTAAAATATCAGGGCAGTTTTCTTGGATAATTTCTTGAAAGATGATGTCTAGGCTCTTTTTTTGATCATGGCTTTCAGATAGTCCAATAATTTTTAAATTCTCTCTCCTGGGTCTATTTTCCAGGTCAGTTGTTTTTCCAATGAGATATTTCACATTGTTTTCTAATTTTTCATTCCTTTGGATTTGTTTTACAGTATCTTGATTTCTCATAAAGTCACTAGCTTCCAATTGCTCTATTCTAATTTTTAAGGAAGTATTTTCTTCAGTAAGCTTTTGGATTTCCTTTTCCATTTGGCCAATTTTGCTTTTTAGGGCATTCTCCTCATTGGCTTTTTGGACCTCTTTTGCCATTTGGGTTAGGCTATTTTTTAAGATGTTATTTTCTTCAGTATTTTTTTGGGTCTCCTTTAGCAAGCTGTTGACTTGTTTTTCAGGATTTTCTTGCAAAACTCTAAGTTTTTCCTCTACTTCTCTTACTTGCTTCTCAAAATCCCTTTTGAGCTCTTCCAAGGCCTAGGACTGATTCATATTCTTCTTGGAGGCTGTGGATATAGGAGCTTTGACTTTGTTGTCTTCTTCTGGTTGTATGTTTTGATCTCCTTTGTAACCAAAGTAAGATAATATAGTCTGACTCTTTTTGTGCTACTTACTCATGATTCCAGCCAATTACTTGAGTTTTAAACTCTTTGTTAAGGTAAAAGTCTGCTTCCGATGTGGAGAATGTACTGTCCCAAGCTTCGGGGGTTTGTATAGCTGTTTTCAGAGATACTTCTAGGGACCTGAAAATTTCCAGTTCTTACAAGGTGCTATGATAAGGGGCAAGGTGTTTTCTCTCCACCACCACAACAAGCTTCACCATGCCAGCACTCCTCCTCGCCCCAGGACCGCCCCTCAGAACTGTGACCCAGATCCAAGCACGGGCAAAGCAAGAGATTCCTGCCTCAGCACTGGCAAAGAGATCCCTGAAATCCCTCTCTGATCAGCCACTCGATTCCCCCTCAGTCTGTGGACCAGAAGCTAAGGAAACAGCCGCGGCCCTGGGGGCAGCTGAGACCTAGCTCCTTCTCTCACCACAGTCACAGACTTTTCTCACTGACCTTCTAAGTTGTCTTTGGCGTTTGTGGGCTGAGAAGTCTGGAAACTGCCACAGCTGCCCGAGATTCAGTCCTCTGAGGCCTGCTCCAGGGTAGCTGCAGCCTGCGTGCCCACGCCAAACTATGCTCCTCTCCCCACCAGGCGCGATTTACCTTTCCAATCAACTATCCAGGCTGTCTTTGGCTGGAAATTTGTTTCACTCTGTCTTTTTGTGGGTTCTGCTGCTTTAGAATTTGTTTAGAGCCATTTTTTATAGGTATTTGGAGAGGTTTGGAGGGAGAGCTCACGCAAGTCACTGCTTTTCCTCCACCATCTTGGCTCTGCCCTGGAATAAATCTTTCCCAGTCCTCCTTAATCTTAGTGTCTTCTCTTTAAGATTCCCTCCAGTTTATCCTGTATATATCTTATTTGTCCATGGCTGTTGGCATGTTCTAGACTTTGAGCCCCTTTCTTTGTATCCCCAGTGCTTAACACAATGCTTGCCTTATAGTAGGCACTTAAGAAATGCTTATTGATTGACTGATGAAGGCTTCAGCATAGAGAAGAGACCAGCAGATGGCTGGTGAACACCTATACTACCTTTCGATAGCCCACCATAAATTTCTTTGTTGATCAGTAGCAGTAAGACCTCTGATGGCTGTATGGGAGTATGGGAGTTGTTTGCATATTAGTAAGGCTCTTGCCAAGACTTTTTTTCCCCATTTCTCTACAAACCCTTTATAATGTCTCATCTGTTGTACCATAGTATTGATCCTTTCTCAGGATCTTCCTTCTGCTTATTATAGTAATGTCTTGGGGACAAATAACTTGCCATTTTTTGCTGTTGACTTTTTTTGTTTTGCTTTTAGTTGAGGCAATGGGGTTAAGTGACTTGCCCAGGGTCACACAGCTAGTAAGTGTCAAGTGTCTGAGGTCGGATTTGAACTCATGTCCTCCTGACTCCAGGACCAGTGCTCTCTCCATTGCTCCACCTAGCTGTCCATGTGCTATTGACTTTTAAAAAAGCAGATAAAAGCCAACGATAGCTATTTTGCTGAACCAAAAAGGTGGTTTGAATGTTGAGGGGCATTTAAGAGCCAACGATAGGGGAGTAAAAAAATGGATGTGGTTAGCAACATGGAATTTGGGCTAGAAGAATGAGAAATTAGGAGTACATGTACAAAATTCCACTTTGGATAGATGGTACTATAGTCACCTAATGGTGTGCAGAAGGGAAAAAATGCTTGATATTTTGTGAATGCCTTTGAGAATTTTAGAAATAAAAAAAGAAGAGATGCCAAGATATTTGTATGGGTATAAAGTGCATTCTTGTCTGGAAGCAGCAATCTAAGCTGTCAATTTGCCCCCCAACCTTCTAGCACTATAGCAGTCTGAGCCCCTGTAAGTTTGTGCCCAAAGAGAGAATTCTGTCTACATCCATGGGCTTGTTGTGATGAGCCCTAGAAAGTTGTATTAAGTTTTCATTTTATGTACGTGGGTGTGCGCGCGTGCACATGTGCGTTTTCTTTTGGTAGGAAGTATATTGTGACTGGTAGGGAGATGGCGGATGAGAAATGTAATTTTTAATTCCTTTGACATTGATTTCTCAAAGACTTTTCAGGAATATTTTAATGTCTCTTCTTTTTACAGCTGGCTAGCCGTATGGAGGTGGTTTTGATTGACCAAGGGGTAACTTCTGCTGTATTTGAAATGGCACCCTGTCACTTCCACCTATTACAGATTCCCTTGGACTTGGTACTTTCTTGTGAATGCAAATGCCCCTTAGCTATTGATCCGTTTACATCTTAGTGTGAGTTACTTTATAATCAAATGATTAGATTGCATTTCTAGAGCTCAAGCCAATCTCACAGAATATACAGTTTTGAATGGGTGGGGTAGGGAAAAATGGTTTTTGGAACAGGGATGAGTAGGAAGTTTTGTACAAGAAAGCAACCTTGGGAATGTTGGCCAGTGGGAGGAGAGGAGATAGCAGTAAGTAGGAAAGGACCATAGAAAAGGAGGTGAAAGACAACAATTGCAATTTTGTCTAGGACTCTTATGTCAGCCAGTGAAAACCATCCCACCTCTGCCATCAATTCCTCTCTAGGTTGCTGATGCCAGGTGCAGAGATCTGTCTCAGATAAGATCACCACATTAATTTAAAAACATTTCAATTACAGTTGGGGTATCTAAACTGGACCTCTGTGTTTTCTAATATTTCTGCCTTTGTGATCATGCCCCACATTCATTATTGTCAATTAACAGTCATCTCAAACTTTTAATTGAGGCATTGCCAGGTAGTTGGGCTTTGAGTCTTGAATACCATTTCCCAGCTAGCCCTGCTATACTTTTGCTCAACTGCTTTCCCAGTCTTTCCATCTGTCCTGCACCTACCCTGAGACATTAGGGGAATCATATCCACTAACCCCTAAAATCAAAAGAGCTGCACCGCAAACAAGTAGGAACATGTCGATTTGTTGTATAATTAGGCATGAATCTCTTAACAGATTTATTTTCCCTGCTGCCCTTCTGCCCTAAGACAGCAATTTTGGCCCTGTCCACTTCACAGGGTTGTTGTGAGGCCCAGAGGACACAGGATGTAAAAGGACCCATGACTCTTATTACACCATTGCGGGAAAAAAACCTCTCTTCCTCCCTGGTGGCTTTGAGTCCCCCCCCCCCAACTTTGACTTTCTCAATACTACACTGTGCTGTTGAGCCTTCCCCTTTCTAACCCTGTGTCTTGAGAGAAACATCATAAAATGACATGATTGAAGTAATTTGGTGCATGGGAGGTGGAGGAGCTTCTCAAGGTTGCTATTGGAAGTGCCTGTTTGGAGAGGTGCCACAATTTTTTCCTGGTTGATTGGTGGTAAGGGTCTCAGACCAAAGGAAATGTCTTCTGAAGTGAATTTAGAAGGCAAAATACCCTCTCCTAAGTAGCCATTCATAGGTTCCTACATTACAGCAGGATCGTTATTAAGATAAACTCAGGGTTTCAAGATATTTTTTTGTTTTTGTCAAAATCTTAATGTACCAGAAGGTTGGAAGCTTCTTTGAGATGCTAGCTAGGCATATAGAAGCAAGTTTTCTTCTTATAATTTTAATCATCAGTGGACATGAGTGCTTGCAAACTGGAATCACATTTATCCTACCTTAGACTTGGGGGAAATCATTTCCCTTTTAGTTTGTAGAAGACAGTTCCCAGGCCTTCGAAGTTCCCCACCATTATCACCCTACTCATCCTCTACCCCTCGCAATGTAACTGAGGGTCTTTGATTTCATAAATAAATATATACATATACATATGTGTGTATGTATATATGTGCATATATATACATGCATACACATACAAATACACAGATGGGTATATATTTGAGGCCTTTATTTTTACACCTTTCATTTGTTTACATGAATTGAGAATTGTTTCATATTTTTAAATAGCAAGGTAAGTGCATTGTTTAATTTATCTTTAGGTTAATTTTTTTAAAGAATCACCTGTTCACAAGAACAACTTAATTTACTTAGTGCTTTATAGATGATAAAGTATTTTGCTTACAATAGCCTTGTGAGGTATATAACATTTGGGGTCTTTTTGTTCTGTGTGTCTGACTTTTCGTGATCCCGTGGACCACAGCACACCAGGCCCTTCCATCCTCCAAGTTCGTGTTCGTTGTTTCTATGACACTTCTCTATCCATCTCATCTTCTGTGGTATGTGGTCCATAGATGCTTATCTCCATTTTTCAGATGAGGAGACTGAGGCTGTCAGTTAAGTGACTAGGTTTGAATCCCATCTCTGTGATCTTAAGCAATTCTCTTAACCTCTTAAACCTCTGTTTTCTAATCTGTGAAAGGGAGATGATGATACTTGTGCTTCCTGATTGGTAGCCTCGTGAGGACCAGATGAGTTCAAGTTTGCAAAGTGCCATATTGATAGGAATGGCCATTATTACCCAAGACAAAGCCAAGGCTCAAAGTCATGTGTTCTGACACCACACTCAGCACCCCCTTAGCTAGACTGGATGGTGTTTTATCTTCAGGTGCCAGGCCTCATCCAAATAATTAAGCCCACTGTGGAGATGGAACAAGAAAGGCAAAACCTAGAGCTACAGCTCTGTGGAGTCTATCACTGCTGGGCACAGAGGGAAATAAAGGCCGAACTGGGAGAGCAATTAGGCCAAAAGCTACCTCTTGACATCAAGGTGTGGCAGGGGAAGTGACTCATAATTTTAAGCATTCCCCCCAAATCCTTATTCTTATTTTTCTTTGGGATTGTTATTTCTAGAAAATGATTCTGTGTTTTCCTCCATGATTTCCTTACTGTAAAAAGCTCACTTAGTACAGGCCATTGTTTCCTAGAAACAGACAAGGGAAGAAATCTGGCAAGTTCCATAGCTGCCATGGGGTAAATGGGGGTTTGCTCCAGGGTGCTGTCTTCCAGGAGCTGGCTTTGCTTCCTCCCTGGCCACTGCCATACTTGGACCTCACTTGGCACAGCTAGTTGCCAAGTGACTTCCCCAGGTCCAACTGCCCCCCACAATCATATTGTCTCCTGAGCTGCCACCTGCCCCTCCACCTCCCCCCCAAAAAACAAACAACTAACGCAAAATGACATGCCTGTGTTGGCCAATGGCGGGCACTGTGGGCGTACCCCAGGGCTTTGACCTGGGCCCATTCTGTCTCCCTCTACTCTTACTTATCAGTGTTACACCTCTGAATCTGGAACTGAAAAGGCAGTCAGCTGTCCCTGGTGGGGGAATGATGCCTCCTTGTTCTGATTGTTTCCTCTAATTGGCAGACCTGACAAATTTCTAATTTGCTGTGAGCATGATGTACCCTTTGAAAGACTTTTTGCTTTCTCTGCCTGTTTTCTGTTACCCTATTTCCCGTACTTCTTCACTGGATCCCAAGAAGATCCAATTAGATATTGTGTGTAAAGTTCTCTGTAAATTTCATCTGTTGTTTAGTTTGTACCATATCATTTAAGATTTATATCAGCTTATATTGTTCTCGTTTTTCACTTTACCTTACTGTGTGTGTGTGCGTGTACGTGTGTGTGTGTGTATGTGTGTGTGTATTCTCTCTGTGCATAGAAATCTTATCTCCCTAACTAAGCTCCTCAGAATGGCAGTTATGTCATATTTCTCTGTCAGCTAGCACTGGGCTAGTTACCAAAAATGAGCTCAGTAGAGTCATGGTGATCTTCATCAATATCCATATCCCACACCCTAACTGTGGGGGTCTCTGGGGCTTTGACCTGGGCCCTGTCTTCTCTCTACCCTCTTGTTCAGTGACCACATAACTTCTCATAGATTCAATGCAGATGAGCCCCTGATCCATATGTCAGCCCTAGTCTCTCTCCTGAACTCTGGTCCTTTATCACCATTTTCCTGTTGGACATTTAGAACTGGATGTCCCATAGGCATCTCAAACTCAGCGTGTCCAAAAGAACTCATCATCTTCCTCACCCCGCAACCTCTTCCCTCTTTCAAGCAGGATGTCACTATTCTCCCAAACTCTTGGGTTCACTCCCTTGGAGTCACCCTTGATCCCTTGCTGTCCCTCATGCCACCTGCCAAGTCTTCTAGATATTACCTCAACAGCTTCTGTTGTGTTTGTTTCCTTCTGCTCCCATAGGCACTCCCTTAGTTCCAGGCCTTGTCATCACAGCCTCAGATCTGACCTTGTATCAAGTCTCTCCCCTTTCTCATGTGTCCTCAACAGAGCCACCAAAGCCAAAGTTTGACTAAGTCATTCCCTTGCTCAAGAAACGCCCTGTTCCTTCTAGAATCAAACATAGACTCTTTTGGTTGGCATTGAAAGCATCTCACAAGCTGACCCCAAGCTTTTGGAGCTTTTATAGAAATCTTTTGAGCTCTATTATACAGCATTTGTCCCCTTCACACACTCTTCGGTCCAGCCAGAGTGGTGCTGTTGATGTGTGTCGCCCATGCCACCCCATCTCTCATCTTCGTGAATGTGGGTAGACTGTTCCCTGTGCCTGGACTGCCCTCTGTGCTCACCTTTGCCTCTTAGAATCCTTACTGTCCCCTAAAGCTCAGATTCAACACCACACCCTACACCGGCACTTCTTAAACTGTCGGTCACAACCGGCGCTAAAGGGGTCTCGCGTAGAAAACGTTTAAGAAGCCCTGCCCTACCTGAAGCCTTTTCTAACCACCCCTCCCAGCTGCTAGGCCCTTTCTCTGCAGTTCAGGCATTTTGCACATATTTTGTATGTATCTGTGTGTATGCATTAGACAATGTATGCTTCCTAAGAAGAGGTATGCTTTCATTTTTGTCATCATATGCCCAGTTGCTTGCACCATGCTTAACACATTGTTGGTGTTTAGGAAATGCTTGTTAATTGATTGACTATAAATCTGAAGGACTAGGAGGAGAAAGAAGGGTTTTTAATATCTTATTGTCTTCCATCCTTTCCTTGCAATCACTTTTAATATATTAAATGAATTGGAAGCATATAGTTTCATTATATTTTGGGGGGATGGAACAGGCTGAGGAGATATATGCAGAAATGATATGGGGGGGGTTAATTCTTAAAACTGACCTTCAAAGTTATTGGTTGGGGGAGATGTGTCTGTGGTGCTCCTGGTGGAAGTTGTCTGAGAGAGGCATCAGGAGGATAGGAGGAGAGATTAGTTCTTAGAAATGCTTATCCTAATCCCCCTGGAATTCCCCCAGGTTACCAGGACATCATAGGATTAAAGATTTAGACTTGTAAAGGTCCTTAGCTGGAAATCAAAGGCTGTGTCAGATTGTGGAGGTCCTTCGAGGCCAGGCAAAGGAGTCTGAATTTTATAAGGCAGGGCATGGGGAGCCTCCAAAGAGTTTTCTGTACAATCTGGCAGTAGTACAAAAACTGATTGGTACATGGAGGTAAGAGAGAGGAAGAGTCAAAGACAGCACCAAGGTTTGGACCCCTGGAGGTTAGGTGAATAGTGCTGCCTCTGTCAAAAATGGCAGTCCTTTAGAGGTTGAGGGAAAAGCTAATATCAATTGGAGATATGCTGAGTGGTGATGTCCTTGAAGTCCACGCTAAAAAGTTAGATTTGGAAGTCATCTGCGAAGAGGAAGCCAGGATTGAATGAATTTGCCAAAGAACAGCATGAAGATGGTCTTTTACCCTCTATGTGGCACAGAGCTGGCTCATGCAGTGCCAGATCCCAGGTCCTTTCCCTATTTAAGAGAGCTTTGGTCCTTCCTTATCCCTAAAGGACAGGAATGACTTGTGAGAGGTGTCCACAGCTGTCTTCCCAAGAGAACAAGAAGGCTGTCTCTCTCTGTTCCCTATGCAGTGGGGATGCGTGGTGGTCAGCTCCATGGAGGGAGGTCTTAGGATCTGGTGATCTCCCAGAAGTCAGGTTGGAAGTAATTCAGAAATTCCCAGGAGTAGTAGTAGTAGTAGTAGTGGTAGTAGTAGTAGTAGTAGTAGTAGTAGTAGTAGTAGTAGTAGCTCCCAGTCATTCCAAGTCCCCTTCTCCATCCTCCAGAGGAGACATGAAGAATCATTTGATTTGCAAATAACACTTTGAGGTAGGTGCCATTATTAACCTCATCTTACAAATGAGGAAATTGAGGCCAAGACAGGTTAAATGACTTGCCTAAGATCAAACATCTAGTAAGTGTCTGAGGCAGGATTTGAACTCAGGCCTCCCTGATTCTAGATCTAGCACTCTATTCACTGAGCCCATTTAGCTGCCATGCATGATATATGGGCATGACTTGAACCCAGGTCTTTCTGCTTCTAAGGCTGCCAGGCTGCCTCTCTCTGTGGTAAATATACTTAATGGCTAGAAGGCACATGAACTTAACTTTTGCTAGTTTTCTATGTATTTTTTTAACTCTCAATCTGATTTTCCCTACCATAAAAACAGGAGATTTTTAAAAACATGCTTTTGGTCTATTGCATAAAAGCAGGTATGAAGCCTCATCATATCTTACCCTGATATGCTGCCCTTTCCCAGTGGCTGATCCTGATGCCAGATGCAGCTGCTCTCCCTGTAATTCCCTGTGCTCTCACACAGCTCCCCTAGCCATTTTCTCCATTTTCTCTTCTTTCTAGAGGTACTCAAAGAGGCCTCCAAGTTGGCTGCCAGTTCAGTCTTCATGGCGACCATTCCCCTTTTCAGTTCAGACTTAGTAGGGGAGGGGCCTGATTAAGCCCAAGTAGCCAACTTGAAGAAGGCCAGGATGGCTAACGATTGTGAGGCCACCCGATATCTCTTGGCGGCCAGGGCTACACATGCAAAGTGGATAATTGAGACAACTCTCAAGATGATTCAAGCCAAAAAATGTCTTGCCTCAATTATCTGGCTATTTCAGACAAGTGTGTTTTGGACTGAATTATTCACATAATTGCTTCAATTTTCCACTTCACTTTGCATACAGGGACATGGGCCCAGAGTCCCCAATTTGCTAGTTCGTCAGGCTCATGAATAATAATACAAGCACACATCTCTTTTACATACATTAGCATGTTGGTGCCTCACAACAGGCCTGTGAGATAGACAATGCGATCTTTTTATTGCCATGATAGTATTATTCCCATATTACAGATGAGGAAACTAAGGCTCCAAGACTTGCCCAGGGTCACACAGCTTGGAAGTAGAAAAGCTGTGCCTCATGTTCTCTTATGGCAAATTCACTGCTTCTTGAACCTCCCCAAACACATCCCATGCCTCCCTCCCCTTTATCATGTCCCTCTCCTTTCAATCTTTTGGTTCTGTCCTAGTTGAATCCATGAGGTGAAATACACTAAGGCCTTGGTCAGATCATTAATTGTCCTCATCTGTATGAAAAGGGGTAACATGGTGTAGTCGTCAGCATTGCCACTGGCTTTGGAGTCAGGACACCTGGGTTGGTTTGAATCCCGACTCGGATGCTTATTAATTGGTCAATGACCAGGACCAAGACACAACCTCTCAGAACCTTACTCTCTTTATCCATAAAAATGGGAGTAATCGGCCTCAGGCTTGTTGCCATTAAAACATTTTTAAACAAAATGCTCCACAAATGTGTTGTTGCTATTCTCTAACTGACCAGATGATCTGAAAGGTCCCTTCTAGCTCCAAGATTCTGCAATTCTTTGAATAACTTTGCCCCATCAAAGTGAACATAAAGGCCCATTGGAAAGCAATATTGCCCTCCCCACCCCATATTACAGGCATCAGTGAGAAGCCAGTGATAGCAGATGCTGGCAATCTTTAGCTGGCCCATTCATCCTTAGCCCGAGTCCCGTCATGTTCGAATGGAGGCTGTCTGATGCATCTGTGGCCAGAGCACCTGAAAGCAACTACTTTCCCTCTTGCAAGAACCCTCTCTCTCCAGGGTCCTGGCTATGGCTGGCAGTCAGGGAGAGCTGGCTACAGGAAATGACCAGAGGAAAGGGATGTGTAAATGAGTCTGGTTGGAGTTGTGCGGAGGTGCTGAGCACTTATTAAACTAAACTGCCAGGCCCATTTTAAAAAGAGGCTGTTGGAGGGACCTGTTAATGAGTTGAATTCATTTTGCATGTGAATTACCAGGGGCATAGGTTTCTAGATTAGCCTGCTGTTAGTCTCTCATGTAAACACACTCAGCAGTTTACGTGGCTTTAGCAACATAGCCAAGAAGGTTCAGTGGCCAAGGCAAGCTTCATATGCAAATCAGAAACTGGCTACTGGAGGCTTTTTTGCTTTTACCCAGGGGAGAAAGGCACCAAGCCAGTTCTGTCATGACAGGCTTGCCTGCATGGTAGAAAGAGTCAAGAACCCTAGGTTCTAATCCTGCCTCTTGCTGTGTGGTCTTAAGCAAGCCACATGCCTTTTCTGGGCCTCACTTTCCTACTCTGTAAAATAAGGGGGGGGGATAGCCATGTGGACTAGACATCCTCTAGCTCTAGCATTCTGTGATATCATAATTCTCCAACACACACATTGATTTAATCCAAGAGACCCAAAGATCAGACAGAGATAAATGCTTCAGGGTTCTATAATTTGACTGGTCTGGGTTATACCTCTGCCAATGGAGGTCAGTACTGCTCTACAATTTCATCTATTTAGAAATAGATTATTTAGTTCAGGAGTTGTTATTGAAACTGTAGGGAGACCATGGGCCCCCAAGAGGTCCCTAGATAGATTTTGGGGAAAGGGCCCTGTGAATTTGGATGGGAAAAAGTTACATATTATTTTCACTAACCTCTAATTGAAATTTAGCATTGCCTTCAGTTACACATTAAAAAAAATATCCTGAGAAAGGGTCCATAAGCCTCACCAGACTGCCAAAGGGGTCTTTCACACAGAAAAGGTTGAAAACCCCATTCTAGTACAGTCCCATCATTTTGCTGATGAAACGGAGGCCTCGAGACATAAATAATTTGCCTACAGTCACACAAGTAGTAAGCAGCAGAGTTAGGCCTTGGGCACAGGTCTTCTGACTCCAAACCCAGAACCCTTTCCCACTGTGCCACACAGTTTAGCCATTCTCTAGGAGTTACTGTGGCCACAAATATTATCCCTCTATATCCAACCTGGTCATGAGTGTCTCCAAACTTAGCTGTTAATCTATGAGTGAGCCTTTCCATCTATAAGAGCTGTCATGAGAGCCAAAGATCACCTCAAAGGACTCAGTGAGGCACTCACAAAGGTTTCCAGTTGTCCTTTTATGAGTAGTAGTTACTTTAGAAGTGCCTGAGAAGACAAAATGCTGTAAGATCAGATGAGGGAAAGAGAACTTTCAGCTGCTGAGGGGGACGTGCTATTGATTCTAGTCTATACCTGACTAGGTAGCGTGCTAATGACGCCACTTGCCAGGTACTACCACATTAATAGAATTCTCTAAACAGAGATGACAGCCATATATGTGAGCTATTAGCTGATTCAACTGAATTCTGCCTAATACTTAATGGAAGGAAATTGTTGGAACAGCTCTCAGCCTATGGTAAAGTGACTCAAGTTGGGATTTGGACTGATAAATGATAATATTATCATTTTTATAACCTTAATGTTTTGATCAGGGTTTCTTTATGGGAAATTAAGGCAGTGAAATCAAGAGCAAAATTACTAAAATAACAATCCAACTTCTATTTCCTGCCGTATACTCTCACTATGAAAACCAAAGTCTGGAATTGTTTTCCTACTTAGAATTCACTAAACTTGTGCAATATATTCTTCTCTTCTGTAATAAAAATATCAGTTTCTTCATGGCAGTGGAATTTTAGCTCAGAACTCTTCGGTGTCTGAAATTTCCAGTGCCACGTGCTGCATTTGGCCAGAGCCCACAGTAGAAAGAAGATTTACTGAAGAAGACTTTCCTGATCGACCATAACAAGTGTTTGATCTATTTCCCAAAGTCCTTACCTGTTTCTTCCTTTTGTCCAGGTGGTTCTGTAATGTATTCCCACACAAGTATCGCTTCCTTCTCCCACTGATAATGCTCACCAAAAGCTTCTCCTGCCTGCTGTCCCTTCCCAGATTTCCACATTAAAAACTTTGCAAGTTTGCTTCTCTCCTATTGCCATGAACTTCAATGTGAGTACGGACTACAGGTGTGGGAGTCTTCATTCAACTGAACTGAATTGGATTGAGCAAAAATTAAGCATTATTAAGCATCTTCTCTATGCATAGCACTGTCCTAGGTGATAAGACGGCAAAGATAAAAATAAAACATTATATAACTCCTGCCCTCAAAGAGCTTACAGTCTAAAAAGTTACAGTTAAAAAGGACACTAAGAAGAGCAAGTATGAGAGAGGTAAATGTGATCAGGACAAAGGACAGATCCAGGCTAACTGCTTGAAGGGAATCCCAAGAAGAAAAGGCCTTTTTCGCTTGTAGGAGGGGGTTTGGGGTGGGGACCAAGGAAGGCCTCTTTAGAGAAATAGCACCAGAGCTGAGGTTTGAAATTAAATTCCATTAAGGCAAGCCAGGAATTTGTCCCCTACTTTGCTTTTGGTGCAGAAAGATGGCTGTATCTTGAAGTCCTCCATCACTGCAGTATTATTCCTCCATGGCAGGTTTGTGCTCTGTGCCCAAATTCCTTTTCTATATACGCCTTCTTTTCCGGTGGTCTGTAGAATACTCCAATGACCATATTTCTGCTATTTCTTCCTTCATTACAACTTTCTAAGATTCCTTTCAGCTCTAACATTCTATTCCCATCGTGAACTTTTCTTCAGAGATAAGCATGTGATCTAGGAACCTGAGAACAGCATGGTAGTTGTTTTCTTCCCTTGTGAAAGATAGCCTGGTACATACAATGAAAAGAGCACTGGCTCTGGAATCAGAAGACCTGGATTTAAATTCTGCCTCTGTCATTGGGACAAGCCGTTGAGCCTTACTGGGCCTCAGTTTCCTCATCTGTACAATGAGACAGCTGGGAAACACGGCCTTGGAAGGCCGGCTAGGTGGCACAGTATATAGAACGCTGGGCCTAGAGCCAGGAAGTTGTTGTTCTGTTGTTTCAGTCATATCCAACTCTTTTCAACCCCATTTGGGGTTTTCTTGTCAAAGGTACTGGAGTGATTTGCCATTTCCTTCTGCAGTTCATTTTACAGATGAGGAAACTGAGGCAAACAGGCTAAAGTGACCTGCCCAGGGTCACACAGCTAGTACAAATGTCTAAGGCTGCATTTGAACTCAGGAAGATGAATCTTCCTGACTCCAGGCCCAACGCTGTGTCCACTGCAGTACCACCTAACTGCTCCAAGAGTCAAGAATCAGGAAGACTTGAGTTCCGATCCAGTCTCAGACACTTGTTAGCCATGTGACCCTGGGCAAGTCATTTAACCTGTCTGTCTCAGCTTCCTCATCTGTAAAATGGGGATAATAATGACACCTACCTCCCCGGGTTGTTGTGAGGATAAGATGAGATAATGATTGTAAAGCACTTAGCACAGTACTTGACACATTTCACAAATCCTTCCTTCCTTCCATCCTTCCTTCCTTCCTTCTTCCATCTTTAGATCTGTGATCTTAATATCCTATGAAAGTAGTGCTATCTTTTTGGACTCTCATTAAAATCCCATTATTCCAAGAACAAGAAGGCTTGGAACATTAGGACCCAAGTTTATTAACCAGAGGAGACTGTGAGGGCCATAAGGGATGCTTGGATTCCAGTGAGGGGGTACATCTGTTTCTGCAATCCACTGCATGCTTAGATAAGATTGTGAGGATAATAGAGGATTGTTCTTAAGGCTTTTTCGAGTCTAGCATATAAAGAATTGTTTAGAGTGAGGATTAACTACTTCCCTGAACTCATGGTTTAACATATTTTTCACTGGGGCATTTTTGTATTTTTATTTTTTGGTATTGATCAAACATCACTAATTGCGATGCGTGGTTTTTAGCCACCTTTATAGTAGTAGCAGAAGGGACCTCAAACAAAGATGGATTAATTTCTATTCGGCATTTATTAGATAGCAGGCTCTTTGTGTGCAGGGACTTGTGATTTTTCTTCTTTGTAGTGCCATCCACAGAATCACACAGGAAAGTTCAGAGTGGAAAGGGATCTCGGTGGTTATCTATTTCAACCCGTAACTGAAAAGGAATCTCCACAAAAAAATCTAGCATGTAGTTACCCAGCCTTTGCTCAACAACCTCCAGCGGTGGAGAATTTGCTCCCTCCCAAGATAATCCATCCTACTTTGGTCTATATCCTTCCAGCTTAAATGTATCTTAGCACCTTCCACCCATTGCTCCTAGTTCTGTGCAGAACAAGTCTCATTTTTTTCTCTGTGATAGCCCTTCAGAGGTTTCCAGACAGCAGTCTGGCTCCTTCTACTACCCCCCAGCCCCCGCCACCCCAATCCCACATCTCCCAGGATTTCTTCTCCAGCCCAAACATCTCCAATTCCTTCAACTGATCTGGATGAGGGCAGGTTGGTCTCTGCCCAACACCTCAGCTAAGGAAACCCTGGATGTGATCACAAAGCAATTGGCAGACAGTGAGGATTATCTCTTTCATTTTGTCCTTATATCTCCAGCATCTATCAAAGGGACTGATCCATAAGAGGTATTTACTAGATGCTTGTCATGAAATGATCTTCCCTCTGAGATAGGTGCTATAATTTCCATTTTTCAGTTGAGGAAACTGAGACTTGGAGGAGTTAAATAACTTGCCTGTGGTCATACAGCCAAGCGAATGTTGGCAGTGACATTTCAGTCCAAGTGCCTCCTCACTCCCAACACAACCCCCTTTCCACTCTACCAGATCATGGAACTCCAAGGCCATTACTATCATTTCTAGCCTATAATATTCTCTCCATAGTTATCAAGTCATGGCTGGTGCATCTAATGGCAGTGAGCTTCAGTGCCCTGAAAAAAAAATATACCAGAGCAGTGCCTTGGGTGGCATTTTTAATGATATAGCATTTTCACTTGTCTGAAGTATCATTTCTGTTAGGACCATCCCCATTTTTGCTCCTGCCTTAGCACAAGCACATGTGTGTGTATATGTGTGTGTGTGTGTGTGTGTGTGTGTGTGTGTGTATGTGTGTGTGTGTGTGCACAAGCATACACTGATTTCAGCCCTGCATGTCTCAAAGTGACTTGACACTTTGGGTGGATTCTCCCAGCTCAGCTACTAACTTACTGTGTCGCCTTGGGCAAGTCACTTTGACCTCTCTAGACCTCAGTCTCCTCATGTGTAAAATGAGATGACCTCTAAGGTCTTTTCCAGCTCTGACATTTGATGTTCTAATTAAAGTTGAACTGCACTAGCAAGTTCACCACAAGGGCTTGTTTATAAATGCATTTGTCAAATCATACAAGTCATTGTGCCACCATGATAGAATTATTGAGAAAAGAGAGCATGGTGAAGAGTGCTGAATCTCCTGAGACTTGAGTGTAATTCAGCTCCACGGCCACTGGCCTACCTGGCCTGCAGTGATTGAATGAGAAGCTCTTTAAAGGGTTTCAGCTAATCTATTATCATCCCATACTTTATGACTCAGTAAATCTGTGGATATTGCCTTTTGGGGATGAAATTGAAGAAAGGCCTATTAGGAGAAAGGTCACAGATGGGAATTTTAGAGACAGTTTTATGAAAAAGCCATTAGATGGCAACAGCAGTTCACAAAGTGACTCTCCACTAGAGCCCGATTTGACCCTCTAGGGGGTGATTCCATGTAGAGAATTAGAAGAAAAAGGGATCTGAGAACACAGAGTGTTGGAGTTTGAAGGACCTTCCTGGAAGAGTCCAGTGTGAGACCTGGAAAAGTCTTCAGGCTTTGAAATGACCTTAGTATAGGGGGTCATTCTTTAAAATCAGGGCTTTTTGTTCAATTAGCAAGAATATATTTTCTCTCCTACCTGCTCTGTGCCCACTGGGGAAAAAAGGAAACCAAAACCTTGTAATAAGTATGCATAAACAAGCAAAGTCCCATACTGCCCACGTCCAGGAATGTGTCTCATTCTGCGTATTTAGGCCATCTCCGCTGGGAGGTAGGCAGTACACTGTTTCACTAGCAGCTCCTTGGAATTGTGGTTGATCATTGTGTTGATCAGACTTTTCATTTTTATAATGTTGCTATAGTCTCAGTTATTTACTTGGTTCTGCTCACTTCACTGTGTATCAGTTCATACAAATTTCTCTGGAATCATGCCTTTCATCATTTTTTATGGCCCATGGTGTTCCATTACATTCATCTTACATAATTTTAAGGTGTTCTTAACCTTTTTTTTTTTTTGGTGTCACAGACATATTGGGAAGTCCAGAGGAAGGATGCCTGTTAGGATGCCTCGGAATAATATTTTTAAATGCTTAAAATAAAATACATATGATCACGAAAGAAACCATTTATGTGACTGCTTCTTCTCAGTTTCCTTTGTTGGATCTTCATCCAGGGCCCTCATTGTCTCATACCTGGATGCTGCAGTAGTCTCTAGTTAAGTTTCCCTGCCTCAAATCTCGCCCTACTTCAGTCCTTCTTCCATTTAACTGTCAAATTAATCTTCCTGATGTACAGGTCTGATCATATCACCACCTTACTCATTCAACTCCAGGAGCTCCCTATTAGATCCCTCCAGGATCAAATATAAAATCCTCTGTTTCCCTTTTAAAGCCCTTCATAATCTGACCACTTTCCAGTCTTCTTATACCTTACTCCCCTCCATATACCCTAGCATCCAGTACCTGTAGCCTCCTTGCTGTTCCTTCCACAAGACATTCCAACTCCCAACTCTGGGCGTTTTTACTGGGCCATGTCCCCCATTCCTGAAATTGTCTCTTACCTCACTATCTTCTCCTGATTTCTCTGGCTTCTTTCTGGTCTCAGCTAAAGTACTGTGTTTGTCCAGAAGCCTTTCCTAGCCCCCTTAACTGTTAAGACCTTTCCTCTGAGATTATCCTCAATCTATCCTGGATATGGCTTGTTTGTATGTAGTTGTTTGCATCTCATTTCCCCTCAATTAGACTGTAAATTCCTTGAGGGCAGGACCTGGGTTTTGTCTTTCTTTGTATTCTCAGTACCTGGCACAGTGCCTGGCACATAGTAAGTACTCAATAAATGCTGGTGATTTTACTTGTTTTTTTTTTTTTAAAAGTTCATCGATCCCAGGCTAAGAACTTCTCTGCATTAGAAGAAAGGACAGAAAATTTTAGAACTTACTGGACCCTTAAAACAAAAAAATCAGTGCTGGAAGGTATCCTGACCTCTGCATTTTACAGAGGAGACAGCTGAGGCCCACTTGAGGCAGGGGACTGGCAGTACTCTTTGCCCTGCATAAAAGTACTTGGTTTAGAGACCTGTAACCCTTGAATTGTGCTGCCTGGAGCATCTCAAAATGATTTTACTTTATAAATAATTCAAGCTAGAGGACCCAGTATTTGAGGCACATGGGTGAATGGGGATGGCTTTCATTGTCTGTACCAGTAGAGTAATCAACAGTAGGGTCTACTCTAACTTCTAGAAATCTGACTCTGCCTTAGGGTCCAACAGAAAACACCCGACCCTCTGGGCAAACTTTCCTTGCAAGTCAGTATGTTGTTGAATAGTTCAGTTGTGTCTGACTCCCTGTGACCCCATTTGGGGTTTTCTTGGCAAAGACACTGGAGTGGTTTGCCATTTCCTTCTGCAGCTCATTTTACAGATGAGAAAACTGAGGCCAACAGGGTGAAGTGACTTGCCCAGGGTTATACAGTAAGTGTCTGAGGCCAGATTTGAACTCAGATCCTCCTAACTCCAGGGCCACCTAACTGCCCTTGTGCAAGTCAATACCCCTAAGTAATCCTAGAATTTTAGAAGGATAAAGGACCTTAGAGATCACTTAATTCACCCTTCTACTCCTGGTAGGACTCCCTTTTACAGTATCACTCAGTGATAGTCATCTAGCCTCTGTCTGAGTACCACAAGTAATGGGGAACTTACTATCTAATGACACAGCTTATTTCATTTTTGAACTCTTCATTATTGGGAAGGCTGCTTTTACTAATAGTAACTCACGTTTGTAGAGGGCTTTAAAAGTTACAAAGCATTGAATTCACAACAACCCGGTGAGGTAGGCAGTGCAAGTGTTCTCATCCTATTTTACAGGTGGAGAGGCAGCCTTGGAACCAGGAGGAACTGGGTTCCAGTGCCACATCTGCCAGAGAACCGATATGTGACCCAGGCAAGTCACTCCACCTCTATTCCCATCACCCAGCCTGTGCATGCCACATTCCAGCCATCCCAGCCTTTGTGCTGTTCCTCACACATTATGCTTCCTCTTCCCCATCCACACGTTTTCTCTGGCTATCCCTCTTGCCTGGGACATAGTCACTCTTCACCTCGACTTCTTAGCTTCCTGGTCTTCCTTCAGGAGGCAGCTGAAATCCTCCCTTCTGCAGGAAGCATTTCCTGGTACCCCTCTCCCCCGCCCCCCAGATGCACATGATTTCCCTTTTCAGATTACTTTCTTTTTAAAAAAAAATATTTTATTTTCCCCCAGTTACACGTAAAGACAATTTTAACGTTTATTTTTACAAAAAATTGAGTTTCTCTCTCCCTCCCTCACCCTTCCCCTCCCTGAGTCAGTAAGCAATTTGATCCAGATTATACATGTTCAATCTTGCAAAACATATTACCGTATTAGTCATGTTATGAAAGAAGACATGGACCCAAAGGTAAAAAAAATGCAGAAAGTGAAAAATAGCATGCTTTGATCTGCATTCGGACTATCAGTCCTTTCTCTGGAGTTGGATAGCATTTTTCATCATGAGTCCTTGATTTGTCTTGGATCATTGTGTTGCTGAGAAGAGCTAAGTCATTCACAGTTGATCCTTATCCAATATTGCTGGTACCATGTACAACATTCTCCTGGTTCTGCTCACTTCACTCAGCATCAGTTCATATAAGTCTTTTCAGGTTCTTCTGAAATCCACCAGCTCATCATTTATTATAGCACAGTAGTATTTCATCAAAATCATACCACAGCTTGTTCAGTCATTCCCCAATCGATGGACATCCCCTCAATTTCCAATTCTTTGCTACCACTAAAAGAGCTGCTATAAATATTTTTGTACAAATAGGTCCTTTCCCCCTTTTTTTATCTCTCTGGAGATAAAACAGCTCTAGCAGTGGTATTACTGAATCACAGGGTATGCACAGTTTGATAGCCCTTTGGACGTAGCTCCAAATTGCTCTCCAGAATGGTTGGATCGGTTCAGAACTCCACCAACAGTGCATTAGTGTCCCCATTTTTCCACATCCTTGCCAGCATTTATTATTTTTTCTATCATATTAGCCAATCAAATTATTTGCCATAATTTACGTCTTCTACGTACCCACTTACTTACATGTTGCCTCCCGCATTGGAGTGGATGCTCCTGGGGAGCAGGGACTGTTTTTCTTTTCTTGGTATTCCCAGGCTTAGCATAGTGCTGGCACATATCAAGGGCTTAATAAATGCCTGTTGACTGAGGTCCTCTCAGTTTGCTGGGCAGCTCTCGAAAGGCTCTAAGCTGCAGCTAAAGTGCTGCCCTGAATTGGTAGGGGGAGTCTCATCATTTGGGAGGTCCACATATGAATGAAATCACACCTCCTGTCCCAATCCTTATTTTACACATGAGGAAACTGGAGGTGTGAGAAGTTCAGAAATTTGCCCACATCTCCAGGCTTGGTGGTGGAAGAGCCTGGAGTCAGGCTCAGATTGTCTGGCTCCAAGTCCATCCCTGTTTCCATATATAGCTGGCCATCCTCACATTGCATCAAAGTCTGCCGCCCTCTACCTGCCCTTCACTGTTCCCATGACTGCCCTCATCTGGACCAGTGTGGAACAAGTCTGCTTTCTCTTCTGGCCAGAGAGTCTTTCAGATATTTGAAGGCCCTCAGTCTTTTCTTCTCCAGGTTAATGTTTTTCACTCCTGTAATCGTTTGTCATGTGACATGTTTACTCAGCCCTTTTACCATTCAAGGCCTGATCTTCTGAATAGCCTCTGGTCTGGCAGTAAGGAAGAAGAGTATGGCAGATGGGTTTAATGAGAGGCAAATTCATAGAGCTTGGGAAGACCAGGGCCTGAGTCTTGCATCTGCCTTGAGATGTGTGGCATTTGATTGCCCTAGCGCAGGGGTGGGGAACCTGAGGCCTCAAGGCCACATGTGGCCCTCTAGATCCTCAAGTGGCCCTGAGGCCGCAGGTTCCCCACACCTGCCTGGCATCTCTGAGCCTTGGGCAGGTCTCTGAGACTATGCTACAGGAGAGGTTCGAGGGCATGCTTCTTAGGCCAATAGGTATGTCCACACCTGGAGGGAAAGGCAAAAGCGTGATGTGGAGCGGGCGAGGCAGAGCAGAGCACCTGATCATTCAGTCTTGGTGCTTTGGAGGCGACATCTTCATCCTTCTGTTCACATGAGGGCGTGGGGGTTTGCAGGCATCACAGTTGGTTAAAGAGATGGAAAGGGAAGCTATCTCCAATAGTAGCTCATCTTGCAAGTTACTACATGTAGCACATGCTTAGCTATACACATATATGTGCAGACACATGTACACACACAGTACATACATACCTGACCTGCCTGTGTTCCTTATTTTATATAGACACATACCTCCGTGGGGTGGGCGGAGCCCTGTACAGTGAGGCCTTTTACCAATTCCAAGAAGACGATAAGCAAGCAACAGTTTTGCAATAAATACAGAATATGCAGATATTTTGGACTTTGCATGAGGGTCTCCTCTACAGGGTTATGTTCCTGTGTTTATGTTGCACATGTGATCAAAACACATGGTCGACTTAACCAACATCAGGTGTCAGGTCTCTAATTCGTCCCCTGCTACACCTTCCCATTAGCAGCTTTGGGAATCTGAGCTCTGGATAGACCCTTGGAACAGAGAAAGTAGAAAGTCAGAGCTGAAAGGGAATTGTGCATTTCTACATAAGGACCCCCGCTGAGCTTCTGACCCCTTTATCTGGCCCCTGATGCCCACAGCTGTGTAAAGTGACACTTCATTTATGCTAACTGCTTGGGGGAACTTCCTGCAGATTTGGGAGTTGCTTTGTAAATAAGGTCATTTCCCCCAAATCTGTTGAATCTGGTCATGGTGCCTGCTGCAGCCTCTGCAGAAAACAATTCTGCTACAGGCTCCATTTGCTTTCTTATAACAATTTATCTTTTCCAAACCACCATAAAATGGAGCCCATGGACACTTTTTTTCCCTTCGTCTAGAGATGGCTGCAGAGGTTAGACATTCATTGTTTCTAGATCTCAATTAGATATCAATCTTATTAATTTACGTATTTATTTGTCGATGCATTTTTCAGCCACATCCAGTTATGGCTCCCAAATTGTGCGTGCCCTTTGCCGCTAAATATCCTAAAAATAAAGGTAAGTGACTGATTATGCACACCAGGAGCCAGAAGACCTCCTGAACGGGTTTGGTATCAGAGCAGAACTCAGCACTGTGAAGGATTCAGTTAATAGAAATACCATCAATACATAGAGATCAGCTATCAACAAATAATTATTGAATGTCTAACTTGTATATGCAAGCCAAAGATGAATTAGACACTTGTAAATGGCAACATGTTCTAGCTGGAAAGACCTTTAAGTTCTCAGGTCTGACCTCTTTATTTGACAGAGGATGAAATTGTGAGAGCAACATGGTGTATGGAAAAAAGGACTTGGGCAAGTCCTTTTCTTTCTTTGGTTCTCAATTTCCTCATATGTAAAATAAAGTGTGGTTTGGTCTCCAAGGTCACTTGCAGCTTTATTAGGCCTAGAAAGGGGAAATGGCTTGTCCAGGGTCACACAGCTACTTTGTACCAAAGTCTGAGTACCTGGGTTTCCTGGCTTCCAGTCTAGCAGTGCTCTTGCCGCTCTGACAGTCAACTCGCCTGCCTTCAAGAAGTTTGGAGTCTAGATGAGATATGGTAAAAGCATATACAAAGTAAAGGATAGAAGATGAGGTCTTTATTAAATACTCTATGTTTCTAGGGAAATGAGAAACAAAATCAGCTATATTGTCCAACGTCAACAGCATTCTGTTTTCTAAAGCTGGCTATTAATGTCACAGTGGCAGATGGCATCAGGTCATTCACATGGTTCCTCGAATAAGTGGAAAGCAGCCTATATCCTGCTAGATCAAAAGTCTCGAGGGTTTTGAGAAAGGAAAAGAGAGATGCAGTGTTCTCTTTGTTTAATATTTATTTTTATTGGCACTTTAAAAAGAGTTTATTGCTCCAAGATTTAGGGTTTTGTAAAGCCACAGGGGGTATGAAGAAGTTGGAAGGGAATAAATCTGGTCTTTTACTTACTTCATTTTTTTCCTTTGAAATCTCAAAAAAATTGGCTTCTTGTGTCATGGGAAGGTCTGCAGGCATTTGGGATGGTTGTTCTGAAGGGGAGCAGAAAAGGCGACCACGTGAGAAGCCTTTGGCTTCTTTCAAATGAGTTTGGGAAGTATCAGAGATAAATGGTGCTTTGCCACTGAACCCTCTGTGAATTCTGTCTGTGGCTCTGATCAGCTGGCTCGTCAACCTTTGGAAACAGAAACTCAGGTGCCCAGACTGTTAAAGAGTTGGGCTTCGGGATGCTTTGGAAGCCTCCCTCACCTCTTCCATCATGCCTGGACTGTAACACTAGTCCTTGGAAAGGTCTCTTTGCTCCAAAATCTCTCGCTGCACGTGCCATCAGTTAGAAATTAATTTGGAATTTAAAATGCAAATTGCCTCAGGGAGGACCCTTTGTCACTTAGGTTTATTGGACAAGGGGATTGCTTAGCACTACATTAAGAGAGCAGCAGCTTGGACTCCTTCCCTTCTTGGACAGAAAAGGGAGTGTTGGGGCCTGAAACACTTTGGGGAAGACAGACCTGGAGGGGCTGATGGGGGAAGGGCTCTGGGGACAACTGGAAGCACATAGAGGGTGGGAGCTGGAGGGCCTCAGAAAGGTGGAGGAGGAAATCTGGAGACAAACTGCTTCCTTCCCTGTTTGACGGGAGGGTTCCTAGGTTGGGACAGCTGTTGTAGTGTTGGGATTCATTCTTTCTCTCACTGCCATTGTCTAGGTAGGTTTTAATATTGAGCCTCCTTTCCTATCCCCTCCAAATCTGTGTTCTGCTGATCACTCCTTCTCTTTGCTTTACTTTTTCTTTCTCACTCTTATTCCCTTGGTACTTCCTATGTGGGATATTTGTGCCCTTTGCTATACCCTCTTTCCCCTTTCTTCCTTCTTTTATGGCTGTGGGACGTTGCCTTTAATATGGTTTTGGGTTCCGTAGTTGGGACTGAACCTAAAGTCAAAGAAGGATCACTGATCTGGGGGAAGGGAGGAAATTAAGGCTGTCTGCCCACAGTTCTCTTTTGAAATGTAAGTACTTCTGGGAGGGCATTTGGCACCTAGCTGAGATCCTGTACAATGAGGGCATGGGCAGTCAGCTGGAGAAGGAAGGAGAAGTATCTCGGGAGTGTAAGGGTAATGAGTGGGAGGGAAGAGGACAGACCTGGGTGGGGTCCCAGGGGTGGCCTTTGCTTGGCCAGAAGTTAGGCAGCATAGGGCACTTAAGGCCTCAGTGGTGTGAGGGCCCTAGAAACCAGGAGTTAGAGAGGGAGGAGGGGAAGCAAAGTCATTCAGATAGTCATCTTTTTGAGGATTTTTTTCTTTCCAGCTTTCCTTCCAATTCTAGTGGCTGCTGTCTCTGGAACTGTTGTAGCCAGAAAATGATGATTTGTAGGCTCTAGAAGCATTTTGGAATTCTTGCTTTCAAAGGAAAATGGTGCATTAGGCTCCGAGTTAGGTGCTCTTTGTTCATATCATACCCGATTCAAAGAAGGTAGGCACAAACTTGTTCTCAAAACAATCGACTTTTCAAACATGGGTGTTATCAAATCGCTAAGAGAGATTTGTCATTAGTTTGAAAATTGTGAAACTTCCCAACCCAGTTTCAGAAAACCAAAAATATCCCCTTAGATGTCATTGGTAGGGGAAGCCTTAGTCTTTGTAGTAGTGGTTGGGTATATCCCTGGGGCTTGGGGAAGCTGGGAGGCTTGATACGTCCCACAGTGAAACAATTAGCTGCCATATGCCTACAGCTGAAGATTTGGCATCCTTGGTGATGTACATGGAGAAACACTGTAGTTTTCCTGGAAGAAGAGATGTAAAATCCACCTAGTTTGGAGGCAGAGTAATGACTGATACATGAGGAGTTACTTTTGCTCTTAACTTTTATAACAAGGTATAACATTATCAGACCTAATGATCAGATGAAAGTAACATGTTTTTATGAAACGTATAATTACCCTCTGGAACACTAGATGCTCCAGGGTACCATGCAGGCAAATAACGGTATATTTTAAATACAAAACAGACATGTAAATAATAGCATGTGCAATCATTCTGGTTACCTGTGGAATCGAAATTATAGTGGTTATCAGTCTTTAAACAGAAGGGCACCTGCACATTAGTAACCAAAAGCTGGAGCAGTTTGATGTGTCTGGCCTTGGAGAAGTGTCCCACCTTTCTGGGGAGCAACTCGGATTGGTAGTCATTCCAAAGAATTAGACTGACTGGGTCCTAGTAATTCCTGTGCCTGCTCTAATGAGTGGTTTAGGCTCCCACTAATTTCTATTCTTCTTGCAGTTATTGTCATGGGAACAAATTAATGCATATCATGCCATTTTGTATTCTCATTAACAGTTTTGCCGTGAGAAGCCCACTCCGGTTGTCCTTGCAGTGTTTGTTAGCAGAGCAGGATACAATAGTGTTAATGCCCAGTGTAATCTGTGAGAGACTATAAACATTTAATAGGCTTGTAAACACCGACTCCAACCTTTTTGAGATTCCCTGTTTTGATTGCCTGTCCATGCAATGTCCCCTGTCCAGGTTACTGAGACTGTAAGCAGGAAGACCATACGTGGATGAAAGGCAGGAACAGCTAAAAGCCTGACTGTTGCCTCCCTTGCAATGTCTGAGGCCTCACAAATCTTTCTTCATTGGAAGAAAAGTGAGTACAAGCTGAGAGAAACTTTAAGATACTTCTCCCTTTGACGAAGTCTTAAAATCATGGAACAGTTGTTTTGAAGAGTCTTCTTTAATGGGAACAAGAAGCTAAAGGAGCAGTATGTTATATTCTTTTAAAAAGGAACATTGCGAAAGAAGACAGTCTTTTTTGATTACCTGCCAGGAGGCCCCAGGCCCTTTCTCTAAAAATGATTATCGCTTTCCTTGAAGTCAGTATAATTTGCAGAGATATCACAAAGTACTCAGCCAGACAGGACAAAAGAGTTTACATGGCAGAGTAGGAAAAACAAACCCTCCAAAAGTCTGCCCGATTTGGGAATAATTGAAACCTGCTGGAGCAAACAGGCTAAAATGCTGCACTTACCATGTAGTCCACTCCCGGTTTCCACTTGGAGCCTGTCCCTTGGACATCCCCTGAATTGGATTGTTTTGACCTGTGCTGGGGTCAGAGGGAATTTCGGAAGTCTCGTCTTCTACGTTCAGAAAAAGCTTTAGACTCCAGTTCAGTCTAAAAGAAGTTTTTGGCTGGCCCAGGCAACCGGACTCATTACCAAATTTCAAACTGAAAAACACTGGTCATAACATGACCAAAGTAAGAAGTGACGGATTTCTAGGAGAAAATCCTCTCCTGACTCCCTGATAGACTCAGGGCCCAATTCTTTTAGCACAATGGCAACAGCCACCCATTTCATAACCAAGATGCTATTTGACTAGGACCTTCCCTTCCCCCCACCCGCCAAGTACAAAATGAAAGAGAGCATTGCACTTGGAACAGAGAAAGTTACTGAGTGACAGGGAGAAAGAGCTGGCTTGGATTTCAGTGACCATTGGGGAAGTAGCTTATAGCGAGGCTCATTATTCTGTGAATTTGGACATCCCACAGATCTTTCTCTTTGTGTCTCTGCACTGTGTTTCCACACAGTAAAAGCCTGCCATGACCAGGTTAGACTTTAAGGCAAGTCTTATTCCGTCACCTGACACCAGCATTAGAAGGAGCCTGTCTGTGTTTGTAACTCTTCCCAATGAGGAAGATAAGCCAAAGTGCCATGGTCTGAGCGCTGCTTCCTCTGCTTAAACTTTTCCATTTATTTTTTTTAGTTGGGTGATAGGTTTTACATTTATAGTATATTTCCCCCAACTAATCAGACACCTTGAAATATGCTGAATATATTTGGAAAAAGCAAAAAAAAAATCTGCTCAATTTCAGTCGTCATCCATTTCTAACGGCTCTGGCTTTCTTCAGTTTTCTGAAATCATCTCGTCAAGGCAAGAAAGCGTCTTTCTTTAAGCATTAGAACTTCCCTCTCCGCAGCCCCAGAATTTATAAAAACAAATTCACACATTGCTACTGAGAAAGACATTGCTTCCCTAAAGCTCAACCAGGATTTTATAGAAAGGAATAATGTGGCCATGCAGAGCTATTGGAGAACACTTTCTCACATCCCCCTCGGATTCCCGACAGAATTTTCAGAGCTGGAAATGTACACACACACACACACACACACACACACACACACACACACACACACAGATATATAGATTTATTTGTGCTTATAAAACCCCCAACATTTGCCCCTGTTTCGGCATCCACAGAGGGAGCAGAAGGGACAATTGCAAAGAATCTGTCTCTTGGGATATTATTCCCAGCACCTGCTGGTGGGCCTTTCCATTTCGTTTAACTAGATTACAAGTTACTAGTTGTATCTATAGATAATAAAAACTAATCCCCTAATGGGAGGGCTGGCTAAAGCAGGGAGAAAAGATCTTCCACGGTGCCCATCAGACTTGTCCTTCATCTCAGTTCTCAACTGGAAAATTGTTTTTCAAAGTTAAGTTTGTTTAGAGATCCATATTTCTCGTCCATTCCTTTCTTTCTTAAAAAGATTAAGATAAATGTGGGTGAGCTCAATTTTAGAAAGCTGAAAATGATATTTAATGACCAGACATATGTCAGATGTCTATTGTTTTTATTTTCAATTCAGCCAAGGTTTATGATGTTACTAAGGCAAAGCAAAGAAATGTTAAGAACACAACAGCAATTTCGTAAAAAGTAATCATTTTAAAAGGCACCATAGTATTGCTCAAATTTCTGGGACTATATCTTCTTAGCATTATTAAAACTGTTTGGTTACTAACATGCCAAAGTCTTGCATATTTATTTGTTTAGTTTTTTTTTTTAAAGTGCTGAGTTCTGAGATTCATATGTTCATATGTGGAAATATGGCAAAGAGCTTGAAGCTCTTTTTTTCCATTGCCTGTTTCTGGTCATTTAATGGGACACTAAGCTTTGGGCAGTGCGGGCACAGAGAGGCTGTAGCAACAAATTCTACTGGTAGAGATGTGGCCTCCTTTTAGGGAGGTTTTTTTTTTTTAATAGAAAATAAAAATCCCTGCTCTTTTTCCTTGGGTAATGATGCAATTATTTCCATGTCTTTAGCTAAAGACCATTCACTGTTCTTATTACATACCTTATTTTCCAAAGGGTTAAAAGTGAGACAGGAAAAAAAATGCTCTTGGCTGAGATATAGAAGGTCTCAGACCTGAGAACCCTTTTTCACTTAAGCACATTTAAAGCAAGAACAAAAGATCTGATTAGTTTGGCCAATTTGACATATCCTAGCTGAAATATGGGGGGTGGGGGGAACTACTGGTTTAAGAATGGGTTCAATTAGCATTTTAAAAGCAATTAGTCCACAATGTGTTCTGATTGTTTTTGATACCTTAAAAAAAAAAAAGCAGCTGAGAGATTGTGATTTAAAAATTGGCCATTTACCCTATATGAAGTACTTTATTCCCCCCACTGCAAATGTTCACAAGGATTTTTAATTACCGATATCGTCAGCCCTAAGTGTGTGATCCCTTGAGACCTTTTTGGGTTTGTGGGTTACCTAATCCTTGTTTTTCTCAAAAGGATTCTAATATACATTTAGCCCCATTAGCAAATTTGGGTGTGTTTATTGGCCTTTCAAGGCCTATATGGCATGAGTTAAAAAATCTCACACTTTGTTCCTCTGCTCTGTGAGCCTCTGGACTCTCATACTCTCACAGGGAAATGAATAAGACCCATGTCATATACTGCTCTTCAATTGTGCCCAGAACGCCTATTGATATTAATGAGTTTCTTGCCTGGACTGATCGTGGTCATTTTGTGTGGCCTGAAGTGGTCATTTTGTTGCAATTTGCATATTGGTTGTTGCAAACGTCTAGAGTGCCCACAGTATTTCAGTTTCTATGGTGCCTTGGAATCCTTATGGAGGGAAGGGGCTTCAAGAATTTAAAATATGATGCATTCTGGCCCTTAGACATTTGTTCCAACTTCTTAAAATTGAGCTCATGCATATTTATCTTGAATTTTATTTTAAATTCTAATTGGCAAGTACTGTAAGCCAATCATAAACAGGTAGAGTATGAAAACTGGCAGAAGTGAAGTGCTGTCAGTTTCTTTTAAGTCATCAATTTTTTCTTGCAGTCATTCAGAAATGTTGTTTGACCCATTTGAAAGACATTTCAAAGACAGACATTTTAGAATTCAGCAGAGAACATAGAACCAGGAGACGTCAACCAGGATAATTTAAGAACTGGAAGGGGCTCCCGAACTTTCTCTCACATACTGAACCTACGACACTTGGTAGTGTCTGGTCGGAACTTTTCGAATCCTTAGCCCTTTTACTCACCTACCTCTCCCTAAGGATCTTTAAGCAGTATCCTTTCCCAGTGAGCAGGATGGGGGTGGGGGGCAGGAGGAATGGACCATCTGGCCGAGTCCAGCTATCCTTAGAAATCACTTTCGATTCCATTGGAATGTCAGACATGGAAGAAGCCAGGTTTTCTGCCCCGGGAAACATGAAAATCCTAAATGAAGGCAACTTTATCTAGGATCTGAAATCCCAATAATGCAGACATTTCATATGGGAGGTTAAAACAGGCATCATTGGTTCTTCTTTTGATGAAAGGAGTTTGTTTGTAGCTAACTAGTGCCTTTTTGTTAGCGTGTAAACCAAATACTGTCCTTGACATTGGCTGCTGTACACTGTGTTCAGAACAGTCCCTGAAGAAACCAATAGGTTTTTACAGCACTCTCCCGACAAGTTTCATGTCCTCTGAATACTTGCAAGGTCACGTAGTTTTTAAATATTAGCTCTGACCTCTTCTAAACTTCTACTGAGATTCTAAAAATTAACAGTATACATTTATACATGAAAATTAGCTATGGATGGACAGATTAGTGGTAACTAAATAATTCCTCAGGGAAAATATTTTTCCATGTTGCTATTCCACCTGTATCATTTTTCTCAAAACTTAGAATGACATGTCTTTTTTCATGCCCAAGACACTACTATTGTCCCTGGTCCAGAGCCCACCATTCTTTTTTTGTTTTTAATTTTTTATTTCAGCAGTGATGATACCAGATGGTGAATGCATGCAATTTTTATGTTCTCAGATTGTAGGCATTATGGCAGAGAAAATCTTATAAATCCATTTGTAAATTCTGTGAAACAAATCCCTTGATAGCACTGGGACTAGCACCCGCTTTATAGGATAAGCCTTTTACTATGTGTCTAGTTATGTGTGGGCAGGTGGGCAGGTGGGAGCTGGGAGCAGTACTTGGCCTACAAGCTAGCCAAAGCCATGTGTTGTATAATAATGCTTATACTTCATGTGGAAAATCCACTGTGGATGATGAAATCCAACCAGTTTTCCAAATGTTTGTGTATGGCCCCTTGTTTCCATAAAGGAATTGATGATACTCTTCGATCTTCCTTGGGTTGCTTCTTGAAACTCATCGAGGTGTTTTTTTTTTTTTTAAATCTTCATGGCTGAAGAAACAATCCATGTGTCTATATGATGCTAGAATAACCAGTGGAGAAAAAAATCAGTCACACTGGTTATTTGACATTAAATGGACAAAACAAAGGACTGATTGATTTTTTTTTTCTTTTTCTAGCCTCTGGTAGACATAACTTGAGTAGCTAAATAAAAAAGACTAAAGAGTTGGTCAATGAATTGATCATTTTCCCTGCTGTTGTGGAGGACAGTTCACTTTTGGCTAAACTATACCCTCTGTGTGTATATATGTATAAATACATGAAATTCACAGGATTGTCAATCTGATAAAGCAGTCTGATTTGCAAATTCACCAAGCTTGTACACAAGATGACCTAATTAGGAAGGCTTTTTGGTGCCTGAGGAACAAAAGCTCCTTGGAAGGAGTCCAAGATGGGCCCACCTTATATTAATTATCATTTGATATAGTGTATAGATAGAGAATTCATGTTTCTTTACTGAGATCTCTATGGTCACATAGAGATGAAAGAAAGAACTCCTTTCACTAAGAGGGAAAGATTTTGTCCATGGGCAGGCACACTGAGTCCAGGGCTTGGAAGGTAAAATTTCTTATGGAACATGGCATTTGTAAAAAAAAAAAAAAAAAAAAAGAATTGGCAACCATATTTCTTGCAAACAGTTTCCTGACTTTTGAAAAGTTCTGCCATCTGTATGCTAAAGCATGCAACTATGCCCTTTTTGTAATTTACCCCAAAGCCTTAATCAATGTCAAATATCTGTTGCCTGGGCATTTCTTTAGTGCTGGAAAGCTGACATCTGTAAAGAAGCCTGTTGGTAGCTTCCAATTTTAGAACTCCTATCTAGGAACACATAAACGGAACGTTCTTTGCTTTGAGGCTTTCTTTTGCAAAGGGGGTGAGTGCAAGTGGAGTCAGCTACCATGGTATTGGCCCTATTTTCTGATTTCAAAACATTTTTGAAATAATTCTATGTTGAATTTCTCATACCAAGTCATATATATTCCTGAAGACCTATAGTTCCATATGTGGGGGAGGGGGAGAAACAAATTCTTATTTTTGGAAAATGACCTTTTAAAAGCCTCTGTCATTTATCGTTTCTACTCCCCCCTCAAAAGGCAATTTTAAATAAAAAAACTCCCAAATTTAATGATTCTACTTATAACCTGCCAGCAATTGAAGGAAAAACAGCAGCTTGGGTTGGGAGCAAGGGAAGCACTTGAATGTTAAATAATTCTCAAGGAATAAGATTTGATTTTGTTAATGCCTGGTACTTGATTTGTTCACTGCACCCCTCCCTGCCTTTAGAAGGACCAGCTACAGTTGCCAGGGATAATATTTTCTTTTGTTCTTTTATTTTTGCAAAGGGCAATACTGTAGCTTAGTTATCTCCTTTCCTTTCTGTTATGCATACAGAGATCTGTAGATAGAGGGAATTCTTTGTGTATATTTGTATCTAAGTGTATACTCACACATATTTGCAATTTGGTTTGCCTTGCTTTTTGGTCTTTAGACACCCCCCCCACACACACACTCCCCAAAACACATGTACCTTCCCACCACAAACCGATACATTTTTTATGGCTATGAACAGGCAGAGAACGGAGATTTTCAGTTGTACCCGCCCCCCCCCCACCCATTAAAATAATTATTGTTGCCGTCTTTGAACATTCTTATCTTCACTCTCAGGGAACACAGCAGCAGCCCTGAGAAGGCCTGAAGTTTGGAAACTGAGGCTAAAATGGCTTTCCCATGCCATTTTGGTGAAACCCTCCTGTCTCAGGCACCAGTCTCCCCTAGTTTTAATGAAAGAGGCATATTAGTAGGGGGTTGTAGAGAAACTTACTTAATGCCAAAGAAATTTCATTGATGGCATTTTCATTCTAGACCTCCATAATAATTTTAAGAGAAAGAAAAGTGAGAGTAGCTTAAAAAGCTGTCTTCAAAAACATTGACTTCTGGCTCAGTTAAAAGTCATACAGGCTAGTTTGACCTCTGTGTTTTAACAGGAAAAGCTCTGCCTTTGTAATGGGCTCAGACTTTTCAAGGGGACCCAACAGAAGTTGGCATCAACTTGGATAGCACCAAAGGGTTTAACAATATGCCTGATGTGTTCGAGCACGTGTGTGAGCGCGTGTGCATGCGTGTGCACACACACACACACAATCTATAAATCTGTGTTATTTATCTAGAAATGCCACACATATATAATATGTGACACATTTTATACACAGCAGTCACGTGGCTGTAATGCTGTATACAGCTGTCAATGATTAGGCAACCAGAAAATGTGAGGCATTACATGTGATAATAATTACTGATTAACATGACAAATTCAATAGTTTTGCTTTTACTTAACAAAAATCGCCTACCTCAAACTTGTGAATGGAGGCTGGCTTGGTAGCTATAAAATGTTATCAGAATGTTCCATCTATTGGTATATACACATGTAAAAGTGTATCGTGTTCACTGAGAGAAACAAAAGAGTGCCCTGAGTTGGGTTGCACATGTGTGTACACAACCTTAACATATATCTTCCATCTGTTTGGGTACATGACCTCTGACTAAGAACTTCTGGTGTGACTATCATAATGTATAAATCTCCCTTATTACTCGGAGGTATTGAAATAAAATTATCATGACTAAATGGGAGGGGGGATTTAATAAACTGAACCCAGAGAGGGATTTACACCTACCTCAAGAAGAATGCTTCCTGCAAAAGTCAAGTCCTGTGAGGTCAAACAAATAGCCCAGACTGGCATTTATGGGCTGGGAGAAAATCCTTAGAAAGAGAAGGGCACAGCTCTCACTGGGGCAAGGGGAAGCCTACCTAGCCAAAAAGCAACCAAGGGGATGGGAAAGGGAAGATTATAGGATTTTCTTTTCTTCTTTTTTTTTATAGGACTCCTAGGCTTGAGATCTTGAAGAGACTTTAGAGAGTCATGACCATTTATCCTAACTTCTTTGTTTTACAGAGGAGGAAACTGAGGCAAAACCGTGACAATGAACTGGACTTGACAGAGGTCACGTAGAATTTAATCCTCAGGTTTTCTGACTCCAGATTCCATACTGCTCTGTTTCCTTTACACCTCCCTGCCAAGAGAACTGCAAACAGATATCTTTACAGGTTTCTGAATTTCTGGTGGAGTCTAAGTTGGCTGGGGAGGGAAACTAAAAAGAATGTCCAGATTGCAGGGAGTAGGGTGGGGTGGGGTGGAGAAGGGGCTTTTCTATGAAAACACTACTATTCCTACTTAAATAAAAATGCTGGCCTTTTCTAATAGGTTTGATAGAATTCTGAATATATGCAGGACGTCTGTGTACACGTATCAGAATCTCCCCAGCTGGAGTGGGGAGGGGAAGACAGAGAGAGACAGACAGACAGAGACAGAGAGACAGAGAGAGAGAGAGAGAGAAAGAAATATGAATAAATCAAGAATCAAAACAATGACTAATTTCTAACCTGAAGACTAGTAGAGGCTTAGCTGGAATGTGGTTCCCTTTGACCAGTCCACTTCATACACCACACAACAAAGCAAAAAATTTTTTTTGGAAAAATGTTTTATTTAAACCCTTTTTTTCTTTAACAACAATAAAATATCGCGTCATTATAAACCCCCTGACTAAAACTGGTAGACGACCAAACATTAACAGCTAATTGGTTGTTTTTTTATATTTTTTTGACACGCAGTTCATTTTTTTTTTTGCAAAGAGTTTCTTAAAAACATAATGTGGAATTTATTGAAAATAAATAATTGTTGGTAACTGCAATAGGCATTTGGAATAAAATAGCTGAAAAAAGCAACTCTTAAGGAAAAATAGCGTTTATTATACATCCATTACTAAATGAATAAACTAAATGATCTTTCTTTAAATTAATAACTTCAAAAACCGTTTAATATACAAAACTGTACAATTATAAAGTCGGCAGGGATGTTTCGATTAACTCAGGGTTGCACCCTAGCACTTCCTGGGGAAATGCTGGGGGAGGGGGCGGCAAATGATAGTAAATATTGTAGGGAAATTGCGGGAGCTGGGCCAGGGGAGAGGGGCTGGCATCTCAGGTTGAAACCTGGAATAGGATCCACAGCTGGAAGGCTCCCCAGAGGTTTCCGGGACCTGGGTTCCCAGGCATCAGCCCATCTCCTCCCTCTCAGCATATTCTAAACAGGGGACACGAAGGAGGCTTCCTGGTCCTTAGGTAGTCTAGCTTTGTCTACCAAGATAAACCCCCCCCACCCCCCAAAAGGTGAGCTGGCTATCTGGAGGAGGCTGTAGACAGATAGATATGGTAGGTGCTGTGGTGCGTGTATACATGTGTGTGCGTGCGTTATGAAGTGATGTGCCTTGAGAGAATGCGTGTATATATTTTATAGAGAGCAACGAAGCAACGATAACACCGCATATTGGGGGCTCTGTATACAGTATATCGAGATGGTACATATAGAAAGAGATACACAGCTATACCTACAGCCACACAGAGGTGTGCAACGGAGAGCTTACACAGTAGAGACGTTTGCATATGTGGGCATCAGCCATCACACAAGCCCCTACACACATATACTGATATATACACTGTACTCTGTCCATGTGAGGGGGTGGAGCGCATTTCTCTAGCTGGAGAACTGGGACCTTTCAAATGATTCCAATTCATTCATTCCTGCATTCATTCATTCCTTCATTCATTGTTGTTGTTGTTGTTGTTTTGTTTTTTTTCCCCCAAGAGCTTTTCAAGCCCTCTCGGGGTTCCAGCTTAGGGGGCAAGGAGCCCCGGGTGAACCGAGGGGGAGGGGACATGCTGGCCCAGTACTTCCCCAAAACCGCCGGAGCCTTTGGAAGGGTAAAAACCAGGGCACCCCGAAAGGAGTCTCCCAAGGCACAGCGAGGAGTTTCTCCACCCTAGGCTTTCTGGGCTGGCACTAATCAACGGCCTTTGCTTTAAAAAAAAAAAAGAAAGAAAGAAAAAAGGAAAAGAAAGAAAAAAGGAAAAGAAAGAAAAGGAAAAAGGAAAAAGAAAGAAAGAAAAGAGGCAGTTGGCATCTGGGATCGGTCAGCTCTGTCTGCCTGGGTGCTCCTCTCTGGGGGGGAGAACCTTGTGTCCCTCTTCTGGGGCTTAACTTGTATTTGCTAAGGGCGAACAGCTCTGAGGCTCGCGCATCTGAGCGACAAGGTGGAGGTGGAACAGCATGGGGAGCAGGGGTAGAAGGAGGGTCAGAGACCCGGGAGAGGAGAGGCAAGGAGGGACGCCGCACCTCAACCTCCCCGTTCTCCTCCTCGCTCGCTCGCTGCTGTCTAGAGCTACGTCTTTGGAACCCCCCGACCTGCCTTCTCCTCCCTCCTCCCCACCGGCCTCCCCCGGGCTCCCCAGTATTCGGTTTGTATTTGGTCTCCATTCGGATTAGGGGAGGGGGTATCCCAGCCAGCTGCTTGGTGCCTTCCAGGCAGGTTCAAACCATCAGCTCCGTGGAGGAAGAAGGCAGGAAGGAGCCCGATGACGCTCTCTCCAGTTGGGAGATCGTGGTCGCTGAGATACAAAGTATTTCACAAATATTGTGTACAGCTTGTAGCAAAACACCTCGGACACTGAGAAAACGCTAGAGAAGTTTAAAAAATGCAAAACTAGTCTATTGTAAAACAGATTTCACCTGAAATACAGCTGCTATAACCAAGGCGCTGAAAGGTTATTCATAGGCACACATCTGTCTTTTCTTCTCTCCCCCCCCCCGCCCGCCCCCACCCACACTTTTCCGCTCTTCCTAGCGGAGACCGACAAAAACCTTGCTGGAGAGTAAACACTAAGTATTGATCAGCGGAAAGAAGGAAAAACCCAACAACAACCACAACAGAAAGCAGATTGCGAGGATTGTAGCGCGCAGAGAGAGCGTCCGGGCTCCGGGGCCCACGCCTGCTCAGCGGGACGGACTGTGCATGTACGTGTGTGTTTGTTGCCTCTTTGAACGTCTAAGCGAAAGCCCCTCGGGAGCGGGTCGCGCTGCTCCCAGCGCAGCCCCGAGCGCCGACAGTCACAGATCGTGGCGCGACGCGTCCGTCTTCACCGTGTGGCCGTAGACCTCGTGCGGCGGCCCGGGCGGCGGCGGCGGCGGCCCCGGGGGCCCGGGGGGCCCGGGGGGCTGCTCCCCGGGCGGGGTCATCCTCTTCTCTTTCTGTCTTCGGTTGCAGAACCAGACCCGCACCACTTCCTTCTCCAACTGCAGGCTGTCGGCCAGGGACGAGATCTCTTGCGCGGCAGGCTTGGGGCACTTCAGAAAGTGCGTCTCCAGGACCCCCTTGACACTCACCTCTATGGAAGTTCTCTTCTTCCTCTTCCGGCCCTGGGCTGCGATCTTGTCAATGCTCGTGGGGCTCCCGGTGGACGAGTCCGCCTCCTCCAGCCACTTGTTCAGCAGGGGCTTCAGCTTGCACATGTTCTTGAAGCTCAGCTGCAGGGCCTCGAACCTGCAGATGGTGGTCTGCGAGAAGACGTTGCCGTAGAGGGTGCCCAGCGCCAAGCCCACGTCCGCCTGCGTGAAGCCCAACTTGATGCGCCTTTGTTTGAACTGCTTGGCGAACTGCTCCAGCTCGTCCGACGTCGGGGTCTCTTCATCCGAGTGGTCCTGGCAGTGATGGGCCCCCAGGTCTCCGTGCTCAGCTGGGTCCCTCAGCACAGGGTGCAGCCCCTGGGTCGGGCCCGAGGTGGGAGGCGGGGTGAGACCCCCGTGCTCCAGCATGCCACTGACCGTGAAGCCAGGCTGGGAGTAGACATTCATGGGCTGCCCGCTGGACGTTAGCGAGGAGTTGTGAGCCGGGCTGGCTCCCCAGGCATTGGGGTGGTTTGTATGAGGTGAGTGGTGGGGAACGTGAGGCGACCTGTGGTGGATGATGGCGCCAAGCTGAAGATCTTCTCGCCCTGGCTTCACGTCCTGCTGGTCTAGAGGGCTGCTCGCCAGGGTGGAGGACCAGGGACTCCCGTCACTGAGGCTGGTCACCCAGTGGTGTCCGAGGGGATGCCCATTGCTAGGAACACCCTGCAGGTAATCACTTTGGAGAAGTTTTTGAGGATTTCGGAAAGGGCTCCCTTGCTGCATGCCTGCAGAGTCCGCATGGACCAAGGAGCTGGAACTGAGAATGCTGTAGGGATTAGAGGCAGCTGTGGCCATGGTTGGTGTAGATCCCCTACTAGTTATAATGTGGCAAAGGGAGCAGCTTCAGCCTTTGACATCTATGAAGCAAGGGAGCCAAATCAGCAACCACTTAGTTATTGGCAGTCGTCCTGGCCAATGGCAGCCCTGCTTGTGGGGGGGAAGCTTTTGCTGGCACCAATGATGGGCAAGGAGGCAGGTCGCGCTTTCCAAATTAGGTTTGTGAAACCCAGGAGTTAAAGTGAGGAGTGAAGCAGGAAGTGAATCAATCTTTAGGCTCCATTGGTTGCCTCTAGCTGACTATCCACGGATCATTTATTTAACTCTTTCTCCTCTGGACAAGGCCAAACATTTGTTTTTTTAAAGGGATCCTGGGCGTGATGGGGGGTGGGGGATGGGGGGTAGGGGAATGGGGGAACGGAGGGGGAGGGGAAGGGGGGGTAGAGGCTGGCAAGGCCATGTTTCTCACCATAACGATTCATTCTAAATAGGGGTAAAAAAAATATAAAATAGATGAAATACTCTCTTCTAAGATCTACTTTGCATCCTCTGCCCGTTTACTAAGGATTTTTTTCAGCCCTCCTCAGCAGTATGGATCAGGTATGGAGTTAATTACAAAATAAAAGATACTATAAAGTTGTAACAACAAAGACATCCAGGAAAAACGCTATAAATTAACAAATCTAAAGTTCCCGGTCGAGATTTTATTATTATTTTTTTTCCTTAAGGAGGTTGACACCAAAGGACGGATAGCCTTTTACATCACGTGAAACAGATCTGAGATGCCCTTTGTTTTTTCTTTGGGTAGTTAAGTTCCATGAAGTGGAACTAAAAGCACTGGCCGAGGGAAGGGGTAGGGGTAAGCATTAGATTGGGAGGACCTGAGTTCACATCTGCTACCTGTGACCTTGGACAAGTCCTTTGCTGTCTCTGGGCCTCAAGGAACTACTCTACTGTCGAATGAGGGGGGGTAGACTAGATGTTCTCTTGGGCTTCCTTGCCATGCCAGGATCGACGACCCCAGTGACGATTTGGGAGAGGTGAAGAGGAACTAAACTATTCTAGGACAGAACGTGTTGTGACGCAAGCACCTTCAGCTTTTCCGAAGTTTGTTACCCCATCCGTTCGGTCCCCGGGTGTCACATCCCAGCAGAAACCCCTCACCAGCAGGGAGGTTCAGTGCCTGAGCACCCCTTTCAGGCACACAAAGCCTTTATGGAGGGCCCACTGACAGGCAGGCCAGCGAACAGTACTTTTGTGGAAGGGTGGCCGCCATCTCACCCCCATGGCGTTGACCCCTTGGAAAAGTAGAAAGGGCTTTCTAAAGGGACTTTTAAGAAAGGGAAATGCTTTCATTTGTCCTTAAAGCGCTGGAATAGGAAAGCTATGGTGCCTTTGCATCTCCCGCTCTCCTCCCAACTGAGTCTGAGTTTGAGTTTTCCTTCAGATTCTGAAGAGAAAGCTTTTTATTTCCTTCTTAAAAAAACAAAAACAAAACAAAACAACCAAAAACCAAAGCAGGGGAGAGTGTGTGTGGCGGGGGCGGGGGGGGGTGGGGGGGGAAGAAATGGAGAAAACTCCTTGTCCTTTCCTTAAACCCTTCCAAGTCAGGAAAAGAAAAGTCATTGTTTTCTACATCCCCTTTTTCAAATCCTCTCTTTGGGGGCAGGGTTGGACCAAACGCAAGGATTTTTGAGGTGCTGTGGCTTGGAGAGTAAGGCACCCATACCTAGGCAAGGCTCCTAAGTTTTAAAATGACCTTTCTAGGCACAATTTTGGAAGTAACCTAGCTGCGTAATGATATTTGCACTTGCAGAAGACTGCAGCAGAATCCCCTTATTGGTTTGAAATTCCATTAAATATATTGCAAGAGCTCCTAGGTTAAGCTTGATTTAAATTTGCATACATTTTCATATATTTAGCAGAAATAAAAGAAGGCTTGCAGCTACCAGAAAGTCATTAAGGCATTAGTTTGCCTAAGAAGACAGATCTGAAGGAAATTCGAGAAAAGGAAAAAATGAAAAAGCCAAGGTGAGCAGCTTCTTCTTCAATTCCTTTCTACAGCTAAAGATTCTTGGGGTCCTCCGGTTAGGGCTCTTTTGGGGAAAAGCAGTGAGCTAACAGGGTCGAGGCTAGGGTGTGGAAAAAGTCTGTTGGGCAGAAGAAACTGGTGTTTGTTGGGGCGCGACTTTTCTTTCTTTCTTTCTTTCTTTCTTTCTTTCTTTCTTTCTTTCTTT
>NW_020944469.1:4903216-4913690 GCF_900497805.2 Vombatus ursinus | reverse complement strand
CTTTCTTTCTTTCTTTCTTTCTTTCTTTCTTTCTTTCTTTCTTTCTTCCTTCCTTCCTTCCTTCCTTCCTTCCTTTCTTTCTTTCTTAATAGACACGTAGTTATTGGCAGCGATTATTTACGATCAATCCCCCTCCCCCCTCCTTTAAATAGTTTCTTTTGCCGAGGGTCCTCTGAAGGCTTAGCTGGTTTTTTTTTTTTGTTCCTCGGTTTTTTTTCCCCTTTCTTTCTTTCTTTTTTCTTTTCTTTCTTTCTTTAAACTGTCAACTGTGTCTCCTCTTTTGCCCGACAGGGAAGCTGTTTTTGCTCATTTGTGTTTCAACTTTTATCTCCTGGAAAAATGAGTGCTTGTGTGTGTGTGTGTGTGTGTGTGTGTGTGTGTGTGTGTGTGTGTGTATACGCGCGCGCGTGGGTGTGGGTGTGCGTGCTCGTGTGAAGGGGGGGCGCAGTTTTCCGGGGTTCTGCAAGCTTCCCACTTGTGGAGGCACTCGAGGGCTGGGCCAGGGTCACTTTAAAGGTCAGAGGGAAAGGCACCTAAACACTGGAGTGCTTAGTGCTCAAGGCTTAGGACAGAGGTCTCCCCCAGCTCAGAAGTGTTCCTGATGGTCAAGGTGCTCGTCCCTGGAGTAGTATTGGAAGCGTTTAGCATTTTTTAATGGATTGGCCTAGAGGAGATGATGGTGTGGGGTTTTGTTTTTGTGTGTGTGTGTGTGTGTGTGTGTGTTTTGGGGTTTTTTTTTGCACTAGATCGGGGCCTGGCATGTCCTTAGCGTTCTAGCCTGCCAGCTCCCTCCTAGTCCAGGGAGGGGAGCCCTCCTCCAGTCGGGGCCTGAGAACCACTTAACTAGGTTTGCTGGTGGAGCCCCAGTGCCTCAGACATACAGCCCTTTTGCATCGATGAGGAAAAAAATCACTTGAGCAGAAGGGCAGGCTTTGCGCTCCTCCCTCCCCACCCCCCACTTCTGGGGTATTCAGGTATAAGGCTAGCCTTTAACAGGGGGCCAGGCAGGAGGAAACCTCTCCAACTAACTAGGAATCATGCATTTCAGCAGCCCGAGCCCCCAGCCAAGCAGCATCTTCGTGGCTGCAACCTCTACCCTGGACCATTACGCCCTTGCATGGCAGGATTTTTTTTTTTAATCTGCATATAGTTAAATCTTCTTGCTGTTCTAACTAATCTACTGGAGAGGGTTTCCTTCGCTTTCCCCTGTCAGTCTAACTTCCCAAGTGTAACAGATGCCGCTCTCAAGCGCTCCTCTCTGCTGCTTGTCTTTATGCAGCCTCGCATATTTCTCCCCATGATCTGGGTTTCCATAGAGAGAGGAATAAAAGGGGGACCATGGCCACAAATCCCCTGCCCCATGCGGAATAAAAGAGCCTTATTCAATAGCCGACCCCGTCTGGACATGGGAGCGAAATGAGTACACGCAAAGCTACTGTTGCAAGAATTTGTAACTTATTTTTCATCGACCGGAGTTCACAAGCATGGAAGAGATCCGCCTCTAGAATGGGGTCCCTGCCCCTAGGTGTTGCCCTATGGTCCCAGGTCCCAACAGCTCAACCTTGGGGGATTCTTTTTGCCACCTCCCCAACCCTTTTCCTTCCCCCGAAACCTGGGCCAGCTAGAAGTCGCTAAAGAGGGCAGTCCCTCTTTCAGGCGGAGGCGCAGTAATTGTATTGGGGTCCATACACTTTCCAGAATAAGCCCGGCCCGACAGGTTTAGTTCTCTAGGTCATGCAAGTGCAGGGCACCAACTTTCTTTCTCCTCTGGGTCTGTTCTCTTATTCCATCTTTTAGGACCAAGATTTAGTTAATTACAGACACCACCAGCCCACCAGCTCCTCCCAAGAAGGGGATGACGGTTTGGTTGTAAACTGGGTAGGGAAGGCAGAGGGTTGGGGGGTGGGAGGGTGATGTCCCTGTGGCCCTCCGAAAGACTGGAAGCCTTCAGAATGATGGAGATGGCGGAGTAACCTCCAGGCACCTCGTTGAAAGCCTATGTACTCGCAGGGGACCCCCCTCCCCACCTCCCCTGTTCCGAACCACCACCGAATCCTCTCTGCAGTCAACAGCCAGCAAATTGAGCCGATCGATCCATTCCTTTCGGGTAGAAGGGACTGTCCGAGCGAGCTGAGCGGCCGTGCTCGGTCGGGGCCCCAGCTGGTGCTGCCCTACAGGACGGCCAAAGAGTCGAGTCGAGCTGCGGGGAGGGCTATGCGGGTCCAATTCCTATTTTTCGGAGACTTAGAGGGTTCTCTTTATTCCCCAAAATCTGGACGTGGAGCGCGGGGGGGTGGGGAGGGCGAGGAAGGTGCGAAGAAGTCTCACGGGTTCGATTTGGGTCGGATTGAATGCCGCCTGAGGAGGCTGCAGGCTGCAGGCGGCAGGAAGGGGCGTTGGGCTGTGACCTCTACATGGAACACTTCACCTACAACACCAATTCAGTTTAGAAACAGGACGATCGAGACGTGGCTCAGTGGGAACAAGTACAAAATCTAGGAATGGTGAGGCGGGGGTGGGCGGAGGGGAGGAATCCCAAGCGAAGAGAAACAAATGGCCAAAGGAGGAGAGAAGCCTTTCTGGTCCCTGTACATGATACATGATATATTCTTGGTGGGAAACCCAGCTGCCCACCCGATTCTCAGCTGGACCTAGCGGCCAACGGCCCCCTGGCTCTCCTGTTTTAGCTTTTTACAAAGGAAACCGCGGGGGAAGGTAAGGGGCTTGTAGTGTTGTTGGAAAAGGGAATTCAGACAGCAGTGGCAGACATTAGCCAATACTGAATCAAGCGCAATGAGTTCATTTTGTAGGTCTCTGTTGGCTGTTCTTGAACGTGAGGAAGTAATCTTCCGAGAAAAAGGGAGAGGGCTAGGGCAGGGGGAGGGGGCTGACGCGGGGGGAGGGAGACAGCACACCGCGAATGCAGAAGCAGAAACGGGGTAATTTAAAAAATAAAATATTCATAATGTAAGATTTAATGCAAACACACCCAAATCTGCCAGACCACTTGCATTTGCTAGCAAAACGAGTGCTGGTTTGGAAATGACGAGGCATTGTTTGGCCATGGGCTGTTCTGCAGGATGGTTAGAGGCTAGGGAGGCACAATAAAGAGCATCCCTGCTAAGGTAAATGCCATGGATTCTAAATGCTGCATTTTCACAGGCGGCTCGGCACCCCTCGTACTTGCTCGTTTCTGCTCACTTACTACCTTGCCATCGCCATCGTCAATGTCTGACGTTCTTTCTCCCAGGGCTACTGGCAGATGTTGTGAATCGAGCGTGCATTATGCATGGGCTCTCAGGTCACCATTCTTGGGGTTTTCAGTTCACTGTAGCCGGGCATGAAATGCTGACATTGACTTGTGCTGTAATGCAAGAGAGCATCTCTGAGAAAAACTCATCTGACATCGAGAGAGAGAGAGAGAGCGGTACCCTTTGCTTAATTGTGTTTACGAACTCATAGTTTGTTTCCAAATTTGAACGTGGTTGTCGTTTTAAGGCGACATAAATATAGCTTTAAAGCCTGCATCGATCAGGTGAGGCCATATTATTATTATTATTGTTTATGTATATACATTTATACGTAGGCATAGAATACACATTTCTTAAAGCTGTGATCAGGCACTGAGTAATTAACAGAACTGCCCACCCCCCATCGCAGTTAACTTTCTCCTCAGGGACGGATTTCCAGCTTGCAAAATTGTAAGGGGTTTGTTTCATTCGTTAAGTGGAGTTGGCTAGTCTCAGAAATCTCCAAGGAAGCCTCCCCGAAGTAAAAAGTGCTGTTTACTGGGGCTAAGCATGCACACCACCTCCCTCTCACCTCGCTCGATGTAACTATATAAGCAGGACTGAGGATCGAAATAAGAGCTTCTTCTAGGAAAAGATTTGTGGCAACGAATGTGCAGGTCCCCGAGGTGTGCTAGCCGCTATTTTGGGGCCATTCAGTAAGTGAACAAATTTGTAACAGATTTCAGACAAATTTGAAAATGGACCACTTGAAAAGACCCATCTGATTATTATTTGGTTTGCTTACCAACCAAATCTTATCTAAAAATGTGGAAAATGAATCAAGCAACTAGAGAATTTCGGGGGTGGGGAGGAGGTGTGGGACTAACGGGACAGAGCTTGATGTTTAAAAAATGCCAAATCGGGTTGGGAACGGGTATTCTTGGGAAATCACTGAATCCATTTGGTAAGGAGTTTGAGGTTCCCATTCGCAAAGTTTTCTGTAAGAGCCTTGGTCGCTTTCTGCACTCAGGCAGAAACTGATTGTCGATTTGGGTGGTTGGTTTGGTTTTGAGTCAGAAGGGTTCCACTTTAGCAATGGACTTTTAGTTGCAACGTAGATGGACCAGCCGTCGGTGCACAAAAGGACAAGTACAGCTTTGAGAGAGCGTGAGGGCCGATCACGACGACTATGGGGACCGGCTCCCTCCTCCTGGCACCCACGCGGGCCTCAGTGTGCTGCCTGCCTGCCCCCTAGAATCGGCTCAAGCTCCCAGATACACCGCTACCACCAAGGCGTAGTCAGGTTGAGCCGACCAGCTCAGTAGCCCAGACACTGGATGCTCAGGAAGGTGCCCGCCTGGGAGGGCCGCTGGGTCCACACGTGGAGCTTAGCAGCCGCCCGGACCAGGACTTTGGCAAGGGGTGGCGACGGGGGCAGGGGCAGGTCTTGGGTGGGTATGCGGGTGAGGGGGGGGGGTCATTTCTGTTGTCCCAAATTCCAGTTTTCTCTGTGGCTGGCAACTCTCCTGAAGAACCGGCCCCACCCAGACCACCAGCTAACCCCGCGGGAGGGGGGAGAGTGCGGCCCATATTGTTCTTCTTCTTCCTACCACGCCCCCTCCTCCCCGCGCCGCGTCCCGCCCCCCGGCCCCCGCCCAGAGTAGGAGACGGACTGAGGCGAAGCAGCTCGCGGGAGGGGGAAGGCGAGGAGGAGGAGACGAGGGGGGAGGGGAAGGAGAAAGAGAAGGGGAAGGCCTGGGGGGGGGGGGGGCGTCGTCAGGGCTACGTGGCTGCGCGCCGGGGCCTGTGGGGCCTCTCCAAGCCGCGGCTGCGCGCCCAGCCCAGCTTCGTTCTCGCCCCGGTTGGTACCCGCACCTTCATAGGTCCGGATGGCGAGAGAAGCGAGCCCCTTCCCTGCCTCCCCCCCGGCCTCGGCCTTTTTCGGGGGATTTTCTCCGGGCGCCGAAGGGTTAACCCGCCTCCGGCCAAGGGGAGCTGGAGCCAGGCCGGGCTTTTAACCTGCCTAATCCTCGCGGGGTTGGAAAAGCCCCGTGCTCGCTGCTTTTAACAATAGTCCCCGGGCCCTCCCAAACTGGAGCTCTAAGGAAAGAAGCGTGGGACAATCTTAGTTTCCCCAAACCCGCTTGCCTCGTCCAGCGTAGCGCCCCCGCTAAGCTCCAGCCGCCCCAACCCCACCCCCCCCCCCGCCAGCTGCGGTCCTGGGGCCCTGCCCTTTGGGCCGGGACCAGGGTCCCAGGTGAAAGGCAGTCCTGTAGAAGCTGGAGAGCGTTTAGGGAAGGCACCTCGGAGGTCTCGGGGTCGTGGAGTTGGAGCTGGAAGGGACCTAAGTAAGGGGCTGTCTAGTTCCCTGCCCCTCCCCCCACTTCTGACCGAGTTGGAAACTGAGGGCCAGAATGGGTCAGGGACATACCAAAGGCACACAGGGAGTAAGAAAATGGCAGAGCCGAATTCGCAGACTCCAAGTTGGGCACTCTTTGCATAGCACCAATCTTCTTCTTTTGACAGATTGGGAAACTGAAGCCCAGAGAGGTGGAGTGATTTCTGAAAGTCACACAGCCGGTAAGAAGGCGAGTGAAAGGCAGTAGTGTCAGCTGGGAAGAGCACCCTCTCAGCTCTGATTCTTACTACCTGGCGGCCTCGGGCTAGCCCAGGGCCCCGGGTTAGGACTGGGACTCTGGCCAACCTTCAGTTTTCTCCTTACCCAATCCACAAACGTTTTTTAAAGGGCCAGCTGTCTATCAGGCAGTGTGCTCAGCATTGAGGCTGCAAAAACAAAGTCAGAAATTCCAGCCCCAAAGGAGCTTCTTTTGTATGGAGAGAACTACCCCGCCCATGTACATATACATATACACACATACACATGTGTATATACATGTACATATGCATATATACATACATTTATACACATAAGTAATGCAAAATGCATTCAAAGTAAATAGGATTTGGACCTGTGATTTCATGGGTATAGGGAATTCCCAGATGAAGAAACTACCAATGCAGATTGGCACCCAATATGCCATTTACTAGAATCATAACCTGGGGGGGGGAAGGGAAAGGAAAGGAATACCCATTTATATAGTGGCCTGCTGTGTGCCAGGCACTGTGCTAAGTGCTTTACAAATATTTCATTTGAGATAATGCAGAGGTTAAGTTACTTGTTCAGGATCACACGGCCGCTATGTCTCAGAGATGGATTTGAACCCATGTCTTCCTGGGTTTAAGTCTGGCTCTCTTTCCATGAGGTCATTTTTTGCTGGGAAGAGGAATGGGGGTGGGGTGGGCAGGGAAAGGCTTCCTGTCAGGAAATAGTGCTGGGCATGAGCTTTGAAGAAGGCCAAGGATTCCAAAAGGCGCATGGATGTGAGAAGGAAATGCATTCCAGGCATGGGGGGCAGCCTGGGTAAAGGCAGGCAGATGGAAGGTGGACTGTGTTGTGTGAGCCTGGGTTTGACTAGATGACCTCTTAGGGCCCTTTCAGTTCAAATTTCTTTAACTCCTAACCCAGTGCTCTTTGCAAGATGCTTGCATAAGTGAGGCCTAGCATAGCCCTAGCTCCTTTGTCAAATTGTGCATTTATATAGCTAGTCCTTGAGGGACATACTTTGAAATAACCCTGTGAGTTCTTCGGTGCAAGAAATCTTATTCATGGTTTATTCATATGAGATGAGGAAGCAGAAACTCCGTGATAAAATGACGGTCACAAAGCTAGAAAGTGACACAAGTGAGTCTCCAGAAGTTCAAGCCTGGTAGACCTCATGAGATGGTGCTGCAGGTGTGTGTTGGTGAGTTTATTGGGCTGGACCTGCACATTACTGAAGAATAATCCTACTTAAGTATGAACTGCTTTAAAGAATGATAGAAAAGTTAATAGTAGAGTTCAGGATTATTTGGAAGTTTACTTTAATCTTCACAAGTCAACTGAGCACCTATAGACATTTATATAATGTCTATAACTTTCTAGATCTAACTGGCATTTATCCTCAAGCAGTCATCAGGCAGTGGTGGAAAAAAATGATTTAAATTCTTGTTTGTGTAGAATTGTGTTTTCACACATATTCTCTATATTATGATTGTTGTCTTGGCTCCTATAAGGTTTTCTCTAAGGTACTAGAACTTTTCTACAATACACAGATCTAGAAACCTTAGGGAAGAGAAAAAGATTCCCAATCCCATGAGTAATTTAAAGGAGAAACATATCCCAGAACTCAGCCCCCGAACTTTTGATGTAATTGCAAGCATTCTCCATTTTCACTTCATTCTTTCCCTTTCTTTCTGAATAGTCCTCCAGAAATAATGGAATGAAAGCTATTTAAAAATGCATCTCTTGCTATTTAAAAAAATGTTGGAAATATTCAATATGAAACAGGACTGAATAATTGGATAGACTATTTTGAAAGGCTTTACCAAAGTTTAGAATAAGGACTAGAATTAGAAGTGGGTGAGTTGCAGTTAGCCCTTACAGGCCTTTAAAGTATTCATCTTGAGATTGCTCTTCCGATCAGCCTTCTTTTTAAATAAACATCATCTCTGCTGGAGAGATCATCATGGTGCTTACTTTTGGAGGTGATTGTTAGAAGTAAATAATGCTCACGATCATTGGTTGCTGATGAATAGTGAGGGTTTGTTGGGAAAAGAGGATTTAAAATATTTCTAACCTACCGCTATGCTGCTTTCAGTATTCGTTTTGAGTGTTTCTGATTTGGTCCTTCTGCAGACTGTTTTGAAATTACTAGTCGTGTGTGGTGTATGAGTAGATTGCAAGTAAACCAAGTGAATTAGGATGATTCTCTATCAGTTTAATTTATGTTTTATAGTTAGTTTTAGCCTTCTGATTTGATTGCCTTAGTAATGTGAATTGCCTACAGCTGCTGATGATACAGCTTTAATTCTGTTTTAAAGGTCATGTAAACATGTGCCTGTAGCATAAGGAATGCAAATTCAATTTCCTTTTAATGTTTCCTCACATTCACTTTGCAGTCTTCACCTAGAAAATTAGCAGGATTTAATATGAAACTGTTTTAATGTTATGATTTCATTAAAATCTCCTTCACTTTCCCTTTTGCAGGGCAAAGAAATCTTCTCATACAGTGTATTGCTTAGCTTCTGACACATGTAATACCACTTGCAGTCGAAACTGAAAAGGGTTTTGTTAAAATCAATTTACTTTTCAGTTACTTTCATCAATAAAGACAAACAGACTTCATTCTAGGCGTTGTATAGCTGCAGGTAAACAGTAAACACATGAATACTAGTGAATCTCTCAAGAGCTCAATATTGCAGTGTTAAGAGAATGCAGACTGTACAGTGGCTTAGGTTCATAGGCGTTTATATTCAGTTAAAATATTGAAAGTGAACCCTGGAAAGCATATATTAACGGAAAATTATTTACAATAGGGTTGGCATAGGCATGTTCCAAATTGGCATGGATAGAAGCTGCATTAAGGCCCCAGGGTGCTCAGGCTTAAATAGAAATTGCTGTGCAGAGAGGTAATTTGAAAATATTAAAAAACAAAAGAAAACAAAACATTAAGCCCTTGAGATTAGTGGGTGAGTAGGAATCTATATTATGTCAAAACTTTTTTTTCAAGAAAAGTTGGAGAATTCAGTAGAATCCCTGTGTTAGTAGAAAAGGTGGGTGGGGTGAAGGGGGGCGGGGAGGGAGTCAACCGTGCAAGCTGACATGAAATGGAATCGACTTCTTTTGCTCAAATCAAACAGTTTACGTGCCTGCAGAGCTTGATTTCAAATTTGTAGCAGCATAATTGGCAGTCGCCTGTTTTAGGGTTTCTATCTCTGCCATGCACATTTTCTCCAAGCCAAAGCTTTCGTACACGGAGCTTCAGCTGGGGGGCATCCTTTCATACATCTTTTCCCACAAATTGGATTGGACAAGAGATAAGAGCGTTTAGGAAAAACAAAGGAAAGCAAAGAGGTTCATTGGTTGATGATTCAGGTACCAACAAGAACAATTCATTTAGAAGATGAAGTCTGAATCACTTAAGATCAGTCTAAAATACAGTTTTATTTGATATCCAGGAGCAGTTCTTTGAAAGCTTAGCCTTTTCAACTTTAAAAGATGGCGGCCGTGCTTGTAATGGGAAACTTTTTTCCTAAAGCATTTTCTGCTACCCAGGGCTAGTCCTAGATTCATGGATGCCTGCTTATCTAAAGAGCTAGGTTGGTATTCCCAGCAAACAGTCTGGAACCTGAGCACATTTTAAATGCTGATTGAAGCTGGGGATTTTTGAGTTTGGCTCTGGCTTGCTGCTCACATTTGTCAAGAGTCTCTGTTCTTTCCCTTTTCTTTTTAACAGGGGAAATCAGCACACAAAGAGTATCTTCCAGAAATGGAGGAGAGGGTGCATCTGCTTGGAGTTTTCTCCATAATCATGTAGTATTGTCAGGATTGTTGGCCCTTGAATGTCAGCAGAAGTGGCTTCTGTGCACTAGTAAAAGTGGCCTCTCTGGAGATGAGGCTGCCAGTGTGTTGGCAAGTACGGCTTTGTTAGCTCCCCCCGCCTCCTTTTCTAGTTTTCAGTTTGGCTTATAACCTTAACAAAACAGATAGGAATTTGTATTTTAAAAAATGACTCTAGCATCTATGCATATTTGTCCTCAGAATGATGATAGCACCTGAGAAAGCCATCTCACACACCAGTAAGAGAATTTCTGAATGTGATTGGCCTTTCATTAGAGACCTTTAGCCACTGGCAACACTGTTTTCTTGCTCAAGGCAAATCTAACGTGCTGTGCAGAATGTCTTCATTTTTGTGCTTTGACCAAGATTAGTGAGGAAATGTCCACCTTCTCGGATGACTTTAAGTGGTCAAAATTATAGAGATTCTCCTAGTAAAATGTCCTTTTCAAAAGAGATGAACAATAAGCAGTACTGAACTTGTCCAAACCACTAAATTTCTACTTTCAGAGTCCGACCCGAGTGAGCTGTTGCCCGGCCATTTGCTCGTGTGCAGTTGATGTCACTGTCCTCCAATGATGCTCCAGCTATAGGTGTCAGTTTCAGTGTAGGTGCATATTTTCCTTTGATGGCCATTATCCTGTCAAAAAGATACAGAGATACCACTCATAGTTGGAAATTAGATATTGCATGACAGCTTTATATGCACCAGCGCAGAATACTCTGTGTGTGTGTGTGTGTGTGTGTGTGTGTGTGTGTGTGAGAGAGAGAGAGAGAGAGAGAGAGAGAGAGAGAGAGAGAGAGAGAG
>NW_020944469.1:4875428-4903206 GCF_900497805.2 Vombatus ursinus | reverse complement strand
GAGAGAGAGAGAGAGAGAGAGAGAGAGAGAGAGAGAGAGAGAGAGAGGGAGGGAGACAGAGAGAGAGAGAGAAAGAGAAAGAGTAAGAAAGAGTATGAGAGTAGCTGGTATCTCAGAAAAGCACTTGACCTCAAGCAGCTAGACTAAATGTATTATGAAAGTGTAAAAGAAAAACAGTTTGGCATTCACATTTATTCTAGGTATACCACAATTTGCTTTCAAGATGCTTCATTGCCAAGGCTTTTTGCAAATTGCATATGCATGTATTCTGAAGACAACCCTGAGTGCTCTTTAATGAAGTTAAACTTTCAATCATCCGTTTCCAACTTCTTTCAATTGTTATTCTTTTTTTTTAATCAATTTATCGTCCCTGTAGGGTGGTCCCAATATATGGCACTTTCTGTTTGTATTTTGGAGAATGAGTGATTTGCACAAAAATGTAATTCTTTCAGAAATGGTCCATTGTGGATTTCTATTAATGTCGTACACTTCATCAAACACCCCACATAAAAGAGGCTTAAATAATTTTATTAAATTAAAAATGGCATTGAAAAGCACCCCTGGTAATCTCTTATCAAATAATTACTTTATATTGTAATACAGATACTGATTCCTTCGACATGTCTATTCAGAGAAAGTTTATATATTTCCTGAAAATCAACTTCATTAAAGCAACTCTGAGAAGCACAGTTTGCTTGAAACACTGAACCGCACTTATACATCTCCTAATAATGTATGTTCTCGTATGTTCCACTATGTATTTTTCTTCCTTATCGTCTATCTGAAGTTCTATTTCCAACCCCTCCACCCTGTGTATTTGATCATTTCTTCAAGTCCCTTGACTGAACCAATCTCTTTTCATGCAGAGGATAAAAAGAGAAGAACTTCAAAGTAGGTTCAGGTAATTAACAGCTGAGGGGAATAGAATCTCAACCATAGGCCCTGCTTTGCACCCAGGTCTGCTCCCGGAGCCAGCCGGCAAGGGAGTGCTTATTCCCTGTAGCATCCAAACCTGCTTCCTCTGAACAGCTTGGCCAGGCCGCCAGTTCTCACATCTGCATTTCAAACACCATGTCTCTGGCATTAATTATTAATTAGCCTACAGTCACCCCAGAGGATTCAAGTTCCAGTCTGCACATACTTATTCATTGACCTCTATCTTAGTTTTTGTTGGAAAAAAAAAAAAGGCTAGAATGCTTAATAATTTCCTTTCTCTCAGACCCTCTGTTCCCAGCTTCATAGAAGGGAAACAGTCTATTTTCTTAGTGGGAAATATAAGTCACCGGGCTATACCCAAGTTTATTTAGAATAAAATGCTCAGTTAAGGGTTGATGGTGATGGTAGGGGGGAACTGCAGATGGAGAAACTTAGAGAATGATTTGTAGGCAATATTGAGTATGTGGAACTATTTTTGTGTCTAAGAAATTGCTTTACTGTGGCATCTCCAAACTGGGAGATGAGATGATGAGACAAAACTAAATGTCCTTTAGTTCTCAGTAGAGTATGTGCCACTCCAGAGCTTATAAAGACAACTACTGCTCATCCATGGATCATTTATATGATCAACCAAACCAGTATTGGCCATATTTGAAAGAAGACATGGCAGACAGTTAGCAGTAGCACCAAAGGTGGAGAGTTTTTATTGACAGGTTTGTTGGAACTAAAACCTGAGGTAAACCTTCTTAACCAGTAATCTGTAGTTAAATAATTGAACTTTTAAACTCAGTTCTTAATGCTATTTATGACAAATCGTTGCTTTTAAACAAAAGTAACTTGCATTTGTGTAACACTGTGCTGTTTCCAAAGGGCTTTCCTCAGCAGCCTGGTGGGCAAGGTAGTGCAGATGAGGAAATGAGTGATTTGCACTCAGGAGGCTCAGGAGAGGTGAGGCCACTTGTTTAAGGTCTCCTGGCTTAAGTGACCAGAGTGGGATTTGAACTCAGATCTTCTCATTTGATGTTAAGTGTTTGGTAACCAATAGGCCTCAAACCCATTGGTGAGTTAGGAGGATGTCTACCCTGAGCATGTGAAGACTTCCCCTGGTAGATGAGAACAGTTTGTTCCAACTGCCTTGAAGGCAGCTGAAGCACCATGGAGCCCTTGGTCAGGCATCAAAGGTGCCAAGGCCATCCACTGCATCCTGGGCTATCTCTGGTCATCCTGACTCTTGTCCTGCCACTGGACTTTGATGCCTGTGGAAGAGAGGGTGAGGCTGACTTTGTGCAACTATGCCTCACTGAAATCTAATTTATGTGAGAGTCAAGACGTCACCCCATGCTGTTATCAATCCTCTTGGAAACGAAGGACAAACAACAACTTCCCACTTCTAATAATTGGAGGTATGAGGACAAACTCTTTTCCTCTTTCTTCACTTTTGAAAACTCCATACCCATGAAAAGTCATTACTGCCTACTTGGGAGCCGTAGCCCCTGCTAACGTGAAAACTTTTCATACCAGAGACCCTGCCATTGCTCAGGAATTCCTATCCCTATCCCTGTCCCCCTGCCGATGGAAATGTTGCTGCTATTCCATTCTAGCTACTGAAGATGTAGCCAGATGACCAGTGCTAGAACCCTCATGGGAGCTTCTCCCTTCCCATGATCTGTGGGAGCCACAGTCCCGAAAACTCTAGCCTCTGAAGGAATCCACACAGAATGAGAGGAGAGGGAGAACTTGCTCTGTCCTCTTAGGCTAGGAAAAATGGGTTTGAACTCAGAACTCGGAACATATTTTTTCATAGGCATCGTGGTATGGTGTCTAGAGAACTGGTATTGAGGTCATTGAGACATAGGTTTGAATCCTTCCTCAAACACATAGTAGCTCTGTGTTCCTGAGCAAGTCACTTAATCGCTCTGTGCCTCAGTTTCCCCATCTGTAACATGAGCATGATAATAATAGCACCTACCTCAAGAGGTTGTAGGGAGAACTAAATATAAAGTGCTTTGTAAACCTTAAAGTGTGATATAATTAAATGTGAATTATTGTAGTCACTTGCATTATAGGAACATGATCCTACATGATGATTATATTTTAGTCATACTAGAATAGTATGATTAGAATTATAGAGAAGTGCCAGAAGACTGGTGATTGGTGAGTATTTTAATGGTGAAAAACAGATGTAGATTCTAGAAACTATAGACAGGTAAACTCGACATTGATGCCACTAATTAAAGGTCTGTCCTAGATTATGACATGGATGGGGTGTGAAGTGTGCCATTGGAGGGAGTACTCCTGGCAAAGAAATGCAGAGCCATGGGAATATCAAAACATATTGTTAAACAGATAGAATGTGAGCACTTTGATGGGAGAGCAGAAACCATTAGGAGCTAGCTAGACATACCTAGCCAAACAGTTCCTTTGTGGACTGTGTGCCCTCTGGTATGTGGAGATCAATGAAGCGCTTTCAGAAATCTCTCATGATGTCCATATGGACACGATGGAGAAATGTGGGCTGACTTCTAGAAAGTACAGTGAGGGCGACCGAGAATCGGTTTAACAACTGTCCCTAAAGCGTATTGATCAGTGGCTTGATGTGGATTTTTTTTTTAGACCTGGACAATGTTTCTAATGGTATACTACGAGGTTATCATTGCTGGATAGTGTGCTGAATTTGCAGTCAGGAAGACAGGTTTGGATACTGACATCTACTAATTGACTGGCAATGGTCAAGTCACTGTACCCTCTGAGCCTCAGTTTCCTCCTCTTTCTAATGGGGCCAATACCTGTAGTATATCTACCTCCTAGGCTTGTTGTAAGACTAAGATGAGATGATGTTTCTAAAGTGACTGGCATACTTTAATGAAAAACTTTTAAAAATGTCCCATTAAAATCAACATATAGCATTTTTATTTCTTTTTTTTAAAGGCAGTTGGGGTTATGTGACTTGCCCAGGGTCACACAGCTAGTAAGTGTCAAGTGTTTGGTCTGAGGTCGGATTTGAACTCAGGTCCTCCTGACTTCAGGGCCTCCTGACTTAAGGGCATCGCCTAGCTGCCCCCCCCCATAGCATTTTTCTAATCTCCCAGGCTAGTACATGATTCCAAAAAGGTCATGAGTTTAATTTGGCATGACTGACTAGCTTCTAGTGATGACTGCAAACTTTAAACCATTATATGCTTATTGTTATTATTGTGATCTTTATTATAATTTTTGTCCTCATCTTTTTGCTGGGGTTCAGAAAGAAATGGTCTAGTCAATTTCTTATTATTCTTTGATAGTTAATGGTCTGTAGACTGTTGAACAGGTGTATACAGTAACTGTTTTTTTGTAGTTGAATAAAGTATTAGCATGCGATTGTATCTTCTTTGGATTTACTGAAAACATGCTTGCTCAAGGTCTTGGAGTAGGCAAGATGACAGGACCAATGTGAACCTTATCATCTAGAGTTACTCCTTCCACTTTGTAAGTATCTTCTATATGCCTATTCACACGTTCTTTTCCCCCACTAGTGTGTAAGCTCCTTGAAACCAGGGACTGTTCTTGTGTTTTTTCCCTTTCTTCATTTCCCCAGCATTTTAGCATAGTGCCTGGCACGTAGTAAATGCTTAATAAATATTTGTTAGTTGATTGCTTGATTAACCCTGTTCTTGAATGATTTTGATTTCTTTTGCTCAGTTTCTACATTTTGAAAGCTTTTTGTTCTGTGTGGTTTGGAGTCTATGACTTTCTGTGATGTGTCATTTATTTGAAATGTTCTGAAGTTTTTATGCATCATTGTTGTGTCTCTGAGACTAACAATTTGATCTGTGATAATGTTCCACTTTCTGTAGACTTTAATGTTTGAGTTCTCAAGGTTATATTGAGGTACGTATTTATAGAATAGGAACTTGTCACCTGCCAATCCATCAAAGATGAGAAGCTTCTCAAGAATGTTTCCATACACCAGATCATATCTTGCCAGGTGTTTGGTGGGTGTTAAAATTTTGCAAACACAGCAGTGATAATAGTTTCGATCAATTCTTCACATAATCTTTTATCATTAAGTCCAGTTACCTTAAGGTACCTTTCTCTAATTTCTGGTGGTGATGATCTGGTCCTGAATTGCCCCTATAAACTTCTGTTTGTGTCGGTAAATCCACGTGACTCAGCCATTTGTTGATGCTTCTTTGTTGACATTGTTGTGAAGTTCATGAGTGTTACCTATAGAGGGCCTTTTGATACTCTTGGTTCTTAGCCAGCTCGTAGACTTCGTCTGGAGGTAAACTACTTTTGGTTACATTTGACAAATCCCACGCATGGTATGTTCCTCTTGTCAGCCTCTACTATGTTGCTTGCTGCAAAACTATTTCTGTAGGTTTTTGGCATGCTAATTGTATTCCAAGAATGTCTTTGTCTTGCCTTCTTGTCCTAGAGTGTGAAGGAGTACCGCTCTTTCCCCCAGTCAGTCTTTTCATCATAATGGTCTTGGCTAGGTCTGCCACATAGCCCTAGGCTGCCCTACTTGTTTCTTGGCCTCTTAGGAGCAGTTGCATCATGCTGATGGACTTGCCAACCCAGTTAATGGTATTGCCAAAGCTCAATTCACCATCGTTCCAGAGTTCTTGCCAGGCTTTCACAGCTACCGTAACAGTCTCAGGGTGCCTGAATCCCCCACGGTATGTCATACTGGATGCCATTTATCTCCTTTGAAGTCACTCCTCCTCTCTGTGGCATGGAGGATAGGTTGAATTCGGAGGGAATTCTTGTCGTCATCATGATTAGATCCTTTCCTGTTTAATGTTTTAATCAGTGACTTCATTAAAGATGTAAAGGCTTACTTAGGAGATATATAAATGATAAAAACCTGAGAGGGCCAGAAGGTCTTCAGCTAGTAACAATTTTTGTGGTTTTTTTAAAAATTGGGCTACAAATTAATTTATTCTGTGATCATTTATTTGATAAATGGTTATTACACCACTAGTGTGTGTAGAACACTTCACTAAGTGCTGAAGGAGACACAAAGTTTAGATAAAATACCCTCCCTGCTTTAAGTCGTTTTTGGTTTAATCAACAACAGTCATGTACAAGGGAGGGCTGGTATGATACATTGCATAGAATGCTGGACTTGGAGTCTGAAAAACCAGAATTCAAATCCACACTTGTGACACTTAAGAGCTGTGTGACCCTGGGCAAGTCACTTAACCCCTCTGAGCCTCAGTTTTTTCATCTGTAAAATGGGAAGAATAATAACACCAATAGTACCAACCTTCCCAGGGCTGTGTTGTGAGGCTTCAGTAAGATCATGTTTGGAAATGCCTCACAAATGTTCAAATGATATTTATGGATCAGTTATATGAGCCATTATGTGGCAAAAAAGACATCTCCCCGAAAGGGATAAAGCTGAGCCAAATCACTTTGTTACTTTTCTGAAGTGATTTTAATAAGGTTAAAAAGCCCCACTATTAGCTGGGATGGATTGAGTTTGCTTGGACTTTACTAGACTTGGTACCTGGAACTCGGAGGAAGGGCATATGTAGTCAGCTTGACAAGGAGAGCTAGCTGTTTATGGGGAAACATCACTGGGTTGTAAGTTTGGGCATTTGGGGGTGGTACTGGTGATGGGCAGGGAGGAAGGCAAGAGTAGATCAGAAGGTGGGATCATTGAGGCTGGGCTAGCTCCTTCTCTGATATGGACAAGCCTTTCTGGTACAGCAGAAACTAGCACACGACATGGCCAAGGAGAAGGGGGCAAAGAACCAAAGGGCTGGCAAAAGAAGGCCTGGGTCCAGGTTGGAAGAGGTAGCCAGAATCTTCAGAGCTGTTGCCTATGAAGTCTCCTTGTGAAATGGCACCTTTTAATGGGCAGCCTGGTCCTGGAAATGGGAGTTGAGCCCAGCCTTAGGGAGAGTCTGTGTCTGGAAGAGATATAGTCCCAAAGCATTTTCTAGGTCCTCATGCCACAAGTTCTCTGAAGGAATGCTTTGGCTTTCAAATTGGCTAGAGGGCTCCATAAATCTTTGTTTCCTGCTGTAGGGCCTGAGAGCTTTTAGTAGGACATTCTCCTGGGGAGCTGACAACTACTTGCTAATAATTTCAGATGACCCATTGGTTAATTATAATCATTTACATTTTTATGCACTGTGGCATGCTTTTGTATGTCATGCTAACTCTTAGTATGGGTTTTAGTTAGTTAGACTTCTCCCCTGCCATTGAGAAACTTAATTTATTTCTGGTGGGAGGCTGGTAATAATGATGGGGGAAGAGCCAGTTCTCCTGCCCCACCCCTACCTTTGCCCATCTAAGAGCAGGAATCAGAGGGGTCCGGCCAGTCTAGGCCTGATAGCCAGGCCGACCATGGCTGTGGAATGGGATGTGCCCAGTCTGGCTGAACTGAATGAGCCCTAAATGTGGTGGTAACTGGCCACACAAAACAATGATCACTTGCAGGACTGGAATTCAGCTTCAAGCTCTTTAGAACTTACTCCATGTGATCTGGAATCAAAATCAGCACTTCTTAAAGTGTGGGTCATGACCCCATATGGGCTTGTGAAAAATTTGGCAATATTAAGTTTCTGAACATGAAACAACCAAAAATTAATTCAAAATCAAATGCATAATGAATCCGAGGTGTTTCTGGCAGCACTTGCCCATGTTGCATCATGCAACTTCACTGAAGCCTTGGTTCTGAACACACAGCATGCACACTTTGCACCACACATGCCCTCAGGCTGCGCAACTCCAACTGACACTGCTGAAATGAGAAAAGGTGTCTTGAGTGGAGAAAGTTTAAGGAGTCCTGATAGATGAGGGGGAGCAGCAAGCTAAACGTTAGCAATGTGTTAAGCCCCATGCACTTGTAATGGCCGAGCTTTGGCTTAGCTGTCCAAGGTATGCATATCCTCTTCTACCTGTGACGTAGTGATTGGTGGGCCATCATCAGACATAAGGATCTTGTTGTGTATACACGGGGAATGCATGACAATGGTTTGGCCAGGGAAGTAGACATTGTAGTGATGTTCTTCATGAAGGGAGATTTCAGCAGGAAGGTCAAAGTATCCCTTGAGCAGGGAAAAGATGTAGTCCTCACTTCAGGGCCTGGCTGGATGCTGTAGCTGAGGGCTGGATGTGTGTTCGTGGAGTGGGCTCGTTGGCACTGTCAGCAGCCCAGGTAACTTCAGGGTGGGAGCTTCCCTGACCTCCTGAACATTCTTCATTTGCTGAATGTCTTTGTCCTGTGATTCATAGGTGCACACTTCCAGGATGGGATAAGCCAGGTAGTCTATCCTGTAGCAAGAGGAGCACGCTTGCTTAGCTGAAGCACAGGGGCTGGATTGTGCGATGGGTTGGGGTTAGAGTTAGTGGTCTGCATGGTAGAGGAACCTTGATGAGACCAGGGGTAGACTGGTGGGTGCAGATCTAGGTTACTTTTACCTCCAGCAGTGTGCAGAACTAGAGTGAGCTCTGGGACAGCATGCCCAGATGTGGTGGCCTGAGATGGCTGCATTAGCTGCTCGAACTTCTCTGTGCCCAGAAGAACCCGGACATGCTCACACAGCGGCCGCTGCACTGACAGGTACCCTATATCCCTGTTGCTGTCTCAGAGTGCTACCAGCGCTATCCTGTGGGACCGTATGCCCCAGCCTGCATGAAAGGGCCCCCCTTTCCTTCTTGTATCACTTTCCCCATGCCTCCTGAAAGAGGATTGTAGCAAGGCATTTGGAGTGGCTGCCCTGTTTCCAGCATCGGGGAAAATACTTCCAGTACTCTAGCAGGATTTACTCCCTGCTATACAAGCAGAATAGATGACTGCCTCCATTATGAGACTGTGGGAGAATCAAGAAAGCCCCTGCCAGAATATTCTCCTGCCCCCCCAACCAGATTCATTCCTTTGGGACAAATGTTTGAAGATACTCCAGGGAGGGGTGACCTTATGCCGTCATTAGCCATAAATATCTTGGTGGGTATTGGCTTATGACTATGTGAGAACCCTGAGAAGGCAAGCCTAAGTAAGAGGCCTTGGGCAGGCAGACATTAAGTAGCAGGAGGGTACCTGGTACCTGTTGGTGGCGAGGAGTCACCACCTTGGGGGGAAAGGTATCAAAGGGGAGATCGGGGTCCCCAAAGACCTAATATACTATTAGGTGAGGGCCAGCAAGGTTGGATCATATCTCAGGTACCTTCTAGCTCTGACAGTGTGATTCAGTAATCCTAAGGCATTAGTGGGAGTAGAGGGATGATGTTTGTCTCAAAGGAATGAATCTGGTAAGGTCAGGCTCATGGGAGCTTTCTTGATTCCTCCTCCAAATCACACCCTAGTGCAGTCATCCCTTCTTCTCTTTCTTTGTACAATTGGTTGTCGGCCCTGGCTAAAATAGTACTGAAATGATTTGCTCTGATCTAGAAGCTTGGAGGCTGTGTCGAATGTTTTGGTGTTTTCCCTTTCATTTGGCTCTGAGGATGATAACATAGAGAAGAAAAGGGGGATGGAGGACATATCTAGAAGTGACAACGATGCCAAAACCAAAGGTGTCAATGAAACAACATTTTTGAAGGGGCATAGCGCTTAAAACCTTAGTGCTCTTCTCTTAACTTGTCTAAATTTTAAAAACTGGGGCTTAGCACAGGCCTGGCACACGATGGACGTTTAAGAAATGATCACTAATGAATTGATTCAGAACTCACAGCTTTCTAAGTAGGCTTTTATTCCCTTAGGAAGGTTACATTTGCCTTTCTTTCTCCACCCTTGGATTTTACCTAGTCCTTGGTTTTGTAACTCTAATGTATTATTTTATATTGTAATTAATTATAATATTGTTGTATCACTGATGTTCTTCTCTTATGCTTCACTGTGGCTTGAGGTGACTCTGGGTTCTCACAGGTGTCAGTTCTGAGCTCAGCAGCAGACATTGTCCTCTAAGGAACTGCCCAAGTACTAAGACGTTTGTTATCTTGTTGACCACTGAGTGATTCATTTTCCCCTAAATAACTCATGAAGACAATTTACTGAAGTGTGGGGATATATGATCTTCATTGGTGGTGGAAGTAGCAGGAAATATGATGAGGAAGATAGGTTGGGGTCAAAGTATGGAGGGCCTTGAATGTAAGGCTAAGGAGCATATTGATAGGGCAGTGGGAGACCATTAAAAAGTTGTGAGCATTTTAGTGACCCAGTGGAACATCCCTCCCTTGGCTCTGAGCTCCTCCAGGATAGGGACTGCCTTTTTTTCCTTTCTTTGTATCCTGTGTACCTAGCCTGTGCATGGTACCAAGTAGGGGCTTGATAAATGCCCATTGGCATGTTGGCTTGACATTCTAATTCTCAGTGTACATGATTTTCTCATAGATCAAAAGCAAGCCCATTTGAAGTTTTATCTGAAAGTATAATGGGCCATCCTTGGATGCATTAGCAAATAATAATGCTAGCTAACATTTTATACAGCACTTGAAAGTTTGCAAGGCACTTTACCCACGTTATCTCATTTGAACCTTCATAAAGCTAGCAAAACAAAATGACCTCTCTTCTGAAATCTTCTTTGCTTCTGAAGTGGACTTCTTAGAAATGACAGTTCATCCTTGCATGAACCAACATGGCAGCCAGGTAGCTTGGTGGGTAAAATGCTTGACTTGAATTCAGGGAGACCTAAGTTCAAATCTCCCTTCAGACACTTAACTAACTGTATGACCCTGGACTAGTCACTTAATACTAGGAGGGTCAGCCGTTTCAATTGATGCAAAACTTTAAAAAAATAATTTTACTGCAATTTACCAGGCTTTCTCCTATCTATGCAAGTATATTTTAGATACAAATAATTATAAGCAAATAGTATAATTTTACTTCACTTTTTAACCTGCTATTTCAATTTTCTTTTTGCTTTATGGATAAAAAAAGCACTATCAGTTGATGTATCTTGGTCCTATGGAGTATCACTAAATTTGAGTCATTTTCCCATCTGCAAAATGGGGATAATCACAGCATCTCCATCCCTGAGTTGTCGCGAGGCTCAGATGAGAGAATAGGTTGAAGTGCCTTGAAAACCTCAAATCAGCGTCTACATGTTAGCTTTGCTGGTATTGCTGTTGTCATTACTATCATCTTCCACTGTCATCTGCTGGGAACCTGGGAGTGAGATGAACCTGGTAGGCCTTTACACATGATTGCAGATGATGATGAAGTCATAGAGGGGATGCCTCAAGGTATGCATTGGACTAGAATGAATGATCTCTGGGCTTCTTTCTGATTCTGAGATTTTGGTGAGTTCTTTCAAGAGGCCGCATGGTATCATTTATTGGCATCAAACTCAGATAGAAACAGAGCCCTACAGGTGCACATTGACTTAAAGAACCACAGATCAACGTTATTGATGTTGCATTGTATTTTTATTTTGTTAAACATTTCCCTGACATTTGAATGTGGTTCACACTGCACTGGGTAGTAGTAATTGTGACTCCTCCGGTCTAGTGGATGGGAGCCTGTACTTGGAGTCTGGAAACTCTTGGTTCAGATCCCCACCTCAGACCCTTTGGTAGCTGTGTGACCCCAGGCAAATCACTTAAGCTCTCTAGGTCTCAGTTTCCTCATTTGTAAAATGAGGGGTGGAACTAGGTCACCTCTGAGGTCAATTCCAGCTCTAACTAGCTGTCGTCTTCTCGTTCTCCATTTCTGTTAGTCTCATATATGCAGATACTGACAAAACCTTGTTCTGGGCAGAGTACACACCCATAATTATTTCTGGCTTTGATAGATTTTTAATAATATAATAGAAGCACATAATAGGGAAAGATCATCAAAGCAAGTTTCCCTGTTTTATCGGTGAATGTAGTTCAATAAACATTTGTTAAGCACCGACTGTATGCAATGTACTGCATGTATAGCTTCTGGCTTCACAGAACCAACTGGAGGTTGAGGCACATGCTTTGGTCATTGTACTTCACTGCTTCATTGGCTCTTCAGTGTCCTCTGTGGAGGTGCTCCTCCAGCAGAAGATCTCCATGAGTTGTTTGTTGTGGCTGAAAAATGAGCCATTCTGAGGTTATGGCCAGGACAGGCCTCTTGGCACTAAGGTGAGCTGGTTCTCTGACAAGATAGAAGCTATTGCTGAATCCTTCCAACTGCTCTCATTGGGTTCTTAATCTACTTCTTCATCCCCATGGGGGAAAGTTAGGCTAAGTCAGGGGTGGGGAACCTGCAGCCCCGAGGCCATATGTGGCCCTCTAGGTCCTCAAGTGTGGCCCTTGAGGACCTAGAGGGCCACATGTGGCTTCGGGGCCGCAGGTTTGCCATCCTTGGGCTAAGTTCTCATGCCTGGCTTATAAATAATAAGTGACCCTTTCAGAGAAAACTTCAGGTTTCGTTTTGCTTTATGAGAAAAATCTACCTGGTGGTCTGTGTCACCGAGAATTAGATGTTCAAGTCTGGGTCCTGCTCTAGGTAACTTCACCTCTTTGGTCTCGTCGCTTCTCAGCTCCCAACTTTTTCAGTGGCTATCAAGTAAGCCCCTTAGCTTGACATTCAAAGCCTTCCATAATTTGTCCCTAACCTAATCTGTTCTGCTATGTCTCCTGTCACTCACACACAATGGAGATCACACCATCCCCTGTCCCTCCATGCCTCTGTAAATGGTCTTCATGAGGTATTGTGAGTAAAGAATCAATTACCCAGTGTTCAACAAAGTGATAGATGTTTTGACACTTAGGTTGGCTCCACTGAGGACGAAGCATTTGCTGAACTCAGAACTGAGGCCTTTGAGCGCCCAGGGTTACCTTCAGGCTATAGTAGGGCATCAACTGGGAACATCAGTGCCACTGCAGTACTATAAGGCCAAATTACATATGAGAAGTTTATTAGAGGGCTACAAAGCCACGTGCTAGGTGAGTCCAAAGGTTGGGAAGGAGAAAGTGAATGTGATGGAAATAAAGTTAATATTGTGATCTTCCTGAGTAGATTTTGGTCTCACAAAAAGTCATGAATTCTCAAGAAAACAGTAAGAATGAAAATCTTTTCCAATTTGGTTGATTGCATGTGACCTTACTTCACTTTAAGTTCATCTGCTCAGGGTAGTCCTTAATGACCAAACCATATGGGAATTCTGTGTACTCTAATACTTGGATGGATCTGTGGCCTCCTGGGCGTGGTGATCCCATCCACTGGTGCTCTTTCATGCCTTCTCATCTCTGATCCTGGTTTGTGTGTCTTCATAATCCCTTCATAGAGGACCCATTGCAGTGTGCTTGAAGATATTTCTTCCTTTGAGGATCTCAGGGGTATCAACATGGTACTTCATCCTTCCATACTTTGTCGTTCATTCTTTCCGTGACTGGCCGCAGCATTTTCTCATTACACATAAGTTGGATGGTGTCTTTGATACCACTTCTTACGTGCAAGTGTCCCCTGAAATGTGCTGTAGCCCATGTTCGCTCACCATATATCTTTCCATTCCTCTTTGGATTTCTTGTAATTTTCATTCTTCTGAGATTGTTATTCCATGATTTGTAGCCATGTGATGTCACTGGATGAATACTGGTATGAAAGAGATGGATTCTTGCATCAGGGAGCAATTTGAGATTGCTGAAAACTCCAAAAAACAATTTCCATATTGCAGTCTTGCTTGCTCTCTCACTTAATTTGGGGCCCGGGTCATTGCCCACCCATAGACCATGTTCCCAAGACAGAGCTAGTTATGTGTGTGTCCCTCTTGGTGAACAACTTACTGTTGCACTAATGGCATTATCCAGGTGTCATCTCTTAATTTGCTATTCAGTGGAAGTGATATAAAGGGATAAATTCCATCTTTGGAAAGTCTGCTTTCCTTTTTCCGGCTTACATAGTCATAAAATGCTCATACTCATAGTTGGTTAAGATTCTATTAATATCAATGCTTTAGGCAGTGTGGTACAGTGGACAGAGTGCTAGGAGGAACTAGATTTAAATCCTGCCTGGGGCACTTTGTAGCTTTTGGACTAGGAGCATCACCTAGTGTCCTCCTCTGTAAATACAGGTGAACATACCTATGATACTAACATCTCAGGATTGCTTTGATAATCAAATGAAATAATGTTTGTAAAATGCTCTGTAAACTACATGTGGTTATTTATTTTTTGCAGTTAGAAGATTTATCTAAACTCATCTCAAAACAAAACAAACTACTGAAGTGGCCAAGAATCACACAATACTTATATTTACTTTTCTAACATAAAAATCTGGCATTAAACTTTGATTTTGGTTTTAGATGGATGAAAAATTATTACATTATTAGATAATGCATGGAGAGGCCTATAGGCATTATGGCAAAATGGACAAAGTTGGTCTCAAAACCAAGAAGACCTGAGTTCAAGTCCCAACTCTAACACATGCTGGCTGTGTGACCCTGGACAAATCACTTACCCTTTTAGAGAGGGCTCTAGGCAACTCTCTACAATTATAAGTTGCATTAGTAGAGGGAGTTTCCTCCCCTGGTTGTTCCCTATGCCAATGAAATCACAAGTCCAGTCTTATTCCTACAGAGAGACCAGGTCTGCATAGCACAATTACCCTGATTCTTCAGATTCCAAACTATAATTTTGCTAGATTATCTAGATAGTTGAAAAAATGTCTTGCTTAGGGTCTTGAATTATATAGATTGGCTATGAACTCTGTCTGAATTTACCACATAATTATATATATTTTCTTCACTTTCCACATATAGATCTAAGCTTGGTCACAAGCAGAGTCCTGGAAAGAATGCCCACAGCCACCTGCCACCAACTTGCTGTTCACCCTTGGGCAAATCACTTAACCTTTCTCTACCCTTAATCTGTGAATGGAATACTGGCATAAAATACTCCCCACTCTGCCTGCCTCACAGGGAATTTGTGTGGAAAAAAATGAAGTGCCCTCAGTATTCTTACAAGGAAAGTTTTTTTTTTCAAAAATTTAAGTTTTTAAATTCATGTCTAAGAAATCAGATCATTGCCAGATCCTATCAAATTCTGAAAAAGGATTCTATGAACAGGAAAATTCATCATCACCACCAATAACAAGATTTACTCAATGCCTATTGTTGTGCAGAATATATTAGGTGCTAAGATATGAAGAAACACAAAATATCTCCTCTTCCTTGGCCTATTTCAAAGAGTCCCTTAATTGTCCTCCCTGCCTCCAGTCTCTCCTCTTTCCAATCCATCATTTACAATGCTGAGTAATCCTCTTAATGCGCTGTTATGATCATAGGATCCAACACCTTCCACCAATCCCCATTGCCTATGGAAGAAAATTTAAACTTGTGACCTTAGCATTCAAGGCTCCCTACAATCCAGCTCCAACCTACGTTTCCAGCCCAATTGCTTATTACTTCCCTTTACAAACTCTACATTCTAGCCAAACTGGAGTGCATCTCCTCCTCCTCTCCATGCCTTGCTCATGCTATCCCCCCTCCCTGGAAGATGCTCCCCCCACACCAGACTATGTTGAAATCCACCCCTTCCATCAAGGCCAAATTCACATGCCACCTCTTCCTTCCTGATCCCAGCTTTCCCTGATTTGCATCCCCAGGTGAAAGTGATCTCTCGCTTTTCAAACTTCTCATAGCATTTTTTCTGGCCCTCTCATACTTATTTGACTCTCCCTTGTATTAGAATTATGTGTTAACATGTCTTCCCGTCCATGAGACTGAAAGTTCCTTGAGAACTGGGTCTGTGTTAGTCTGTCTTTGCATCTCTGCCATGAGAAGTACCTTGCATAGCGTAGGTGCACAATAAACATTGGTTGTTGAATTCTTACAATGGGTTCTGCCTTCCAAGAGTTTATGATACCTTAGCTATGCTCAACATGAATCAAAAGTGAGGCATTCATCACTTGTTCCTTTATTTAGTCTGTTTTTCAACCCAACTGGCCAATTCAATGGGGACTTTGCAGGGAGCGGCTGGTGGGAACTATTAAGTTGGATTAACAAAAAAGAAATAGAAATGATTGCTTGTATAGTTCCTATTTCAATCCACTGTGTTGGCTTCATGTCAATCAGTGCTTTGAGTGGAGAAAAAATATATATAGCATTTAATACAGCATTTAATTGGGCCCGAGCTGCAAGTAACAATAGGATACAGTCTTATATTTTCTTATCCCTTCCCTCTGCAGAGTAGTTTGAGACTCAAGCTCCTCCAAATCTCATGACCCTGAAAGGCAATGGATGGATGCAATTTTTCTCTGCAGCTGGAATGTATCTTTGGTGGAGCCTAGGAGTGAAGACATTACCAAAGAGCTAAATCTGTCTTGTTGAATTCTTTGCTCTCCTTATGGTCCCTGCCTATGTCCGATCTACAGTGTATCTCTCCATGAAGCTTTCAGCTGATATAGTACCACTCTCAGCACCATGTAGTCAAAATCTTGGCAGAATCCTTTGTTACTCATCTATCTTTCCAGAAATCTCCCCTCACCAATCAATAGCATGCAGTCTTATGGGAAATAGAGTCCTTCTATGAGCCTTTGTGTGCTGGGTCCAAGCATCCTGGGAAATGTAGTCATTTCTTGACTTGGTCATGCCTGTTGGTCCATATTGATTTACTTTATATTGTGTTTTTCTTTATTTTAACATGAGCTTATGAAAGTTAAAATCATTTGATAGTTTTATTTATTTTTTAAAAACTTGCTACTTCCTCAAGTTATTTTCTCCCCCCCCCACGCAGTAACATAAAGATTGTTGTACAGGGGCTCTATTAATCCTACATTTCCTAGATGATATCTGAGGCACAGTGGGTTTCTACAGAAATTAATTTGTCTTGACAACAGACCTAAAAATTGGAGTCGAGGGATCACTTGACAAATTCCCTTTAAACTGAACACAATAATAAATAGAAAGCTGATAATGGCAGTTCTAAAAGACCACACAGAGGAAGAACCAAGAATAGACTTACTATGTGTGCATATGTGACAGCTTCTTGTAATTCGTATGCAGAAGGTTTGTATTTGATTTTGTGTATCTTTGTATTACAAAATTCAGGAGATTGAAGTGCAATTTTCAATGTAGTTGTTTAGTAGTAAATAACTTTTCGTTTTACCTATTTTGTAGTACATCGAAGATCCTAAGCAATGCTTATTTTATATGTGAAGTAAATTTTTGCATCATTTAGTATAAATGTTAATATTTTATTGTTAATGTTTTATTATGATTCAGCCTGTATATGTATCTTTTGCTTTCCTGAATATCTTAAGGCAATAATTGATATATAATAGATTCCATTTATGAAGTTCTTTATCCTTACAAAGTGCTTCGCATACATTGTTTGGTTTGCTACTCTCAATAACCTTGTTTGATAGGTAGTGCAAGTATTATTTTATGTGCATTTTATAAATGAGGAGACTAAGGTTCATCGAGAAAACTGAGGTACCCAGATCAACGTAGCTAGTAAGTGGTAGAGCTTGGGACTTGAGCTCAGCTCTTATGTCCAGTCACATGTTCTTTTCACCATTTCAGTTGCGTAAACGATTGTTCTCAAAGTCAGTATGGTAACATGAAAACAGTCTTTTTATTTGCATCACAATTTTGAGGGTACTGAGGGCTAGATTCTGAAGGTATCTGAAAGATGAGAAGATTCCAAGGGAGAGGAAGGCATCTCAGACTTTATTATTAAAAAAAAAAGGCAACTGGGAAAATATCATTAACTATGGAGTCTTATTCTTCCATCTATATAAAGCGTTTAGGAGAATAATCTACATACTTATCAAAGGCATCTTTTACAAAGGTATGAAAAAGAAACAGGAAGGCAAATGATATTTTTTGCAAATGATATTCTACAGTACACCATCATTTTATAGTCCCGTAATTGACTGAAAGATATAGGGAATACAAAATCCTGCTACTCTTCTTGTTTGTCGATTGTAAAAAATAATTTTATTTGGTAGAGCAAAACCGTTCCCAAAAGGTTGTTGTTGAACAAGGTGACTCCCATGCATATGTCAGAATCATACAAGGTCCCTTGAAAGATGAAACAGCAGGAATGATTTTGTACAGCAATCTTCTGATTATTAATACAAAGTGAAGGATAAAACAGGGAGATGTATGCTCACCAAAGGTGTCTGACATGCTGATAGCGTCAAACTCCAGAATGTTGTAGGGCCTACTAAATGAGATCCGGTAAGTAATTACTTACTGGAATTTAGCCTAACTACCCACATAAGACAAAGCAAGTGGATGAAGAATGCCTTTTGACCAGACATGATATGAATGTGGATAGATTAATTTATCAGGGTATATATATGTTTATATACATAGGCATATCTTCTACAGACATTGCAGATAAACAGTGAACTGGGACCAGAATTGAACAGGATAGGGTAGAGCAGGTTAGATCACTTTAAGGAAATTCCACAGTTCTTTCAGTGATCCGAAGCTTTTTCTTGAAACAGAAGCCCACCTTTCTAATACCAGTATTCTTCTGGTCGTGTTGTATGGCTGCAAGTCCTGGAATTCCACATTTATCAAAGAATTGAAGGTGAATATCACCCAAAGTGTGATGGAGGGGTACATGTTAGGTATAAATAGTCTGCAGCACATTGCAGATGAAGAATTATGCATTAGAAGGAGCGTAAAGGATATCATCAAATTGGAAAAGATGGGCCAGTCACCTGGTGAAGGTGAGGAATAACATATATGCTTCATGGGTATCCTTATAATGTCAATAAAATGCTTTGAGAGCTGCCACTGTGTTGGGTGGATTTATGGGAAGACACGGACAAGTGTCGTCCAAAATAGGCAAACATAGATTGGTTGCAATCTGCATCGTTAGAAGGAGTACCCATATTAATGGAATCAAGATCCATCAAAGTATAAAAGAATTAAAAATTTTCTCATCCAGTTTTGTATTTGTTGTTATATAAAATAATTAATTGGGAAAATGGCATAAAGAATAAAAAGCTTACCCCTCTTCCAAACTTTGCTATTTCTGTTGAGGGCAACACCATTTTTCTAGTCAGCCAGCATTTTTTACCATGGGACCTTTGGAATTGTCTTGGGTCATTGTCTTGATCAGACTAGCTCCATCTTTCACAGTTGATCATCCTCAAGATATTGTTCTTACTGTGTACAATGTTCTTCAGCTCATTTCATTTTGCATCAGTTCATGTAACTCTTCCCAGGTTTTTCTGAAGTCTGCCTGCTCATCATTTCTTGTAGCACAATAGTATTCCATTACAATCATGTACCACATCTTGTTCAGCCATTCCCCAGTTGATGGGCAGCCCCATGATTTCTAATTCCATGCCACCACAAAAAGCTGCTATAAATATTTTTGTAGAAATAGCTCCTTTCCCCTTTTCTTTGATTTCCTTGGAATACAGACCTAGTAGTGCTATTGCTGAGTCAAAGGATATGCACAGTTTTATAGCCCTTTGAGTGTAGTTCCAAATTGTCTCCAGAATGGTTAGACTATTTCACAACTCTGCCAAGAGTGTATTAATGTCCCAAATGTTTCCACATCTACTCTAATGTTTGTCATTTTCCTTTTCTTTCATGTTAGCCAATCTGAAAGGTGCAAGGTAATATCTCAGAATTGTTTTAATTTGCATTTCTGTATTCAATAGTGATTTAGAGCATTTTTATGTGACTCTTGATAGCTTTGATTTCTTCTTCTGAAAACTGCCTGTACATATTCTTTTACCATTCATCAACTAGGTGGCTCTTATTTTTATGAATTTGGCTCAGCTCCTTTTTTGTATTTAAGAAATGAGGCCTTTAACAGAGAAATTTGCTGTAAAAATTTTCCCCCAGTTTTCTGTTTTCCTTGTAATTTGCTGTATTGGTTTTATTTGTGCAAAGGCTTTTAAATTTCATGTAATCAGTTATCCATTTTACATCCCATGATGCTCGCTATCTCTTTTTTGGTCATAAATTCTTCCCTTTTCTATAGACCTGACAGGTACATTTTCCCATCCTCCCCTAATTTATTTATGATATCACCCTTTATGTCTAAATAATTTATCCATTTATACCTTAGTAAATGGTGGGAGATGTTGGTCTATGCCTTGTTGTTGTTGTTGTTGTCGTTCGGTTATTCAGTTGTGTGTGACTCTACGTGACCCTGTGGACCATACTGTCCATGGGTTTTATTTGTTTGTTTTTGGCAAAGATATAGGAGTGGTTTGTCATTTCCTTCTCCAGTGGATTAAGGCAACCAGAGGTTAAGTGACTTGCCCTGGGTCACACAACTAGTAAGTGTCAGAGGCCAAATCAGGTCTTCCTCACTGCAGGCAAAGTTCTCTATTCACTGAGCCTACTTTTTGCAAAATTGTTCTTCAGTCTTCCCAGCAATTTTTGTCGGATCTTGAGTTCTTACCCCAAAAGCTTGGATCTTTGAGTTTATCAAACACTAGATTATTATGGTCATTTACTACTGTCTATTAAATACCTTAATCTAATCACTGATCTACCATTCCATTTCTTAGCCAATACCAGATTGTTTTGATGATTCCCTTTTTGTAATATAGTTTTAAATCTAGAACTGCTAGGCCACCTTCCGTCATATTTTTTTTTCATTGATTCCCTTCATATTTTTGGCCTTTTGTTCTTCCAAATGAATTTTGTTACTATTTTTTCCAGCTATGTAAAATAATTCTTTGGTAGTATGATTGGTATGGCACTGAATAAATAAATTAATTTAGGTAGAATTGTCATTTTTATTATATTGGCTCATCCTACCTATAAGCAATTAATATTTCTCTAATTGTTTATACATGCCTTTATTTCTGTGAAAAGAGTTTTATAATTGTGTTTATATAATTCCTGGGTTTGTCTTGGCGGGTAGACTCCCAAGTATTTTGTATTGTCTATCATGATTTTAAACAGAGTTTCTCTTTCTATCTCTTGCTGCTGGGTTTTGTTGGTAGTATAGAGAAATGTTGATGATTTGTGTGGATTTATTTTCTATCCTGCAACTTTGTTGGAGTTGTTGATTGCTTCAATTTGTTTTTAGTTGATCCTCTAGGCTTCTCTAACTATACCATTATATCATCTGCAAAGAGTGAGTTTTGTTTCCTCATTGTCTATTTTTATTTCTTCAATTTCTTTTTCTTGTCTTATTGCTATAGGTAACATTTCTAGTACAATACTGAACAAAAATGGTGATAGTGGACATCCTTGATTCACGCCTGATATTATTGGGAAGGCTTCAAGTTTATCCCCATTACAGATAATGCTTACTCTTGATTTTAGATATGTACTACTTATCATTTTGAGAAAGGTTCCATTGATCCCTATGCTTTCTAGTGTTTTTTTTTTTTTTAATGGGAATGGGTGCTATATTTTGTCAAAGGCTTTTTTCCTGCATCTATTAATATATGATTTTTGTTATTTTTGTTATTCATATGCCAACTATGTTGATAGTTTTCCTAATATTGAACCAGACTTACATTCCTGGTAAATCCCACCTGGTCATATTGTATGATATTTGTGGTATATTGCTGTAATCTCCTTGCTAGTATTTTTATTTAAAAATTTCACATTGCTATTTATTAATGAAATTGGTCTACAATTTTCTTTCTCTGTTTTTTCCCTCCCTTGTTTAGGCATAAAAACCCTATTTGCTTCATAAAAGGATTTTGGTAGGATTCCTTCTTTACTCATTTTTTCAAATAGTTTATATAATATTGGGATTGATTGTTTCTTAAATGTTTGGTAGAATTCACTTCTAAATCCATCTGGTCCTTAGGATTTTTTCTTAGGCAGCTCATTGATGGCTTATTCAATTTCTTTTTCCAAGATAAGATTATTTAAGGATTCTATATCCTCTTCTGTTAATCTGGTCAGATCATATTTTTTTTTTGTAAATATTCCTCCATTTCACTTAGATTGTCAGTTTTACTGATAAATAGTTGGGCAAAATAACTTCTAATAATTGCTTTAATTTCTGCTTCATTGGTAGTGAATTTACTCTTTATTTTTGATACTGTTAATTTAATCAAATTAACCAATGGTTAATCTATTTTATTATTTTTTCCCCTAAGACTAGCTCCTAGTTTCATTTATTTGTTCTATGGTTGTCTTTAAATTTTATTAATCTCTCTTTTGATTTTCAGGATTTCCATTTTGGTGTTTAATTGTGTATTTTTAATGTGTTCTTCAGTTTTTTTTTTTTTAGTTGCATACCCAATTCGTTGATCTGCTCTTTCTCTCTTTTATTGATGTATGCATTTAAAGATATACATCTTCTCCTAAGTACTGCTTTGACTAAATCCCACAAATTTTGGAATGTTTTCTCATTGTTGTAATTCTATTTAATGAAATTATTGATTGCTTCTATAATTTGTTCTTAGACCCATTCAATCTTTAGGATTAGATTATTTAGTTTTCAATTAATTTTTAATCTATGCTCCCACAGCCCTTTATTAAAAGTAATTTTTATTGCATTGTAATCTGAAAAGGGTCCTTTTAATATTCTGCTTTTCTGCATTTGCTTGTGAAGTTTTTATGCCCTAATACATGGATTTGTGTGTGTGTGTATGAGTATGTGTGTGTGAAGATATCATGTACAGCTAAGAAAAAGGTGTGCTCTTTTTTGTTCCCATTCAGTTTTCTCCAGACGTCTATCATATCTAACTTTTCTAAGATTCTACTAATCTCCTTGACTTCTTTTTTAATCTACTTTATGATTAGATTTATTTAGCTCTGATAGGGGAAGGTTAAGGTCTCTCACTTAATGTCTATTCCTACCTGTAATTAATTTAACTTTTCCTTTAAGAATTTGGATGCTATGTATTTGGTGCATATATGTTTAGTATTGATATTACTTCATTGTTTATGGTTCCTTTTAGCAAGATGTAGTTTCCCTACTTATCCCTTTTAATTAGGTTTATTTTTTGCTTTTGTTTTGTCTGAGGTCATGATTGCTACACCTGCCTTTTTTAATTCAGCTGAGGCATAATAGATTCTGCTCCAGCCTCTTATTTTAACTCTATGTATGACTCTCATAAACAACATATTTATGAATTGTGATTTCTAATCCATTCTGTTATCCATTTCCATTATGTGGGTGAGTTCATCCTATTCACATTCACAGTTTTGATTATTCACTGTTCATTTCCCTCTATCCTGTTTTCTTCTGTTTATCTTTCTTTCTCCCTTTTTATCCTGTCCATCTGCTCAAGTCTGTTTTGCCTAATTTTTCCTCTACCACTCTGATTTTGAAAGTCAGTTTTTAAAAACTCTTTAAGAAATTCTTGTTGGGCTTATGTCCAATTCAAATTTTTCTTTGAGGCTTTGCTTGTAGCTGTTTTGATTTCACTGTCTTCTGAGTTTATGTCTTGATCTTCCCTCTCCCCACAGTACCTTTTTATGGTCAGGTTGTTTTTCTCTTTTTGGTTCATTTTCTACCCTATTTCTTTATTTGGAACTTTATGTTAATTTTGAGTTCTGTACTCTGTGTGTGTGTGTGTGTGTGTGTGTGTGTGTGTATGTGTATGTGAATCACTGTCTCTTGCTTCGTGAGACATGTGAAACACATGTCTTGAGCCTTTTCCACACTGCTCTTTTCTGAGTTAGCTTTGGGGGTTTAGAAGTTTTGGGTGCTTCTAAGGTGGTGTGATCATCTTCAACTTGAGAACTCCTGAAGCTGCTGCTTCTATCACTACCACCTAGTCCCACCACTGGTGTTTCATCTACATGGCCTCTGGGTTAACCACCTTCCTTGCATTACAGATCTCTCTTTTCAACCTCCTATGTTGTTTTAGGTTGAAAGAATGTCTCACTCTGACCTTCTGTTGGCTTTGCTACTCCAGAATTCAATTTGAGGTATTATTATAAAGTTGTTTAGAGGTCAATGTTGGGAGAGCTCAGCTGAGTGCTTTTTCTACTCTGCCTTCTTGGCTCTTCCCCTGGAAGAACCACAGCATCTATTAAACATCTCTTTTTCTCCACTCACACAGTCATAACCCTAGTTCAGGCCCTCATTATCTCTGCAGACTACTGCAATGTCCTCCTAATTGGTTTTCCTGACTCAAGTCTTTCCCTACTCTAATCTATCCTCCTTGGATCAGCCCAAGGGATTTTTGTAAAGCTAAGATCTGACCATGTCAGTTGCCTATTCAATAATCTCAGTGGTTCTGTGTTACTGCTAGGATCATATGTAAGTCATCTGTTTAGCATGCAAAGCTCGTCACAACCTGGCCCCATTCTGCATTTCCAACTTTATTACACATTACTCCAGACTGGCCTTCTTGCTGTTTCTCACACAGGATGTTTCATTTCCCATCTTTGTGTGTGTTTCCCATGCCTTGATACATTTTCTTCGCTCTCCATTTTTCTGACTCCATTAGCTTTTAGGAAGAGAATTTATTGAGAAGATATAACAAGAGCAGGCAGCTAGGTGGTGCAGTGGATAGAGTACTGGGCCCGGAGTCAGAAAGACTCATCTTCCTGAGTTCAAATCTGGCCTCAGACACTTGCTAACTGGGTGACTGTGGACAAGTCACTTTACCCTGTTTGCCTCAGTTTCCTCACTGGTAAAATGAGCTGGAGATGGAATGGTATCCACTCCAGTATCTTTGCCTAGAAAACCCAAGATGGAGTCGTGAAGAGTCTGACGTGACTGAAATGACTGAACAACAACAGCAGCAGCAGCGGCAGTGGCAGCGGCAGCGGCAGCAGCAGCAGCAGCAGCAGCAGTTGTTATAAACCATCCTCACCCCCAGCTCCAGGGACACCCAAGGTCTCTGGAGAGAGGGGCTTCAACTTAGAGAATAATGGCAATGAAGCCCATGTAGTAAAGAAGTGGATCTTGACTCCTGACCCTGGACGATCTTTGCTTCCTTTTAGGGGTCCTCATATCATTCGCTCTGGGATGTGGCATCACTCCACTGGGCAGCTGGGTGGGTGGGTCCGTTGCCAGGATGGGTCAATCTAGCTGCCTTCCTGCTATTTTGACCCTTCACTGAGCCTGATGGCTGCTGGCCTAGCTCAGTCAGCTTCTGCCCTGCAACCTCTTCTGACCTTAGACTACTCACCAGGTGCCATGCCCCGGCATATTCATGTGCAGGTTGTTCCTTAGTCGCCTCCCCAGTCCTGTGGCTACCGGTTCCAGTGGACTATGTCACCAACTCTGGTCATCAGCGGAACCTCAGATATGACATTTGGCTCTCTCAGGCTTACAGGGTTACTGCTATACTCATATGAGAGATAGGGCTGCTGCTCTTCCGTCAGCCAACTCTTGGAGAAGCAGCCCAAAGTAGTCCTGCCTCATCATAGCAGCAAAGGAAAAAGACTGACAGATGGGAGGGCCTTGACTTTTATGTGCGCATGCAGTTCTGGCTCAGCAACTCCTGAGTCGTCAGTTTTTCTGGCTCTATAACCACTTAGAAGACTTTTCCTCATTACAAAGTACCAACCTCTGAGTCCCCATGACCAGAAACTAGCTGCCTCCAAAATTCTATAAGGTCACTTGGGTTGAAACCAGGTAGGAAATATCTATGCATGCTCCAAGGCATCCCTCCCTTCCTCCCCCCCATTAGCCAGTTCACCCTATTACATGCTTATGCTTCTATATATGATTGTTGTCTCTGTTTAAATATAAGCTCCTTGAGGGCAGGGTCTGTTTTCACCTTTGTCTTTGTAGCCCCAGTGCCTTGAATAATGTGTAGCATATTCAGTTGTTCCATTATTTTTCAGTCATGTCTGACTCTTGGTGACCCCATTTGGGGTTTTCTTGGCAAAGATACTGGAGTGGTTTTGCCTTTTCCTTCTCCAGCACATTTTACAGAAGAGGAAACTGAAGCAAACAGGGTGAAGTGACTTGCCCAAGGTCACACAGCTAAGTGTCTGAGGCCAGGTTTGAACTTGGAAAGTTGAATCTTCCTGACTCCAGGCCCAACACCCTGATGCTTAATTTTATTGATTGATTGATTATCTAAGTCATTCATAAATAGCGCAGGGACAAGCACATACCTTTTTCCAAGTCAACATGGTTGAAGTTTTTACTATATTTACATATTGCCTGTTGTTATAACATGTCACTTTTATTTATTTGGTTTTTGTTCTTTTAATGGCTAACCTCACAAAGGAAAAGGTAAGAGAAGTTGTCAAAACAGACCTGTGTAGATGTGAAAGGAACTCAGCAAACAGTGTATGTTGTTCAAAAACACGTAAAGGAAGACGAATAGGAAAGCGTGATGTGATCCTGCCAGAGAAGTGTCAGTGGTTCAAAATCTCTGTATGGCCAGAGGCTGATGACGAAAGCTAAGGACAACAAAAATCTTTTTTTTTTAATTTAAGGGTTTTTGGGGGAGGAAAGAGGAAGGTCGGAGAAGGGATATGGCGTTGGGTTTGGGTAGATGGAGTGACAGTAAGAAATGATAGAAAAATCGAATTTTATTTCTGTTTTCTCTGCCAAGAAAAATGAGCTTTGGATTCAAATAAATAGAACAAAATGGCTAATTATGGATTTAATACAAAAAGATACATGGGAAGACATAGTGAGGAAATACCTAGCAGGCCCAGATAAACTAAATCCTGGGGTCACTGAAGGAACAAACAGATAATAGTTATGATAATAATAATAATAATAATAATAACAGTAATAATAATCATTATAATGATCATAATAGCTTGCATTTGTGCAGAGCTTTAAGATTTACAAAGTGCTTCACAAATATATCATTTTATAACAGCAACAATAGTAATAGCAACTGGCATCTTTTTAATATCTACTATATGCCAGGCATTCTATTAAGCACTTTACAAATATCTCATTTAATCCTTTCAACAACTTTGGGAGGTAGATGCTCTCATAATCCTCATTTTACAGTCGAGGAAACTGAGGCAAACAGGTTAAATGACTTGCCCAAGGTAACACAGTTGGTATGTGTCTGAGGATGGATTTTAATGCAGGTCTTCCTGAGGCCAGGCCCAGTACACTATCTACTATGCCACCTAGCTGCCTAGATGTGACTAAGCCATTGTCAGTGATCTTTGAAAAATTGTAGAGAGCAAAAGACATTGCATTATTTGAGAAGGAGTAAATATACTGGTTTTCATAAAAAAGGAAAAGAAAGGAGTCTGTAAACTATGGAACAGTGAGCGTAAATTTAATTCTTTACTTAATTCTTGAATGTATTATTAAAAGTACAGATAGTGGCTATCTAGAGAAGGAATTGGTCACAAAGAGAAAGCATGACACCATCAAGAACAGAGTATTACAGATCAACCTTATTTCCTTTTTGGTTTTCTCCAGTTTTACTAAATTATTCGGAATACTGCAGAGGTAGTTTACCTATATTTTTAGCAAAACATTAGACTGTCTCTCTTCCTGTGGTCTTCCTGTGGTCAAAATGAAAATCAGTGGGCCAGCTGATGGTAGAGTTGGGTGCATTTGGAGCTGATTGAATGGCTGGACCCAAAGATTAGTCATTAATGAATCCATGACAAATGAGAAAGAAGTCTCTGGTGGAGTGCCTGTGGAATTTCTGCTTGGCCCTGTGCTATTTACTATTTTTATTAATGACTTCAATAAGGCATGGATGGCACGCTCATCACATTTGCAGGTGACGCAAAGTTGGAGGTCGTAGCTAGCACCCCAGATGATAAAGGCAGAATCTGAAAAGCTAGGTGACATAGTAAATAAAGTGCTGGGCCCAAAGTCAGGAAAATTTGGGTTCAAATTCAGCCTCAGTCACTGACTAGTTTGTGTGACCCTGGTCAAGTAACTTAACCTCATTTGCCTCAGTTTCCTCATCTGTAAAATGGGGTTAATAATAGCAGTTACCCACTAGAGTCATGGTGAAGGTAAAATGAGATAATAATTGCATAGTGCTTAGCATAGTGCCTGGCCCATAGTAAGTGTTCTGTAAATGTTAGCTGCTGTTACTACTACTACTACTACTACTACTACTACTACTACTACTACTACT